>NW_021703771.1:40113709-40645210 GCF_005190385.1 Monodon monoceros | reverse complement strand
GGAAGGAAGGAAGGAAGGAAGGAAGGAAGGAAGGAAGGAAGGAAGGAAGGGGAGGTGAGATGAGATGAGATGAGAATGGGTCCTAGGAAGCAGGGATGGTGCTGTGTGAAGCTTTGGGGTGAGTGGGGATGACGTCTGTGTGGTATATTTAAACCACTGGGTTACTGGAGTGGCGCTCACGTGCCACAGCAGGTTAAGAGACTGGTAGAGTAAGGAGGAAGAGGTAAACTGAAAAGGGAGCAGAAGGCTCAGTGTAAATTATGGACAGTGTCTATGAGGAGCTGCTTACAGATGTGCGATGTATTCAAAACAGCACTTGAAAAAAGAAAAGCACTTGAGGAAGATGGATTGCACTATAACAATAATAGCTAACATTTATTGAACACTTACTATGTGCCAGATGCATATATGTAAGTGATTTATGTATTCGCCCATTTCATCTTACAACAGCCCTATGAGGAAGACACTGACATCTCTATTGTACAGGCAAGGAAACTGAGGTGAAGATCTGTTAAAGTGCTTCTGATATAGCAGACCTATAATGTGAACTTGGGCTGTCTGACTCTAAACCTGGTGTTCCTACCCCTTATGTGACGTGGCCTCTCTTTCCATAAAGCTCTTTTTTTTTAAAAATTTATTCATTTTATTTATTTTTGGCTGCATTGGGTCTTTGTTGCTGTGCGTGGCTTTCCCTAGTTGCTGAGAGTGGGGGCTACTCTTTGTTGCGGTGCATGGGCTTATCATTGCAGTGGCTTCTCCTGTTGCGGAGCACGGGCTCTAGGCGCGCGGGCTTCAGTAGTTGTGGCACGCGGGCTCAGTAGTTGTGGCCTATGGGCTTAGTTGCTCCGCGGCATGTGGGATCTTCCCAGACCAGGGCTCGAACCCATGTCCCCTGCATTGGCAGGTGGATTCTTAACCACTGCGCCACCAGGGAAGCCCTCCATAGAGCTCTTTACCTACGTGATAGAGACCTAGGAGATTCCTGAGGAGGTTGTGGTAGTCTGAGGCATATAGTGATTAGACCCTGAGCATGGACTGTGATCACAGAAAAAAGTGAGGAAGGGATGAAATTCTCCCATTGGAGAATCAATCAGACTTGCTAGATATATTTGAAAATGCAGAAGAGAGAGATTAGGAAGGTAAGGATGTTTGTGTCTATATGACTTAATTCCAAAAATATTTATTGAGCACTTACTATATGCCAGGAACTGTGTTCCATGCTGGGGCAGGAAGAGTGACCCAAGTAGGCCACGTCCCTGCATTTATGGAGCAAGATTGTGTTATTAGTTTAAAAAAAAAACACAGAAAAACAGTTATATGCATAGACTAAGTCTAGAAGGAATCCAGCAAACTGGTAACACTGGTTGTTTAGGAGGGGAAGAAGATGGAAACAGGCATGGGTAGAAGGGGAACCAGTGTTATGCCTACTGGATTTTAATACATCATGTGTAATCTATTCAAAAGTCATAATTGTTTTTTAAAAACTGAGGTAATAAGACTGTGTACTAAGACATATATTTGTATGTGTTTGTGTATATTTGCCTCTGTATGCATAGACTTTCTGGCATTTCATAAGAAGAACTAGCAAAACTGGATGCTCTTGGAGAGGGGAATTGGGCAGGTGGGGAATAGAGGTAGGAGGGTGACCTTTCACTCTACACTCTTTTGTATCATTTGCACTTTTATGAATTCAGTTACTGAATATATTATATATATATAAGTATTAATTTAAAAATTGAGGTTTGAAAATAGTAAGCAGAAACCTAGGAATAGAGGTTTTATATACAAAGAAAGTCGCTCAAATTTTTGACACGCTTTATAGACTAGCGTGCTTTCTCCAAGTTGTAACATTCAAAGAATGTTACAAACTTAACATTCAAAGAAATAGTATGTGTGTGTGCACATTTGGTGTAGGGAAACAAGCAAAAACGTTGGTGTTTGTGAAAATAAGGGAACTGAAGTATTCTGGCCTTTGGCTAATGTAGGAAAAACTTCTCAGCTATCAAAATTCTCTAGATAAGGTTTCAAAAGACGCCTGAGGCAGTTTCACTTCATACAATAGACACACTGTTGAAATAGGTTCAGCTGGTGGCCAACCTCCACCCAAGGCTTCAGGGGTTTTGTGCTTTCTTGTACAACTAACCCCGGCAGGACAGCTTGTACTGAGCTTTTAATCTGAATTGATCCACTCAGTCCCAAAGAAAGTTTGGATCATGAAACCCCTTATTCTTTCACAGAACTAGGAGGGCCATATTTGGTGAAATCATGATTACAAAATTTAGTTTTGTTGCAGATATTTTAACTTTCAGAGTTTTAAACAGCTTTACTGAAGTATAATTGATGTACAAAAATTGCGCATGTTTTGGTATGGGTACAGCTATCACCATGGTCAAGATAACAGACATTTCCATCTCCTGTAAAAATTGTGCCTTTTTGTAATCCCTCCCTGCTGTCACTCCAGGCCCTCTCCGCTCCCTAGGCAACCACTGACCGGCTTTCTATCACTATAGAATAGTTTGCATTTTCTAGAATTTTATATAAATGGAATCATTCAGTATGTACTCTTTTGTCTTCTTACACTCAGCATAATTATTTAGAGGTTTATCTATGTTGTAAGTACCAAGAATTTTTTTTCATTAAAATATTTGAGATTATAGGTCCACATACAGTTGTAAGAAATAATACAGGGGCTTCCCTGGTGGCGCAGTGGTTGAGAATCTGCCTGCTAATGCAGGGGACACTGGTTCGGGCCCTGGTCTGGGAGGATCCCACGTGCCGCGGAGCAACTAGACCCGTGAGCCACAACTACTGAGCCTGCGCGTCTGGAGCCTGCGCTCCACAACAAGAGAGGCTGTGATAGTGAGAGGCCCGCGCACCGCGATGAAGAGTGGCCCCTGCTTGCCACAACTAGAGAAAGCCCTCGCAAAGAAACGAAGACCCAACACAGCAAAAATAAATAAATAAACTAATAAACTCCTACCCCCAACATCTAAAAAAAAAAAAACAGAAACCCCTTTGCTTGCGACTTCCCTGGTGGTCCAGTGGTTAAGACTCCTCGCTTCCACTGCAGGATGGGTTCAATCCCTGGTGGGGGAACTAAGATCTCATATGCTGCATGGCGCAGACAAAAAAAATAAAAGAAATAATACAGTGAGATCTTGTATACTCTTTACCCAGTTTCCCCCAATGGTAACATCTTATAAAACTACAGTACAATATGACAACCAGGATATTGGCATTGATACAATCTACTACTCTTATAGTCTTTTGTGTGGGTACATTTAGTTCTATAGTTTTTTTTAAATTTAAGAGTAATTTATTTGTTATTGATTCTTTTTTCATTTAATTTTTATTTTATATTGGAGTATAGTTGATTTACAATGTTGTGTTAGTTTTAGCAAAGTGATTCAATTATACATATATCCATTCTTTTTCAGATTCTTTTTGCATATAGGTTATTACAGAATATTGAGTTTCCTGTGCTATGCAGTAGGTCCTTGTTGATTATCTGTTTTATATAAAGTAGTGTGTATATGTTAATCTCAAGCTCCTAATTTGTCCTCCCCCCACACCAGTTCTATACAGTTTATCACAAGTAGGTTCATGTATCCACCACCCCCTTCAAGATACAGAAGAGTTTTATCACTGCAAAGTTCTCATTTTGCCCCCCTATAACCTCACCAACCTCCCAACCATACCCCTCACATCAGTTTATTCCTTTTCATTGCTGAGTAGTATTCCATTGTGTGAATATACCATAATTTGTTTTTTCATTTACCTATCGCTGGACATTTGGGTTGTTTCCAGATTTTGACTATTACAAATAAGGCTACTATAAACATTGCATTACACGTACAAGTCTTTGAATGAACATATGCTTTCACTTCTCTTGTGTAAATATATAAGAATGGAATGGCTGATTCATGTGGTAGTTGTATTCTTAACTTTTTAAGTAACTGACAAACTTTTTCAAAGTGATTGTACCCACTAGCAGTACATGGGAGTTCTAGTGGCTACACATTCTCTCCAACACTCCAACCTTTTTTAAAAATCAGCTTTGAGGGACTTCCCTGGTGGCGCAGTGGTTAAGAATCTGCCTGCCAATGCAGGGGACACAGGTTCGAACCCTGGTCCAGGAAGATCCCACATGCCGCGGAGCAACTAAACCCGTGCGCCACAACTACTGAGCCTGCGTTCTAGAGCCCACGAGCCACAACTACTGAGCCTGCGTGCCACAACTACTGAAGCCCGCGTGCCTAGAGCCAGATCTCTGCAACAAGAGAAACCACTGCGATCAGAAGCCCGCGCACAGCAACAAAGAGTAGCCCCCTCTCATTGCAACTAGAGAAAGCCGTGTGCAGCAACGAAGACCCAACACAGCCAAAAATAAATAAATAAATAAATAAATAAATAAATGTATTTATAAAAAGAAATCAGCTTTGAGATATGATTCACATACTATACAATTCACCCATTTATTTAAAGTATACAATTACATTGTCTTTAGTGTATTTACAGAGCTGTGCATCTGTCACCACAGTCAATTTTAGAACATTTTCATCATCCCCAAAAGAAACCCCACATCACAGCAAGGTCACTTCTCCTCATTCGCTCCCCAGCCCTCAACACCAGTCGTACGCAACCACTAATCTACGTTCTGTCTGTGTGGATTTGCCTATTCTGGACATTTTACGTAAATGGAATCGTACAATATGTGGACTTCTGTGACTGGCATCTTACACACATTAGTGTTTTCAAGGTTCATTCATGTTGCAGCATGTATCCGTACTTCATTCCCCTTTATTCCATTGTATGGTTATACCCGAAACCCACCCACTAGTGTATGGACATTTGTGTTAATTCTACACTGCAGCCTTTTATTTTAAAATTTTTTAATTATTATTATTATTTTTGCTTTTTAAAAATTTGTTTTATTTATTTATTTTTGGCTGAGTTGGGTCTTCGTTGCTGCACGAATGCTTTCTCTAGTTGCGGCGAGCGGGGGCTACTCTTTGTTGCGGTGCGCGGGCTTCTCATTGCGGAGCATAGGCTCTAGACATGCAGGCTTCAGTAGTTGTGGCATGTGGGTTCAGTAGTCGTGGCTTGCGGGCTCTAGAGTGCAGGCTTCAGTAGTTGTGGCGCACAGGCTTAGTTCTCCACGGCATGTGGGATCTTCCCGGATCAGGGCTCAGACCCATGTACCCTGCATTGGCAGGTGGATTCTTAACCACTGCGCCACCAGGGAAGCCCTACACTGCAGCCTTTTAAATTGAAGCCATTTTTATAGGTATGTAGTGACACCTCATTGTGATTTTTAGTTTGCGTTTTCCTAATGATTAATAATACTGTATGTCTGAAAAAGTATTTATTTCATTTGGTTTTTTTTTTTTTTTTTTTTGCGGTATGCAGGCCTCTCACTGTTGTGGCCTCTCCCGTTGCGGAGCACAGGCTCCGGACGCGCAGGCTCAGCGGCCATGGCTCACGGGCCCAGCCGCTCCGCGGCATGTGGGATCTTCCCGGACTGGTGCACCAACCTGCGTCCCCTGCATCGGCAGGCAGACTCTCAACCACTGCGCCACCAGGGAAGTCCTCATTTGGTTTTTGAAAGGTATTTTCAAAATACTGTGTAGAGAATTCTAGGTTTAGAAGTTTTTCTTTCATGCCTTTGAAAACGTTCCGGCTTGCTTGCACTGACAAGATATTTGTTCCCATCTTTAGCTTTGTTCCTCTGTAGGTAATGTATCTCTTTTTTCCCTTGGCTGTTTTTAAGATCTTTCTTAATCACTGATTTTAAGCAATTTGATGTTTCTTCATGTTTCCTGTGTTTGGGGGTTATTAAAATTCTTGGAACTGTGAGATTTTAGTTTTTATGACACTTGGGAAACTTCTAGCCAGTCTTCCTTCAAATATCTTCACCCTTCAGGAACTCCAATTACATGTACATTTGGCCTCTTGGAGTTGTCCTGTGGCTCACTGATGCCATCTCTTTTTTCTAGTCTTTTTTGTTCCATTTTGGATCTTTTCTATTGCTATGTCTTCAAAATTTGATCATCTGAATTACTTCTAGGTCCATTTTGATTGATTTTTTCTCCTCAGTATGGTTGTATTTTCCTGCTTCTTTGCATGCCTGGTAATGTATTGGATGATAGCATTTCTTGAGCTTTGTTCTGGGACCCAGTTATCAATACTTAGAAGCAATTAGATCCCTTTGGGTCTTGCTTTGCAGGAAGTACTTGATCAAGGGCTCACTATTGAAGCGAAAGCCTTCAGCCTATCCAATGTCCTGTGAAGTACATAGTTTTTTACTTGTTTCAGGTGAGAGGGTAAATCCTTTCCTTGTTAGTCCATCTTGGCCAGAAGCATAAGTTTATCTCCAACTTTTACAGAAATAATATTATGTGTTTATAATACCATATTTAATTTATAATTTACATAGGCAAAATGGCAGAGATGGTACCCTAGGCAACTTTATTCATGCTCAGAAATTAATGAACTCAAAAAAAAAAATTAATGAACTCTTAGGTGTAAGACATGATTGGCAATAAAAGATGGGAGGGAATTCTGGGGAAGAATAACATTCCTTTCTACTTCATGTTACATCTCAAACTCAGCTTCTCTTCCTAAAATTTAACTACTGTATATCTGCTTACCTCAAAGCCTACGTCACTTTCTGCTAAGTGACAATAATCCTGGCTATTATTGATGAAAGTTGGGTTATTTCTGGCAGTTTTGTTCCTTCCTTCCTCTGTTATTTCTTAAATGCCTACCATGTGCCAGGGAAATAGTTCTAGGTGCTTGGTACATTAGCTCTTACTATGTTAAATAGCCCCAAATTTAGCAGCTTAAAACAATAAACTTTCAATAAGTCTGAAATCTGGGAGCAGCTTAATTGGTTCTGGGTCAGGGTTTCCTGAGGTTGTAGAAAAGATGTTGTTGACCAGGACTGCAGTTATCTAACGGCTTGACTGGGTCTAGCGGATTTATTTCCAAGATGCTTTTTATGACCTTTCTTTGGAAGTCATACTCTATAATTTCTGCATTATCATACTGGCTACTTAAATCAGCCCTATCAATGTGAGAATAACTGGGGGCCATCTTGGAAGGTGGCCTCCACACTTGAGAAATAGAGAAACAAAACAGACAAAACTCCCTGCCCTCAAAGTTTACATCCTAGTAGAAGCAGCTGGACAATAAATAATAACATGATAAATTACTCAGCAACTAATGGAAAAAAACTATTTAATAAAGATTAAGTAGTATTAGGATTGCTTTGGGGTCAGTTTGCAATTTTAAAATAAGATGTTCACAGTAGGTCTTACTGATATATTTAAACAAAGACTTTGGGTGGGGAGGGCACAGTGAGCTATGTAGGTATCTAAAGGAAGAGCATTCTAGGGCACAGTGCAAAGGTCCTGAGACAGAATCATGCCTGATGTGTTCTAGGAGCAGCAAGGAGCCAGCATACCTGGAGTGGAGTGTGCAAGTAAAGTAGATGAGGTTAGAGATGAGGGAATAAAATTGAGTGAAATGGGGAACTATTGGAAGATTCTGAGCAGAGGGTTTTATACTTTTTTCGTTCCCTCTTACTATGTCTTGCACTTCTGTTCAGTAAGTATTTGTGGACTGATTTCAATGGGAGCCATATGTGAAAATGCTGACTTAAGAGTTACATACTAATAGTGATGACTGCCCGATAGTCCTAGGGCAGCCAGAAGGGGAGTTTTCTTTTTGTTTGGTGTTTTGTTTGTTTTGTTTTTAACATCTTTATTGGGGCATAATTGCTTTACAATGGTGTATTAGTTTCTGCTTTATAACAAAGTGAGTCAGCGGAGTTGTTTTGAGGCAGATAAAACGTAGTGGAACCTTCAGGCTACACCACGTAGCTAAAAATAATTTAGAAATACCATTAAGATAATTTACATACTTAAAAAAAGGTCTTCAGTCCCATTGTCTCATTCTTTTGAATGGAAATAAAGGCGGCTTCCCTTTGTCTACTCTGACAACACGTGATAGCTTTTATACTATGACCACAAGCAGTGCATCACAAATATAGTGTCACTGAGTCACAACGTAGTGTTTTTAAAAGGAGAGTACAATGTTAAGATCTGATAATTTAATAAGAAAGAATCTGATCAAATTTCCTTCCAGGGCATAGAACAGTTAGCTACTAGATTAGTGACTTATTGGTCATAATTGTCAGGTGCAAGAAAGGTTAGACTGTGAAGCAACCACTTTAATTAGGTTCTACAATGATAATTATTTTAAATGTGATGACCTGCTTTTCAGCTGTAAGAACTTTATGTTCTATAGGAAGTGAGTGTTGTTACACTTGTTTATGTGTATTTTAATAACATGTTTTATAAATGCCTAATAAATAAAATCTTCAAAAAATTACTTAGAACTATTCTGCCTTAGCATAGAGTTAATCTCCTCAGGACAGGCGGTACCAGAACTTCAGTGTTTTTTGAACAACATCATGAATGAGTGAGCTGTGTGGTAGGTTAGCATCTGCCCCCAAATGCATTTGGATCCCTGTTTTCTTTATCAGGGTGGCACGGCTTCCAGAAAGATGGGAAAATGACACTCATGTCATGTCTCCCCTCCCCTGTTCCCCAGTTTCTACATTCTAAAGTACAGAGCTTTATCAGCGCTACAAAACGTCTGCTGACTCCTGTCAGTCCCAAACTGTTACCAGCTTGCAACCAGATAAGTACAGAAACTGAGGGCAAGCGTTTAAGAGCTTTTGTAATACTTGGCAGAGTAATTTTGTCGGTTGAACTTTTAAAAATCAGGCTATATCTTTTTAAAAATTCATTTTCATAGTTATTGACTTAAAGCAGTTTACACAGTCATCCGTCCATGACAGATTGGAAACAAAAACTGGTCCTTCATGTCAAAAATTTTAACACTGTTCTAGGTGACCCTTTGGCCCAAATACCAACAGAAAAAAGGCCTAGTGATTCCTGCATCAATCCAGCCTTGTCTTTTTGAATGTGTGAATTCCATTGGCCTGTCTCTGAACCCACCTGGCCTTACTGCAACCATGGCCTCCATCCTATATTTGCATCTGGGCTGAAACACAATATACTCAGCCCAGCATGTCTTCACAGGGCTGTGCCTGCCCAGAGGGAGCTGTCTTCTAAATTCATACTACTGTCCCTGCATGGTATAGAGTATGGTAGGTGGCTCAAGGGGAGCTGTGAGCAACAGCAGGAACTTTTCTGTTAGATACTTATTTACTATAGCTCCGTAACTTACTTTTCTCACTTAACATGTTACAAAATTGTTATCATGCCAACATAGACCAATAAGTTTTGATAGCTTCAACACATTTCAATAGACGATTATTTAACCAGTTCCCTACAGGCCCACAGGCCTATGTTAAGCAATTCTTTCAAATTATAAGTAAATAAATTGAAGAAGTTTGCATAAAAGTTTATTCTTTATGAAAGTGCCCATAATCTCACAATCTCAGCAGAGCAAATCTGGCCTCCTTTATCCACCTTTTGGCTCATTAAACTCAACATGTCCAAAAACAGACCTGTTATCTCCTACCCCAGTCCTCTTCCCTTTCCCGAACTGTCAGGAGAGCCAAGCTAGAGAACACTAGGTCTTCTACTTACCTCTTTAGTGTCTCATGTTTATCATTTTCTGTTGCAGTGACTTCACTGCATTAGTGGTAACATTTCTTACCTCTCCTCTTGAAGGAGTCTAACTGGTCTCCTGACATCCAGTTTTTTTTTCTCCCCCCTTGGCTGCACTGTGCGGCTTGCAGGATCTCAGTTCCTTGACCAGGATTGAACCTGGGTCGTGGCAGTGAAAGCCCGCAATCCTAACCACTAGGCCACCAGGGAACTCCCCAGCCTAACTTTCTGCAATCCATTTTGAAGCTCCCTCCAGGATTTTTTGCCCCCAAGTTAAGTTTCTTCAAAAAATTTTCCTTATGATACAGAATTCTTTAGCTGAGAACAATTTCTAGAGTCAGCTATGAGCCGCCAGTAGCTAGTACTGGGGTGGGGGTGGGGGGCAAGCCAAGGGGGAAATGAAATCCAAATTTAGCACCAAAGTACCCACTGGCAATCTTTCCACCATCTTAATCACTTTTCCTCCTCCCTCCACACTCAGTCCCTCCACCTAAATGGAGATTCTTGCTATTTCTATAGCAAGCAATTCACCTGGAACTCTTTCAAAAAAGATCTGCTTAGAAGGCTACATCCTTGCTTGTTACTTAGTATATTCCCACAGCTCTTAGCTCAAAGATGACCTTCTTCCATGAAATCTTTCCTAACCTCCCTGGGTAAGAGGCTCTTGCAGCACGTCACTATCAGATCACTGTTTTGTTTTTAAATACAGCAGGTTCTTATTAGTTATCTATTTTATACATATCAGTGTATACGTGTCAATCCCAATCTCCCAGTTCATCCCCCCCCCCATCCCGCTTTCCCCCCTTGGTGTCCATACGTTTGTTCTCTACATCAGATCACCTTTTGTAATCTACTTCCTCTACTAGAATGAGATCCTAGGAGGGACAGTGATTACGTCTTACTCACTTCTATATTCTCAGCATCTAGCACTATGTCCTGCATTTAATTCACACCCAGTATTTTTAACCGACTATTCATGTAGTTTTACCTAGTTAGTATAGTGAGCACATTTCCTTTAAAATTTTAATGTACTTGCATAGACATTATGACCAGATTAACTGGGACCCTAATTTTTTCCATCTAGGTTGTTTCTACAAGCGACTTCGTATATGGCTATCTACCTATTCCCTCAAGTTAAAAACGCACTGCCAGATCATCCTTCCTAGGAACTATTTTCCAGGGTACCATCATTGAATTGGTATGTATTTCCATAAAAGCTTCACCAGCATTAGATTTCATTATTTTTCCTTATTTTGCAGGCTTTTAATCCTTGCAAAATATTGAGGGCTGGTTGGGGAAAATGTTGACTGGGAGGTACCATGAGCCTGTGTGGAGCATCAGGGTAAAGGACATCACAGGGTTAATGAAGGCGGCCAACTTCCAGGGTTCAACTCAACCTTACTACTAAAATGCTAAACTAAGTCAGAAGAAGCAAATGTACTATCAAGGATGGGGAACGAATTCTTCAATTGTAAATAAAGTAGGTGAAATAACTGAATCCCCAAGTTTTAGGTAGCTATAAAAGGGAGACTTATTTGGAAAAGGTTTAGCTGAGAGACTGCATAGTGATTAAGAAAATGAGCCAGTTTTGAATCTAGACATTTCTACTTGTGCAACCTTGGGCAAGTTACTTTAAACAGGACAGTTTGGGGGATGTTTCAGTCTTAAGTTTCCATTAACTAAATCCTCCTCCCCAAGGACAGGAATAGTATGTTATCAGAATAAAGGAGACAAACCATATGGTCATTTCAGTGGATGCAAAAAGTGGGCGAGGGGGGATGAGGGGGGAAGGAGTCTGCCAAAATTCAGTACCCATTCATGAGAAAAACAGAGCAAACTAAACAGAAGTAGACTATGTAAAAGGTATCCATCTAGGCATCTACATAAAACCACTAGCATTTTTTCTTATTTAATAAATATTTATTTAATACAAATACATTTAAAAAAATTTAATTGGAGTAAAATTGCTTTACAATGTTGTGTTAGTTTCTGCTGTACAATGAAGTGAATCAGCTATATGTATACCTATATCCCCTCACTCTTGGGCCTCCCTCCCACCTCCCCCCATCCCACCCATCTAATTGTCACAGAGCGCCACATGGAGCTGAGCTCCCTGTGCTATACAGCAGGTTCCCACTAGCTACCAATAGCATTCTTGATGGACTGCTCTTTTCTTCCTAAAATTGGGATGAGCATGCCTTAACAGAAGACCAGGATAAGGCTGAGGCGAGGAAAGCCCCTAGGGAGCAAAATGCAAGGATGCACTCACTCCCAGATGCCCACTTGCATCACCCTGACACTACCTCCTTGAATTCTGCTCCCTAGGTTGTCTTCCCAACCTCATCTTAGTAGGCCTGCTCTTACCACTTATACTCAACATGTATTAGAGGTCCTAACCGGGCAATAGAGAAGAAAATAAAACCTTTTTAAAACCAGTGAGCTTAAGCAAGGTCTCATGATACAAGAAAAAAAAATTTTTTTTAATTGTGTAAGTTAGCAATTGGAAAAAAAACAATCCCATTGATAGGTTTTTAGCGTCAAGAAACCTAAAATAGTTATGACATAATCAAAATCACACATTACACAAAATATTGCTGAGAAAAATTAAAGATGACAGATGGATTCAACTCAATGCTAATTAATCATAATGCCCATCAGGCTTTTAAAAAATAGAAATCAACAGGCTTACTTTAATATTTACATAGAAATACAAAGTACACGAAATAGTCAAAGCAATAAGTAGACCTACACTTACATGGTCAACCTAATTTATTAAAAGGCACCAAAGTAATTAAATGGAAAAAGCACAAATGGTGCTGGGTTAACTGATCATATGGATAAAAATGAACCTCGATCCCTACCTTGTATCACTTAGAAAAATTTGAGATGGATCATAGATGTAAAAGCCAAAAATTATAAAGCTTTTACAAGAAAACATCACCATCACAATGTGGAGGAAGGCAGATTTATCCACAGAAAAGATCCATTAAAAAAGCTGATAAATTAAGACTTGAAATTAAGAACTTCTACTCATCAAAACACTTAGAAAAATGAAGACAGACTAGAAGATATCTGCAAAATACTAGACCAAAAAATTGTATCCAAAATATATAAAAGTCCTGTATCTCATTAATAAAAAGCCAACCTAATTTTAAAATATACAAAACTTTTCATTCAAAGAATATAGTAAATGGCTAATTGACACAGAGCATGTTCATTAGAGAAACGTAGATTAATACAAGATACTATTACATACTCAGAAGCCACAATGCTTATATGCAAATGTTCATAGCAGCTTTATTCATATTTTCCCAAAATTGGAAACAAAATGTTCATTAACAGGAGAATAGCTAAACAAATTGTGGTACATTCATACAATGGAATACTACTCAGCAATAAAAAGAAATACATGGTTCAACCTCTCAAAACTTTATACTAATGAAAGCATTAAGTGATTCAATTTAGTTTCAGAGCTGGGGGGGAGGGAAACCCTAGTCTATGGTGAAAAAATATGGATAGTAGTTAAACTACCAACTAAAGTAGGGGTAGTGCTTTGTTGCTTAGGTAGGGGTATAAGGGAAACTTCCCTTGTCCTGATATGGATGTGGGCTAAAAGTATCCATTTTCAAAATCGTAGTTAAGATTTGTGTATTTCAATTTTTTAATAAATCTTACCTAATAAGAGGTGTGCATAGCGGACAGATGAATGTACCAAAGCAGAACTGAGGACTACCGAAGCTAGGGTGTGAAGGTTCAATTTTTTAAAATATACATCCAATTAAGATGTTTAATTACAAATCTCAACCTATTTTTATGGGCTCCTAGCTCACATATCCAACAGCGTATTGGACACCTCTTGACACTGCCAATGGTTTTCTTCCAAACTTAGTCACATAACAGATCTCTCTGACCCTGCCTCAATTTCATCCTAGGTTTCTGGTTTCAACAACTCAGGAAAATGCTAGATTGCAAGAAGTAGTCTGCAGAGGGTTCAGTTTGGGGTAAGAAGTGACACTTATCATCTTGTAAAGGACTAATAAAGTAGACCCTAAGGAGCAAACATAAGTGGGAAGAAACCAGAAAAGTAAAACAAACTGATGGTGATCAACAGTGGACATGCTTGCAGTGAACTCAGTTATAAAGTCTCTGAAAGTAGGAATGGGTGGATAGAATCCAAAGGACCAATACTTCTTCCATTATGACAAAAAGGGTAGATGAGAATGTCAAGTTCGAAGGTGGGTAGCCAGGAAATGGTGAGTTATCTGACTAGGACAATAAAAGCCTTTTATCTTTCATAGTGTGATATCACATTTACCATATTTTTCAGATTACGTCCCTGAATCTGATCAACACCAAGTGTCTGCCAAACTCAGTTACCTGTTCATGTAAAAGAATCTGGTGCTGTAAGTATTGCACACATATGTAACAACCTGCTTTTCTATGATCAACCCTTTTTAACTCAGATGATGAGATATGTACCCGCATGGCACAATGATCAAAAGCATATAACTCTGTTCTAGTTAATAGAAATAACCATGAGTTAAACTCTGCCCCCACCCCACCATCAAGAGCCTATTTCATAATAAATGTTAGATTATTCTACCTTCAAACTTTTCACTTTTCTAGCTCCAAACTCTAGCATTCTTATTCTTACTACTTACACCCTTTCTACTCTTTGATATCCTGGTATATAGCCTGGATGATTTCCTTTGAGCTTCAGGTATGAAGCCACTAACAAAAAAATGTTTAAATCTGTTCTCCCAGGAGCTTAGAGATCTTATCTTTATGACAACTCCCATAAATCTTAAAAAATGATCATTAAATATTGATTTACTCAATTAATTATAAAAACTTTAGATGTCTAGTATTTGGTCATGTATACTATTTAAAAAAATACATCAACAGAAAACTTTCTGAATGTCACTAGACAATGAATTAAGCAAACCTTTATTGAAGCTTAAATTGTGGTACAGAAATACATTTCAACTGATTTAAGTCCAACACCATGAAGAGAGAAATTATGGCACCAAAATTTTCCCTCCTCTATCATACACACTAGGATTAATTTAGATTACTATTCAATCTACAGTTTTTATTTTTCTAGGCTTTGTTCCATACAAATTTGTGCAGTTTCTCAACATTAAATAGAAATCTTAAATCTATTGGGCTGGGGCAGGGATCAGACCTCAAGCCAATAAGTGTTCATCAAATCTACTGGGACACTGTTCAAGAACAAAATCCACTTTGAGCATTGGTCCTCATAATAGCACCAAAACATTAGGTACTGTGCGCTAATTACAGAACCGGACTGATCCATTGATTGAAAGCTTCTTCAATGAAGCTCTGAATCAACATGTTTAAAAGTCAAAAGTGTTCCAACCACTTGATTTCAAACCAAGTAGAATTTATGTTTAGAAACACTAAAAAAAAAGTGTTTCATTTATAAGTACGGAAGGAACAAAAACATCACTGCATCAATCCAGAATGAATCAAAAATTGTTTGAGGACAAGAAGAAATACAAAATTGAGTCAACTTTGCTCTTTTCTCAGCTGCTTAAATAAATGTCCGTATTAGCAAATACAGCTAAAAGATGCCAACTCTTTTAAGCCTGTATTTCTAGTCATTTCCAATTGACCATTTTGGAATTTTGTATGTTGTGTTTTATGGATAGCACTCTGCTTCACTGTGTAGTATGTCTGAATAACCTGAACAGTTCTCATTCATCACTTGATGTTACTCCATGGAGAAAGAAATACCAGTAAGAAGAAGCGTCAGAACACTATCACATGCATCACAAAGTCACAGAACTTTTTAAGTCACAAAGACGGCAAAGACATCGATTCTGCTTTGAACGAAAGTTTATGGCATATCATTAATAGAAATTAGTGGAAATGGCTATGAAAATAAAAGTTGAGGTGAATCATCTGAGCTGACTCAACTTGTTGAATCCAACACAACCTTTATCTTAAATCTCCTTGCTAACAAAATTTAGTGATAATTTTTCTATACTACTACTTAGCAAGTTAATAAAGACATGGTACCCATGAGAAGCTAATCTCATTTAATGGGGGGCACAGAATGGCATACAGTTCTGCCAATATTCCCTAGTATCAATCTACACCTTCTTCACTAATCAACACCAGCTTATTCCAAAAGAGCTCATGGTAACGAAAAATGCCAAACTCCCTTGACCTTAAAAGAAAATTAAGCCCAGGGTCCACCCCCAACCCCGTTCCCCCTCTGGGGTATAAGGTTAGTGTAAACCCACAGTGTAACAGTGTATTGCTTTATGGAGGGGGTGTGGTTGGGAGGGAGACACCATGGTGAGGAATGAATCAAAGTCGCACAAGTATAGGAAGCAGTGAGATAGTAACACACAAAATGGATAACTGCAGTCATTTTCGTAGAGGACTCGACTCGTGGAAGAAGAACTTTGATTGGTGCTGCAAAAACATCTGTATGAAGTAGAAATTCGTTTCAATAACTTTAGTAGAGAATATGTTCTAGAAAGTGGAGGTAACTGGATGCAAAATCCTGGTAGCAATTTAATAGAACAGTCCCAGATGGCTAGGCTGAGGCCAACACCTAATGAGGACGAAAGCCTTGTCTGTGGGGAATTTTGGATGATACCTGGAGAAATATTACACTGTGCATAAACCAAATTGAGTTGTTTTCACAAGTGTTGTAAAGTTTCATATAGTAAAAGGTTTTTTCTACATGCACTTCAATTTCACAGCAAGAGTGGCATAGGATACCTAAACACAGAAGAGAGCATTCATGCAAGATATCTAACTCCTTGATATAATAATGCATACAATTCAAAATGATTACACTATCATTACATCTAGGGCTTTCTGCAACTACAAGGTGGTGGTTATGGAAAGCATGGCCCTTGGTATCAATATCTAAAAAGCAGCCACCACCTTCTTCTATGTGTGTTCTCTTTTTGCGTTTCTTCTTCATTTTTCTTAATCAACTCTGCTGTTGTTGCTGCTTCTTAGCAAAACTGGTAAAAACAAAATTGTAATCATTGAACATAGCGCTCTGGCAATCAAGACGTTTAAAACCTTCAATCTTCTGGGGTGAAGAAAGCACTGTGCGACATTTAGAACTCTGGGGAAAAAAATTAAATTAACCATGAGTGCTTCCAATCTGCAGAAGTATTTTCAAACAAAGCAGTCATGCAATAAATATTTAAGACTACTATTTTAGTCAAACTGTGGCACTGAAATATTTTAGCTGACTTCTTAGGGGTGGGATGAAGTGGGGCACCTTATGTCCCCTGGCACCCCCCACCCCAAGGTCTATCAACAGGGAAAATAGGACAAGAGGAGACCATGAACTGGGTTAGATATAAAAACAAGGACCAACATAAGTCTAATGAAACACATAAAGCTTCTCATCTACCAAACACCTCAATTAGTAGTACCTCTGAATATCTGAATGATTATGTGCCATCTCAGAATACATTTTATGACATGCTTCACTATCTTTATTTTCTGTAAGATTTTATTGTCAATAATAAAATACTTTACCTGATTTACAAACAGGGTGGTCACAAATTTTCCTGGCTTGAAGACTTCCACAACTTTCCTGATCAGGTCATCATAGGAGGTCTGACTTAAGTTTGTTTCAAAGCTAACATAAGAAAATTCTGGTTCTGGAGTGATGTGAATAGTCCAATAAGTTCCCTTTGAGAAATAGTTTTGTGTTAATAATGGAAAGGGCACACTTAAATATTTCAATTATTAAGCAAGATATTCTTACTTACATCCGATTTCATTCCATTCATTGAATACCCACAAGGATTGAACAGTGTGGCATCAATGACAGAACCTGGTATCAGGTCACGAATTCCACTCTCCTGGAAAAAAGCCCAAAAACTGAATTAAAAACAAATCTGAAAAATAAATGGAGAATGAGTTAAAATATTTAGTCACCAAGCAGAATACAGAATTATTATTGAAAATGCTTACACGAGTGACATCCTTTGCAGTAACACCATCTTTCATGTAGAACTGGTCCATAACTGCTGGGTCAAGCTCACTCATCAGAATTTCCAGGGTTTGATCTGGCTGATTGATTACCCGACTCTCTGGGAAATCCAAAGTATACAAGTACCTATGTAAAAGTACAAAATAGTTTCTAACAATGACAAGTCCAAGTTTAAAGTAAATCTTATGTAGAACAAAACTTCCATCAAATTGGGTCCAACATACCAACAATCAGAATTCATGCGTCCCATACAATATGCTGCTCCATCTGTTGAAGGAGAACATAAAATAAATTTAACAGATCCATTCGATAGCAAGTAGGCAGGATCCCCCTCACCTTTTAAGGAAAAACTTTACTGGCTGTCATTTAGAGATGCACTTCAGCTAGTGAGTCAGTCTAAATGGTGCTGAGAAAACTATGGTTTACTCTCCCCTAAAACTCCATTAGGAAATGGAATTTGGTCACCCATTTATCTACTCTCTCAAGTAAAAAGTTATTTTATGTAATACGTCCTCCTGTCCATAGTGTTTCAAAGCCTCATTAAACACAGTAAATTAATAGTTGGTAGATATTTAAACTAAATTATACTCAGCACTCTTATTTATATAACTAGTACAATTTCATATTAGTAGATGAGGTAAGAACAGTAGGATAGAAATCTGATTTTCTTTTTAAATCATCCCTGTGGACAACTTTGTGCCATGTTACTAAAATCATCCAGGTTTTCAGCCTCCTTTAGGATATGAGGGTGTTAGATTAGATAAACTTTACTTTCCCTGTCCTTGAAGCTCAAAAAGGAAGGTCTATAAATAAAAGCTTAGCAAATGGATGGAAAAAATCTTGCCAATTTACTTGAAGTGACACTATGCTCTCACTAAGTTGACCATTTTAAAGCTAGGACAATTCCTATATAGAATGCTCGACAGAGTTTCTTATCATGGACCAGTGCCTTAGCCTGGGTTTATGAGGTGACTGGGCATTTTTCTGGATGAAGGGATTACAGCCTTCATAACCACTAAGTTAGATATAAATGAGGGCAACTGGCTAGATGAAGATGAGCTCTCCCTCTGGCAGGCGATCAATTCCTTGATTTCCCCCCATCATTTCAACAACACTTACACAACATACTCCAAAAACTGTAATCAGCTACATTGATATATTTATCTTAACTACATAATGTGCTGCATTTGACACACAGGCGTGCGCACACACACACACATTTGAGAGAATATATCTTCTAACTTTAAGAAAGCAGGATTCAATTCTATTAAAACTTACTTGGGAAAATTGCATTCAGAAACTCTATTTCTTCCTGGAAATTCCGGTGTGGGTACCCTTGGTGAGAAGGCTTCATGAAATTCTTACGAGAATAAAAGAAGCTCTATAAAAAGACAGACAGATAACTTCATACACTGAATTCTATCACCTTTCCTAAACCAATCAATCAACTATTTTCTACATATACATATCAAAATCAAAACTATATCCACAAATATTTTCCCCAATGACACCTAACATAGTGTTTTTCCTTTAATATGCTTAATAGATGTATAAGTACTTTGCTGGACGACAAACAAAAGCAAAGGCCACTATGTCAAAGAGCAAAGTTTCAGACCAATACCCATGGGTTAGTGTTATACAGAGCAACTTTGTTTTTCAGCTGTGAATAGAGTCTAAATAGAACATTAACCATGTAGATTGTGTCACTGAATTTCTAGAAACTAAAAAATGCCCAACTACTAATGATGGGTCATAACAACTGTAGAGACAAGGTACAATATTTATTTCTAGAGCAGAAGTTTCTTTTTCTTTCTTTGTTTTTTTCTGTGCCATTTCACGTGGCATGTGGGATCTTAGTTCCCCGACCAGGGAATTGAACCTGGAACCTTGACAGTGTGAGCACGGAGTCCTATCCACTTGATGGCCAGGGAATTCCCTAGAGCAGGAGTGTTCTTTCTTTTTTTTTAAAAATTAATTTATTTTGTTTTATTTAGTTTTTTGGCTGTGTTGGGTCTTCGTTGCTGTGCGTGGGCTTTTTCTAGTTGTGGCGAGCAGGGGCTACTCTTCATTGCGGTGCACAGGCTTCTCACTGCGGTGACTTCTCTTGTTGCAGAGCATGGGCTCTAGAGCGCAGGCTCAGTAGTTTTGGCGCACGGGCTTAGGTGTTCCACGGCATGTGGGATCCTCCTGGACCAGGGGTCGAACCTGTGTCCCCTGCATTGGCAGGCGGATTCTTAACCATGTGCCACCAGGGGAGCCCTAGAGCAGGAGTTTCTAATACGAGTTTTTTTGTTTTTTGTTTAATTTAATTTTGGCTGCGTGCGGGCTTTCTCTAGTTGCAGCAAGTGGGGGCTACTCTTCATTGCGGTGCGCGGGCTTCTCATTGCGGTGGCTTTTCTTATTGCAGAGCACAGGCTCTAGGCACTCGGGCTTCAGTAGTTGTAGCACATGGGCTCACTAGTTGTGGCTCACAGGCTCTAGAGTGCAGGCCCAGTAGTTGTGGCACACGGGCTTAGTTGCTCTGTGGCATATGGGATCCTCCTGGACCAGGGCTTGAACCTGTGTCCCCTGCATTGGCAGGTGGATTCTTAACCACTGCGCCACCAGAGAGTCCCTAATCTGAGCTTTATAACAGGCATGTAAGCAAAAATTTTGTGGCAGAACATGTGTATATTTAGTTTCAAAAGAGTCACTGATCCAAAAATTAAGAACATATTGCTAAATTTAGATTTTCTTAAAAGGGTCAATAATTAACAAAAACTGTTTTAGGTCCTAATGACAGCTATCCTTGCCATAGTTAATTATTAAAATTCAACATTTGCTTATCAGAACAATTATACCCTAAGTATAAATTCTGATAGCATTCAAGAATTAACTGACTATTGCTCTTTAACATAATCAATTCTTTATTATGAAGACTGGATGATTTTTCTTGCTTTTCTTTTTCTTAGTTTCTCTACCATTCATAGTAATAATATTAAGGAATTAACTACTGCAAGTGTCTGGTTTTCTTTTCTCCCATTTGAGTTTTATCCCAACTCATTCTCTGGTTCCTCCATATTTTTTGCTATTAATGAGCAACAGGCACTCTTTCTCCCCATGTTGTGAACGTCCTTACCCATTAAAACTGAACAAGTATACAAATTTATTTACCAGGCACATCACCGAACCCTAACATTTACGCCCCACCCCGCAAAAGGATAAATGATTTTTGATTACTTACTTGAATTGAGTCAAACCCACTGTAATCCCTAGCAAGTTTCAACAGGGGAACCAGTGCTTTCAGCAAGAGGGTGGTACCACATGTCTTCAAAATGAAACGTCTCTTGGAGACAAACATGCTACTCTCACTGCAGTTTAAAAAAAAGTCACAATATTATAACAATGTTTATGTACTACTGAGATGCTTAATCTGTTATTGCACTCTCATTTACAATGTAAATTTTTGGCTAATAATTTTAAATGTTAAGATCTCAAGGAGGCAAATAATGTACTATAGTATTCTTCCTCTTCTATTATATAAAAATCAGTGTAAGGTTATAGGACCCCACAGAAACAGAACTTAAATTAGGTATAAAGCATATTAGCTCATTACACAAACTCTCTTTTAGTAGTCAGCTTTCCTCCTCACCTAACCTAACCTAACTTAGGACACTAAATTCATACTTTACCTCATTTTGAACTGCCCACTCTCGTGTATTTCTGTAACCATCTCATTACTTTTCATTAGATAATAAGCTCTATGAGGAAAGGAATGTTTGTTTTTACTCATCATTATATCCCTAGGGCCTGGCACATAATAATCATTTGATAAACATCTGTACATGCCAAGCACAAGCTTCGTAAAAAGCAGGCACCATGTTCAATACAATAGCCCCAAGGCCCATTATAGTATTATTATAAGAATTCAATATAGTATCTTTGTACCTATAAAAAGGTTGCATGGCTTTCTTCTCTTACATACAGCAATCCTATTTGTATGATGAAGCTAATTTTCACTTTGCCTGAAGTTCTGAGAGAGAGGCATATACTAAAAAGGAAGATCTGTATCAGGGACTGTGGGCAAAGGAACAGTGCCATTCTACCCTCCCCTCCTTCACAGACATTTCCTGCTAACCTCAAGGAGGTAGTAAAGATGGCAACCATCTTGAAGAGCTATTAGGTAAGACTTCAAAAACCTACTGCCTAGGGACATCGGAAGTAAACGTTTTATTTTACATCATATTTTAAAAAATAAGATGAAAACAATTATAGAACTAAGATCCAGAAAAATGATTTGCTATTCCATGTAAAGTATGATTCAGACTGAAATTGGTTAGCCAACACTTGCTTTACAGGACTTACCTGAGTACATAAGCTTCCTGCTTGTCAGTTTTTGTCACACTTATGATTGAACATTGCACATCCTTCAAAAGTATGTCCCACTCGGATCTATTATTTAACCAAAAAGAGGATGATTAATTCATAACAGTACTCTCATAAAAATTACAAAGGTCTCAAAGGTTTCCAATGATTTAAGACCACATTTTATATTTGTTGTCACATTCTTGTTCCAGCTTCTCTTATGAATACCAACATTTAGTTTTGTTTCAAAATAATTTATATTGGGGCTTCCCTGGTGGCGCAGTGGTTGAGAGTCCGCCTGCTGATGCAGGGGACACGGGTTTGTGCCCCGGTCCGGAAAGATCCCACATGCCGCGGAGCGGCTGGGCCCGTGAGCCATGGCCGCTGAGCCTGAGCATCCGAAGCCTGTGCTCTGCAACGGGAGGGGCCATAACAGTGAGAGGCCGGCGTACCGCAAAAAAAAAAAAAAAAAAAAAATTGACATATCCACCAGATAAGATGGATACATTTTGCTATAGCATGTAAAAAACAAAAAAGCAAACCGAAACCCAGGAAATTATACTACGTATTTGCAATTTATTAAGAAAAAGACAAATGGGGGGGTGTGGACAAATGGACAAAATAATGTAAATAGGCCATGTACAGAGGAAATACCAAAGGCCAATAAACCAAGGGAAAACATTACCTTTCACTAAGTGATTAAAGAAATACAAGTTAAAATGAGATACTTTTTTCCCCTATCAAATTCTGATTGTTTTTTTGGGGGGGATGCACCACACAGCATGTGGGATCTTAGTTCTCCGACCAGGGATCAAACCTGCGCCTCCTGCATTGGTAGTGCAGATTCTTAACCACTGGACTGCCAGGGAAGTCCCTCAAATTCTGATTTTTAACCTTACTATATGAATTACAATTTAAAAGCATCATTTCCTTCACCAATTAGATTGGCAAAGAGATTTAAGTTTGACAGCAAAAGTAAGCTGGTACTCTCACACAGTTTTGATACTATTTTCTGCTATCAAATTGGCAGCTAATCACAATGCCCAGTGCTGTTTAAAGGTCTAGAAGCATTGTCAAAAAAACCAAAAAATGCCTTTGGCTGACAATTCAATAGTACAAGCATACCCATAAGATCTTGGGAATACTGTTACACTCTAATGTGATGACAAAATGCCCATTTCAACAAAGCTGAAATGCAGTAAGGCAGTAGACAGCAAAAAGGAAGTCATGCGCTAGTCTTAATCTACCCGATTGAGACCTAAGGTAGTGCTTCCTCTTCAGTGTGCCCACTATAAACAGAAAGTTAACATAAAATATTCCCACAGGACAGCTTAAAATAACCAGATTAAAGGCTAGAAATATGTTTTAAGCCTCTTAATATTTGGCAACTCATTCTTGTATACCCAAGAAAATGGCACATTAAAGTTTTCTTTTCTAGTTAAGACCTTGTGAGAGAAATCCTCAACAGCACAGCCAGCACAGAAATAGGTATGCTTACTCTTTTGTATTAAAGGCAAACATAATACCAATCAATCCTGCTAGAATTTTGTGCCTGTTTCATCATTTTTCTAAAAGAATGTTATTGGCCCAATGGGCTATTGGATGACCAGCCACAAGGCAGTAGTAATTCCTCCCACTGGTAGATTAAATTGAACATTACTCAGACCCATCTGAAAACTTAAATGATTTAGCCTTGCTAATGATTAATTATAAAGCCTATTTGCCCATAACTTTATCAAGCAACTTTTTTTTTTACGAAGCAACTTTTAAAAAGAGCTAACAATTACTCTTTTTAAGAGGTGCTAATGATTGTTTATATAAAGAAGAAAATACGTATTAGACTTGGCCATGTTTTTGCAGTTTGTTTCAAATTTTAAAAATGGTTCAATTTGTTTAGGGAAGGAAAAACAGTTGCAATTAAGACCCAGTTCTGAGTTAACACAAATTTATAGATTGTCTTAGGTACTGAAGTAGTAGCTTTCAGTTTCATATTTCTAAGATTCAAAGGTCACTAAATGTGCAAACAACATTCCAGAACCCACAGTATTTCAATTCCACAAAGAATATGCCTTCATGCAAAAAGAAATAACCAGAACTAAAGGAAAACATGAGGCTCTTATTGAAGCTATTGCTTTTCTGCTTTGTGACATTTCTTACAATTACCCCTGGGCTTGGTTTAATAAAACCTACCTCACATGACTGATAATAAATTACATAATGCATACAAAATTTACCTACTAGATAATAAGAATTCAAATACTGAATATGAAGGTAAATAATAAAAATACCCACTATAAACATTAGAAGCATTTAAGTAAAATTCTGGAGCACAGGGATCTCTTTAGAGATCTAATTCAGATCTTCCAATAATGCTACTGGCTAATGTCATTACCTACTGACTTCCCACTAGAATTAAGCACTCCTGCAAATATTCTCTTCTATCCACGGGACATAACATAAATAGTGAATAGAACTGAAAAGCGGTGATTAAAGTTAACTACCCTCCCCCAGTTTTATTCAGATATAGTTGACATACAGCACTGTGTACGTTTCATGTGCCCATCATCATAGTGATTTCACTTATGTATACTGCAAAATGACTACTGCAATAAGTTTAGTTAGCTTTCATCACCTCACATAAATACAATTAAAAAAAAGGCATTAAAAGAAAAAAATTTTTTTTGGTGTGATGAGAACTCAGGGTTTATTCTCTTAACATTTTCTTCACATATCATACAGCAGTGTTAACTATAGGATGTTAAGACTTTTAAACGTGTTCTGTGGCTGAGCTAGATATAGTATAACAAGAACTTTTCCTCGCTTGTATAGGTTTTTTTCCTGGACTTGCTTTTCATTTGCTTTTCAAAGCTGTCTTGCTTTTTCATTTGCTTCTGTTTTCTACACACTTATCCAAATTTATCCTCAGATGTTCCCCCAAATGTCTCCTCTTTCAACGTTTCTTTTAAGTGGTTCTTGGCCAAGAATAGGGTGCTAAGACTTAGCTAGTCAGAAGGTCTATGCTTGTTTAGTGGACCTCTCTCTATCTAGGCTGTTTCACTTGGGAACTCCGTGTTTTTTTGCTGTTGTTCTTTCCTGGGTAGGTCAGATTACCCAAATATTCGGTTCTCTTGCCTGGAGCATATTAAGATTTCTGGTAGGTAAAAGAGCTGATAAAGGGCTAGGGATCTCACACTCAGTATAAACTTTTTATTCTGTTATCAGTGTAGTGACTCTACCCCTCAACTCTACCTGCTTCCCTTACTTCAGAAAGATCCTGTTTTACTCCCTCCAAAGAGTAAACTATTATCTAATCTTCAGATCTCCTGGGATCCCCCCTTCTCATCTGACACATTATATGATAAAGACACAACGAGGGACTTCCCTGGTGGCGCAGTGGTTAAGAATCTGCCTGCCAACGCAGGGGACACGGGTTTGAGCCCTGGTCCGGTAAGATCCCACATGCCGCAGAGCAACTAAGCCTGTGCGCCACAACTACTGAAGCCCTCGTGCCTAGAGCCTGTGCTCTGCAACAAGAGAAGCCATCGCAATGAGAAGCCCGCGCACTGCAATGAAGAGTAGCCCCGCAGCTCGTTGCAATTAGAGAAAGCCCGCGGGCAGCAACAAAGACCCAACGTAGCCACCCACACACAAAAGACAATGAGAAGAATAATTAAAGCAAATAAAGTGTACATTGACAGACGTATAGATAACTAATTCACCCAAATCAAGCCACCTGAGAGTGAACTAGAACCTTATAATTATGCTGAGACAACAGGTGCAAACTTTGACTGTCCTGGATACTGCTGAATGGATTTCACTCTACCTAGAACCTCTGTCCCCACCTCCCTTCCTCCAGCTCAAGCCACCCCACTACCCCCACCAGATCAAGTCTGCCATTAAAATGTTTTAAAACTCAGAAGGCTTACCTAAGTGCTTTAGTTGTGTGGCTATTTTGGTATTCATGTTAATCCCACCAGAATCATTCCAGGTAGTTAGGGATTGAATGTGTAATTTACTGTTTCCATCCTCAGTGCCTAGCCCAGTTCACAGCAGGTCCTAAAATATTTGTTGCATCTGGCAATAATTTTGATTAGATCTTATAAACTTACTAAAAAATCAAAGTGCCTTAAATTTAAAAAATCTAAACTGCTACATGATCCCATTCAGTTTTTTAAATTTGTCACCATAATAATTCAGGTATTTAGAGGGTGAGTTCTTAAAAAGAAAAAATAAAAGATTCATTTAACAGAATTATTCTGTTAATGAGCTACACATATATCTTCCACTTGAAATGCTATCTTAACCTGGATAAATGAAGCTTAGTCATTTCACTGTCCAATATCTTAGCTGTTATAGAACCCATTCATTATAATGAACCTAGACATGGACTATTTTCTCTGCATCACACTCCTCTTTCTGTGAATCTGACACAAAATGTTAAAACTTTTGGTTTGTCCCACCAGGATCTGTTCATTTTCAGTCTCAATATTTTCTCTGTTGTTCACACTGGGCAATTCCTACTGATCTGTTTTCAAGTTCACTCACTCTCTGTCATCTCCATCCTACTAAATAAAGCCCATTCAGTAAACTTTTTATTCCAGTAGTTATTTTTTAGTTCCATCTTCTATTTCTCTGCTAAGACTTCTAAGTGTTTTCCTTACTTCTTATAGAATGGTTATGATAGATGCTTTTAAATTTTGATCTGCATCACCTAGAGGCTGGAGTCTATTGATTGTCTTCCTTTGAAAGAATTTCCTGGTCATTTATTTGTATGTCGAGTAATTTATGATCGCATCCTGGACATCACACTATATGATTTTACATCTCCTTTAAATCCTATGGAGCATGCTGATTTTAAAGAACTGTGTTAGGGGACTTCCCTGGTGATGCAGTGGTTAAGAATCCGCCTGCCAATGCAGGGGACATAGGTTTGATCCCTGGTCCGGGAAGATCCCACATGCCATGGAGCAACTAAGCCCATGAACCACAACTACTGAGCCTGCGCTCTAGAGCCCGCGAGCCACAACCACTTAAGCCCGTGCGCCTAGTCCATGCTCTGTAACGAGAAGCCACCAATGAGAAGCCAGTGCACCACATCGAGGATCCAACGCAGCCAAAAAAAAAAAAAAAAATTGTGCTAGCAGACAGCTGAAATGGTTAAGTTCAGTCTTGTTCTTATCCAACTTCTATGGGTTATGTTACGATTTCAGAGTTATGAAAGCCATTGCTATGGAATTCTGAGCTGTCCTGCATATGTGCCACCCAGTGGCCAATCTGTCAGTTTTCAAAGCCTTTGATACACTGTTTAGGGTCAGATCCACACATGAGCAGCTAAGGAGTGTTCATATATAAATCATTAAGGGATCACCTTCTTCACCTCTTTCTCTCCATAATCTCCACAACAACTTCTGGCTCAAGGGGGGGGGTGGGGGGGTGGACTGGGGTGGTAGTGAAGATGGCCTGCTTCTTGGTCCTCTGGCTAGAAAGCCAATTTAGTTTCCCCACTCTGCAGCAGTCTGCTACAGGACTGCCTGAGCTGTGGCAGGAAAGAACAGAAAAAAAGCAAAGCAATACGAAAATAAAAAAGGGATTTCCCCCACTCTCTCTAACCCGAAGGGGCCCCCCTTCCCTTCCTTCTTTGCATTCCAGAAAAAGACCTCTCTCAGAGCTCAGTTTGTGTGCAGTTCCAGGTTTCTGGCAGCTTTTGAGACCACCCCAGGAGATACCAGAGAAAAAAAGAAACAAACTCCCGACTATTTCAGTGATATTTTGAGTTTTGGCGTCCTTCTCCAATTCACCTAACATTTACTTTTCAGAGTTCTCAGATAGCTGCTCCATGCATTCTGTCCAGGTTTTTTAGTTGCATTTAGTGAGAATAGAGTGTGCTTATTCCATCCTGATGGAACAAGAATGCTCTTGCACTCATTCATCACTGTTAATTCTACAACCAAACTCTTCCTCACCTAATGGAAACCTTCAAGTAGGATTTTTCAAAGTCACAGTATGAAAGGAATTGCTTTAAAACACCCTAAGCCAAACACAGTTGAACAGTCTATCAACCAAGTGATTATAAAAACACAATCTTAGGAGCACTGTTGGCTCAAAAAAATAATAAATCAAAGGGCAGGAAAGATGCAACAGAGATACAGAATTGAAGAAGTTAATACAATGCCATACATGAACACAAAGAGGAAGGAGAAAACCAAACAGCTGAGAATTTCAGCAAATTATTAATATCACATTTCTGAGGGAAAAATAAGCCTCCTTTTGTAAATAAAGCTTTTTTTGGGATCCTAGCCACACCCAGATCATGATAAATATCCCAAATAGTATGCTCTTTACAAATGACAGTACATGGATTGACTGATCTTAGTCACTATGCCAGAAAAGTAAAACATTAATGGCATGCCATATTTTATATTATAAGTTTTCTTAAAGAGTCTGTGGTCTAATAAAAATAGAACAAACTGGGGTGTTAACACAGTAAGAGAGGCAATTAAAATGACAAGAGACTTCTATGTCATCTGATTCAATAACACTTGTAATGGCTAACTGAGTACTTTTTTTTCTTTTTGGCCACACCACATGGCTTGTGGGATCTTAGTTCCCCGACCAGGGATTGAACTGGGCAACCTGGGCAACCGCAGTGAAAGCTTCTAGTCCCAACCACTGGACCGCTAGGGAATTCCCCTGGCTACACTCTTTAATGTAAAAATTTAAGAAGTAAACACCTCAGGTCAAATGACCTTTAACAAAAGTACAAGACTAATTGGGCAAAGAGTCTCTTGAGCAAATGGTGTTGAGAAAACTGGATCTGCACACAAAAGAATGAAATTAGATACTTACCTTACACCATATAACTCAAAATGGACTTAAACACCTAAATTAACAGACTTCCCTGGTGGTCCAGTGGCTAAGACTCCTCGCTCCCAATGCAGGGGGTTCGATCCCAGGTCAGGGAACTAGATCCCACATGCCACAACTAAGAGTTCGCATGCTGCTGCAACTAAAGATCCGACATACTGCAATGATCCCCCGGGCCGCAACTAAGACCCAGTGCAGCCAAATAAATAAATATTATATATATATATTAATGTTAAACACCTAAATTAAGACACAAAACACCTATAAGAAAACATAGGGAAAACCTTTAGGACATTGGATTTGGCAAAGCTTTCTTGGATGTTACACAAAAAGCACAGGCAACAAAAGCAAAAATAGGCATATGGATCTACATAAAACTTAACTTTTATGTATCATAGGAAAACACTCAATAGAGTGAAAAAGCAGAATTGGAAAAATATCATACATCTTATAAGAGATTAATATCCAGGATAAACAAAGAACTCCAAAAACAAATAACCCAATTTAAAAGTAGGCAAAGACTTAAATAGACAATTCTCCAAGATATACAAGATATACAAATGGCCCACAAGCATGTAAAAAGATGCTCAACACCACTATTCATAAGAGAAATGCCAATCACATTCTTGATACCACCTCACACCCATTAGGATGTCTGCTATTTAAAAGGAAAAACGAAAGAACAAGTGTTGGCAAGAATGTGCAGAAATTTTAACACTTATGCACTGTTGGTGAAAATGTAAAATGGTGCAGCCATTATGGAAAACAGTATGGACATTCCTCAAAAATTTTAAAATAGAATTTACCACATGATCCAGCAATTCTACTTCTGGGTATATACACAAATAATACAAAACAGGATCTGGAAGAAATATTTGCACATCCATGTTCACTGTTACTCACAATTGTCAAGAGAAGGAGGCAACCCAAATGTCCATCAAGGGATTAATGGATAAAGACAATGTGGTATAATACATAAAATGGATTATGTGGTCTTAAAGGAAATCCTATCACATGCTTCAACATGGATGAATCTAAGAATTTTATGCTAAGTCACAAAAGGATGAATACTGTAGGTTTCCACTTGAATGAGGTAATCAATACATTCATATGAAGTATCTAAAGTAGTCAAAATCATAAAGAAAGGTGATTGCTAAGGGCTGGGGGAAGAGGGGAGGGGAAATTAGTGTTTAATGGGTAGTTTGTTTTGCAAAATGAAAAGTTCTACAGATCTGCTGCACAACAATGTAAATACACACACTGAATACTGCTTAATTGTACACTTTGTTAGACTTTTTAAAACATCAATTAAAAGAAGTAAATGATGGAGGGAACAAAATGCTGCAAGCAGGTGGAAGAAACCCTTTAGAGCAGAGTTTCATTTCACTCTTATCACTTAGATTCTACCCATAGATACTGTAGGTCAGATACTCTGCAGATGGTGCCTCGAAACCTACATTTACTTAAAAGGGCTCCATGTGATTAGATTCCTCTAATGGTTTTCTTCCTTTAAGCAAAAATCACTGGTTTCAGGACTATCAAGTAATTTACCCAAAAAGCCACCCAACTGAACTATTTGAAGCTTCCCTGAACTGTGACCTTAGCTATTAGCTTGACCTATCTGTTTCAGAGACTCTCCTTATCACATTACATTCAGGCCTCAACACCATACCCAAAGTAGTAGTACTAGTAATAGTAGTCTGAGTCAAACCTATCCTAGAACATGAGATTATTCTTTAGCAACGTCTAGACTGACCAGAATTTAATTCAGATTATCCAGAGAAATAAGCTTTTATCTTTTGTTCAAAGAAATCAACCCAGAACGCAGTTAATTATAATCAGAGTACTAAATTCTCCATCTCAAACTTTACCTAAAAATTAAATGACTATAATTACTGCTACTTTCATTTGATTATTACTTTCAATGTGTACCTCTCAAAGAAAGGTGGTTTAACTTTTTTTTTTTTTTGCGGTACGCGGGCCTCTCACTGCTGTGGCCTCTCCCGTTGCGGAGCACAGGCTCCGGACGCGCAGGCTCAGCGGCCATGGCTCACGGGCCCAGCCGCTCCGCGGCATGTGAGATCCTCTCGGATCCTCTCGGACCCGGGCACGAACCCGTGTCCCCTGCATCGGCAGGCGGACTCTCAACCACTGCGCCACCAGGGAAGCCCAGAAAGGTGGTTTAAAGACAACAGTTCAAACTTTTCTGAAACTGCTGTGAGGAGTGTAATGAGAAGCTTAACTCAATAAGAAGCTTTTCACTCCGAAACATTTACGCTAAAAGGTTTCTTGGCAATGGGTTGTAAACTCCTTAAATGTAAATTATTGATATTGCAATATGGTGCAGTCATTTAGTCAAGTAAGGCATGAGTTCTGGGAAAGTTAATGCTGAGGTGTAATTTACTATTTTTGCAACTGCCCCCAGTCCTTTACTGAAGGTTTTATTTTAGCTTACAAATTTGAGTGAAGGAAAGAAAGAAGAGCAGAACATGCCACTAGTCCTAAATGTCTTTTCCAATATTAAAATTATAGATGGTAGTTTTCATCTAACCTTCCCACAATTAGTAACACGTCTAACACCTCTAACCTTCCCACAATTAGTAAAATATTCTCTTCACCTCCATCCACTACAATTTCCCATGTGAACCTACCTCATTACTAAGAATATATATAGCTCAGGTCTGAGATGAATTCTAAAGCAAAAAGGAAAGCCAATTTTAGAGTCCTGAAAGATCAGATTAAACTATCTTTCCTCACCAAAATTTCTTATTTTCTAACATACTTCCTCCCCATAGCTGCCATTTCTTATAAAAAGGCTTTTGTTTGGTCCAGGATTTTAGTCCGGCAATTCTAAGACATTATGGAAATAGACATAAATGGTCTATTTCTATTCAACATCATTTGAAATCTGAAAAATTCAGTAGAGAAAACTGCAGGTTAAACCTAATATACTACTCCCTCTTTTTATATTTCAACTTTAATTACTGTGTGAAATAAGTCAGTTTTAGAACACATCATCTGTTCCTTATTCATTCGGATGTCTGGACTACTGCTTTTCTCCAACATATTGTTAACCAGTATTATTTAACCCAAGCCATACCAGAAAAGATTTTCTTTCTTAAAAAAATAAAACAAAATCTATATAATGTGCCCCTTTTGTCTCCCTTGAGAAATTAGTAAAAAAAAAAGATTCTCAGTATTATGTCATTTGTTCAGATTACACTGAAGGTAAATGCTACAATTCTACTAAATGGCCTACAGGAGAGTGGGAAATGTTTAACAGAAAGTGGGTTCCAGGGAATTAACTCCCTGGCAGTCCAGTGGTTAGAACTACACTCTCTCACTGCCAATGGCACGGGTTCCATCCCTGGTTGGGGAACTAAGAACCCACAAGCTGCGCAGTGCTGCCACCCCCCCACACACACAAAAAAAGAAAGAGAGTGGGTTGCAGCTTGACTTGGAGTTAAAGCTTGGAAAGATGGGCCAACTTTGCTTCATGTGCTTTCTATTCCCTCATACCATATTAAAAAATCAATTCCAGATGGATTGCAGATCTAAATATGAAAAGTAAAACAAAGTTTAGAGGGAAAAAATAACATCTTCCTTACCTCAGGATGAGCAAAGATATCTTAAATAGGATACAAACCCACTAACCATTAAAGATGAAAACACTGATAAATGGGACTACATTAAAATTATGAACTTTTGTTCCTAAAGCTATCATTAATAAAATGAAAAAGGAAACCAGAGTGTATAAAATATCTGTAATACACATACTGGACAGATAATTCATCCATAATATATAAAGAACTCCTGCAAACTGAAAAATCATCCCAAAAGAAAAACAGGCTGACTTGAACAAGCATTTCACAAAAGATAGCCAAATGGTGAATAAAGATATGAAAGGATGCTCAACTCCATTAGTCTGAAGGGAAATACATAAGACCACTATATACCCACAATAATAACTAAAATTAAAAAAACAATACAAGTGTTGGATGAAGATATGGAGCAACCAGCACCCTTCTGCTGACTATATGCACACCCTATGACTTAGCAATTCCATTCCTAGGTATGTGTATATTTAACAGAAAAGCATACATATTGCTCACTAAAAGACACACTAGTGTTCATAGCCATATATTTGTATTAGCAAACTGGAAATCACTCAAATACCCATGTTAACAATAGATTTGATAAACTGTGGCATATGGACACAAAATACAACATTGAGAATGAACTAAAAAACCTCAAACATAATGCTGACCAAAGGAGGCATAATGCATACTAAATGACTCTATGTTATATATAAAATGGGGAAAACTAATCTATGGTGTGTTAGAAATCAGGATAGTGGTTCCCTTAGGTGGAGAGGGGAATAGGTTATAATTGGAAGGAGGTACGGGGGATTTCTGGCTAGTTACATTCCTCAGATTTGAGCGCTGGTTACATGAATGTGATCAATTTGTGAAAATCAGAGATGTACTTATGAGTATTTATTTATTTAGGCTGTGCTGGGTCTCAGTTGCGGCACTTGGCATTTTCATGCGGGGTCTTTTCGCTGCAGTTCCCCAACCAGGGACTGAACTTGGGCCCTCTGCATTGGGAGCATGGGCTCTTACCCACTGGACCACCAGAGAAGCCCATGATTCTCTTAACTTTTGTGTTATGCTTCAACAAAAAGCTCAAAAAACCCAAAATATCTGTATTCAAAAGATATGCTGTTTTACTATTAGTCAGATTTTTCAAATCATATTGTTTTATTTTGGCAGATTACCACTTTCTCCAGCTCTGCTGGAATATTTCCTTCAAAATGGCCCTATGGTTTTTTTTCTCTTGGTTGATGTCTGTGGAATAATTTTCATGTCACAAATTCTTCAAACCCCACACTGCTTCCAATTAAGTATTTTTTTGGATCCTTATACCTGATGATAGCAGAATCTTTTCTATAAAACTATTTCAGCAGCTTTTCAAATTCTCCAAATTCATATTCATCGTTGTTACTGTACAAAGAATTTGGGGACATATAGTACTCTAAACTTCAAATTCATTTGAATCTTTTCATTTACATTAAATCTACAAGATTCTTGACATACATGTATACCTGGGAAACTATCACAAAACACTGACCGCATGCATCACCCCTAAAAGGTCCCTCATGCCTCTCCGTAATCCACCCTTCCCCCTTAACTCCATCCTCAGGCAACCACTGATCTGCCTGTCAGATTCTTAGAATTTTCTGGTTTTATAGACATGAAATCTTACAGTATAGTACTTCTTGTGAGGCTTATTATTTTTTCTCCAGCACAATTATTTGCTGCATGTATCAATAACAGTTCATCTCTTTTTTTTTATTACTGAGTAGTATTCTATCGTATGAATAATCATAATTTGTTTATCTATTTGCTTGCTAATAGAGACCTGTTTCCAGTTTGGGGGCTATTGAAAAATAAAGCTGTTATGAATACATTCACGTAAAAGTCTTTGTATGGACACATTTCCTGTTCACTTGGACAGATACATGAGTGGACTAGACTGGTTGGATCATATGACAGATGCATTAACTTATTAAGAAACTGCCAAACCATGTTCCAAAGTGGATATACTGTTTTCCATTCCCATCTGCAGTGCATGAAAACTCTGATTCCTTCACAGCTTGTCAGGGGTCTGATATCAAAATTATACAAACCCCAAAAGGAACTGTGATGTGTATTCCCTTTCTGTTAACTATTAGAATGTATGAAGAAGGTTGGAATTATTTCTTCCTTGAATGTTAGAACACTCCAGTATAACCATCTGGGCCTAGATTTATATTCATGGGATGATTAATGATTAATTCAATTCATGCAATGGTAATAGGACTATTAAGATTTTCTGTTTCTTCTTGCATCAGTGTGGAAAAGTATTTTTCTAGGAATTTCCCCATAATATCCTTGTTATCTTTTAATCGATAGTGATGCCCTCTTAGGACATCTTAACCCTTTCCATAACCTTAAGTTTTATAAACAGTGTAGTTGTTAACTTTATTCCAGTCTGTTAGTTAATGTCTTTTGACTATGACTTTTGTCTATTTGCATTTTGGCAGTATTACTGAGGTTGGAGATGTGAGGTTAAGGACAAGGAAGGATTTTCTGGCTTCCAAACTTTTATATCATTAAAAAAAGAACAAAGCTACTAAAGACTGATTATTCTGTGGAAGAATTAAGGTTTAACTGCATTAAGCAATCCAAAACTCACCATCTCCTCTACTTGAATAAAAATATGTCAACTTGGTAGAGTACCCTTTAATGTTAAGTATCTGATATACTTTCTCCTCCAGCCTGGTTTGCTTAAAGAAAGGAAAAGAAAAAAAGATTCTGTCCTTAAGGGCAAAGAATCAAATATAAAGATGTTAACACTTATGGTTACAATTTGTCAGTCAGTTTTTAAGTACTATATATGTATTAACCCACTTAATCCTCACCCTATGAGGTAGGTACCATTTTAGAGACATGGAAATATCAAACAGCTAGCTATTAGATGATATTTGAATTCAAATCTAGATATGCCATAGATCATGCACGAACCATCTCATTATGCATTACTCTTCTGGATGACTGATAACTCCTCTGTGGTCTCTGGGGCCTGCACCCCACCTCCTCGGAGACCAGAAGCCAGTGATTTTCTCTGGCCAGGCCATTGGTTTTAGGTGATGTATCAAGCATGTATTGTTTTTCAGGTACTTTTTTTTAAACCTCTGAATAAATAACCTAACCAGTTGATCTCTGCCTGAGAGGTCACTGAAAAATGTTCCTCGAAGGTTACCAACGGACATCTCTGTTAAATCCAATAGATGTTTCAACAGCTGAAATGTGCTAAACTCTCACAACAGTGACGTAACAAATTTTAAGTGTCTACAAAACGTATGGCACTAAATCACGAATTCAACAAAACTGAACATCCTGTCCTTGAAGGTATAACTTTTGCCATCATTTTAAGATCCACACTGAAGGAGTAAAAATTTCAGCTGATTAAAGTACAAAAGCGGTTCTCAAACATTTAAAGAAAGCAAGTTGCCCATTTATAAGCCTTTCTCCTCCTTGATTCAGGGAACTCTTAACCAAAAAAGCCCAAGCTTAAATTCTGGCATTTTTGCCCAAGAACTCGGGGAGGAAACACTCCCTTCCCTTTATTAAGAACGCGTGCTTACAAATAAAGCTTCAACCCATTTAAAGAGCCAGAGCAGAAAATTTTGTTATTCATTTTATAAGACTGTTCTTACTCATTAGTTCTTCCTGACAACATTTTCTAGATAATCCCATCACAATCGTTTTACCAAAGGCGTATTACCAACACCAGGGAGCTTTCCCATCTGTGAAATGGAGGAAATACTAAGCTTCCCCATATTTTGTTAAGTAGCTCCTTCCTATAAACATAAAGTGCTTAGAGTAAAGGGATATATTAAGACATTTTTAAGTGTCGCACAAAGCTTGAAAAATGAAACTGGTCACACTTTAGCTAACGCGATGCTCTTCTACAGGAGATTCCTTCAACATAGATCGCCTTAAAGTCCCGGCAGCACGTGTCCGCCTGGATTCCCTTCTCCAGTTGCTTTTTGTCAGAGAAGGCGGCGAGCGCAGCCAACATTCCTGAAACGCCCATTGGCCCACACCCCGGGGCCAGGCTCCCGGTCGGGCCAACGAGCTCATTGGTCGTCGCCTCTCAATGAAGCGGCCGCGCCGGCTCCGCCGCCGCCGCACGGCCACTCTAGCTAGCTGCACTTGTGCGCGGAGAAGCCTAGAAAGCCAAGGAGTGCTTAGCGAGCCCAGCCGGGGGGAGCCGGCCCAGCCACCCCAGGGGTCGCCTGCGCCCTCGTCTGCGATTGGATCAAGGCCACTACAAGACCTCTCCTTTTCTGCGCGATCGCCCAGCTCTCTCGCGTGACTGCCCGGGGTGGGAGGCTGGGGCCCCAGATTCCTTTGCTGGATTAGGCATTAAAGGTATTATGTCCGAGCTCGGACGGGCCTCTAGCCCGTGAATATAGGCAAGCGTCACTCTACCCCGCACCTCGCCCAGACCCCGCCGACTCGGTAACAGGTTACACAACCCAAGGTCAAGAGAGTCGGGAGCAAGCCTCGGTGGGCTCCCTGGGCCGCCCCGAAAAGGCTTTGGTGCAGAGCACGTTAGGGCGGCGCTGGGGCCCAGCCACTGCGACACAGCTGCTCCCGCCCAATCCCCGCCGCCCGGGCGCCACATGCTGCCAGCGCCGACCGCGGGCGGGAGGCCTGCTCGTCAGCCCCTCGGCCCGGCCCCGGGTGGGCCCCCTCCTCCTGCAGCACGCGGAGAGAACGAGTCGGACTCCTGTCCCGCTCCCTCCCTCCTCCATTCCCGAGGCAGACACGCCCGAATTAGAGCCTGACTAAGCCCGCCGAGCCACACCTGCTGGGAGGGAGCCCGCGCGGCCCCCACCCCCGGGCACCTCACCCGGGGCCCCGAACCGCCAACTCCCGCGGAGGGGGAGGTAAGTTTGGGAGGCGAGGGCCGCCAAACCACCCCGAGCGTCGCCGCCCGCTGCCCCGCACGCCGCGCGGGGGACGTTACCTGAGCACGCGGCGGCGCCGGCCTTCTCCCCTCCCCCCGGGCAGCGCCCGGCCCTGCAACGGTGGCGGGAGAAGCCGGCTCGGGCCGCGCGTGGACCTGGCCGCTCCCGATAGCGCCGGGGCCGCCCTCCACGGCCGCCCAAACGACCCCCGCCCGCGAACCTGCCCTCACCTGAAGGCTGCGGGAAGCCAGCCCCCGCCCCCCAGCCTGGGGCTGGTGCCTCCCAGGCGGCGGCAGCCCCCAGACCCGACTGTGGGCGAGAGCCCCGAGCACCCACCTTGGGATGGTGCGAAGATCCCCAGATCCTTGGTTTGCGTCGGGTTGCTGCCTGGAGAACCAAACCTCCAGCAGCTTCTCGGTCCCTTCGAAAAAATGTGCAGCTTCCATCACCGTGAGACTAGCGAACAACCAACAACCACAGAAAATCAACTAAATTAAATCTCTTCTCCCGCCGCTGCCGCCGCCGCTGCGGATTGTTCCAGCTGTGTTACTAAAGTTCAGGTTCCTTTTTTGCTATAATTTTATATTAACTTTTTTTAAAAAAGGGTTAATAAAATTTTCCCGGCTTTTTTTTTGTGTGTGTGTGAGCGAAAGTTGAACGTGAGTCTGTTGGAAATAGAGGCAGATACAGCTCAGTCTCTTGTAGTCCGCTGTTTCCCCGTTAGAGAGAGTAGAGCGAGCGCTAGCTAATGTCGCCGGCCATACTGTGGGAGCGAGGCCGCTGCGTGAGCACCGACATTATATACCCCGTCTACCCGAAAAGCCAGGAAGTGACGCAGCGTCCCGCCCCTGCGGCTCATTGCTCCAGCCTCCTGTCAATCACCAACCACCCAGTTGCGGCTGGCTGGCCGCCCGCCTGCGAGGAGCGCGAGGAGCTGGCTCCCTCGCTGCGGTGCGGGTTCGGGCTGGCAGCTGGGCGGGAGACGGCCGTCTGTTGTTCGGCTGGGGACTACAAACCTGGGGTCGAATGCGGAGTGGGTGGGAGAGCGGGGACGGAGTGAGGAAAGGCTGTGTAGCGCTGCGTAAAACAACTGGTTATCGGGGAACATGGGTGGATCCTCTGGAGGGTTGGCGGGGTTCGGCGGGGGCGGGGGCCACTGCTGGGCTGGCGTGGGGGTTTTGATCCTGTGCACTTCGTCGCGATTGTCGAGGTACTCGGCCATTCTCTCAAGTAAGCTTCCCCAAGGCGAACGAAGCCAGGCATTAAAACTCAACATTGGTCCGTGACGCACATGTTGCCAGGGGTCGGATTAGAAGGCGCTTTAATGCTGCTCTCGCTTTAGCTGATGTGCGAATGAACGCAGTTCTCGACCGGTTTACACAATAGCCAGAAGCGTTGTCTCCCTATTCAAAAAGGGAGAAGCAACGTGGCGCCCAGCCTCGAAGGGCTCCGGCTCTACCTACCTCCCAGCATGTGGCTCGCCAAGCCTCCGAGTTGGCCCAGCGCATTAGCTGCCGTGAAGCACTGGCAACTCCGCGCTCAATTAGGTCAACTGGTGGGACTTTATTCTGCAAAACTGTTTCTAGAACCTGATTTATTAAGTATAATTTGAAAGTGGGACATAAAGGGGTAGGAGGGAAAGGGGGGGTTATTTTGGGATTGTATGAAATCATCTGTGTGAGACTTGAAAATTGTGAAGCACTATAGAGTTTAAAGACTCCTTCATTCAATAAAAATGAACCAAAAATAAATATAATCTGAAATTGTTTGCAGGGAAATGAACGTAACAGGGATTCAGAGCTATCACTAGTCGTGATTTAGAGTCATGAATCTGTAATTTCAGTAATCAAGTAAACTGTAAAAGTTGTCGAGTCGTAGTCAAGCAGCTTAACCTGAGGTGGCAAAATTGTGGTAACAAAGTTGTGACTTTTACTCAGAAATATGGGAGAAAAAAACCAACCTGACGTAAAAATCAGCAGTCACAAGACAAAAGACCTTTCCTTATCATCCTTAGAGAAAGACTTACCTCAACTACAAGTGAAATAAGACAATGTTGTAAGCGTCAAGTGCTTTGAGTTTGTACTCTAGATTCCCTGCAGGATAGTAGTTGTCTTTACAGGAGCATGAATTTGTTCGCATTTCTATGTCAAACCTGTTGAAAGAAGCTATGTTGTGCACTAGGTACATATGCTACTCTTGCCTTGTTTTTAAAAGCACCCAACTCAAACTGGGGATTGGGACAAAAAATAATGAATGTTGCTTATTTTATTATAATAATAATTCAAAGAGAATGCGGTGGTTACACTTGGAATGAAGATAAAAGAAGTATTTATGTGTTTTACAAGCTATTCAATTATTTGATAGTTGCTTATTGAAATGAAGAATCAGTCTACTAAACCACCTCAAACACTAATTTTGGTATAAACATAATTTGGCTTGTAATTGCTTATAATTAGTTGCTTTTCAATTACTGTTATGCTTTTTCCCAATGCAATTTAAATGAATATAAAAGTGCCGAGAATCTTAGCAAGGTAAGTCCTTGTTAATTTTATATAGGATAATTTTTTTTTTTTTTTTTGGCCATGGCTTGCAGCACGTGGGATCTTAGTTCCACTGGACCACCAGGGAAGTTCCTAGGATAATTTAAATGGTGTCTGCCAACTGGACTGATCCTTTGTAAAATATATTGTTTTTCTTAAGGATTATTACTATCTTGAAGCTGAAAGTCTCTTGTACTAAGTTGGTCGGTTAATCTTATTTAAATATTTCACTGAACTTAATATGTCCAAAACATATCTGTCACTCCTTTATCATCTGCCCTATTTTTATCACTGATGATTTTTCCCACTTTACGAGTTTAAAAAAGAAATTCTTATTGAACATTTTTTGCTTTGCACATAAAGGATTGCCTAAAGGACTTAAAGGATTCCCATCCCCTAGACCTTCTTAAGACATCTCTAACTGTACCCCTCACCCCTCATTCTCTTTAGTAATCCTTCCTATTGAAATCTTACCCAAATTTAAAAAAATCCTTACTTGACCCCACTTCTGCCTTCAGCTAGCACCCAATTTTTCTGCTCTCCTTCAACAGCAAAACTCCCTAAAAGACATGTCTATACTTCTGGTCTTCACCTCCTCATCTCTTCTTCACCCTTGAAATGGATATTTCTCAAGGCCCACATCTTGTCAAAGCCAGTGGTTCAAAGAATGATGTCAGTCCTCATTTAACTGTCTTTCAATAACTGTTGACACAATTAACTACACCTTCCTTCTTGAAACAATTCTCCAGGCTTTTGTGACACCTCTCTTTTGGTTTTCCTTTGACATCTATACTATCCAACACTGCAGTGCCCTTGGCTTCTCCTCTGCCCTCTTCTCCGTGTGCACTTTCTCCCTGAGTGACCTACTTCATCCAGTCCATGGCTTTATAACACATCCATATACTAGTGACTTTCAAATCTATATCTCCAACCCAGACATCTCCTTTGAATTCCAGACCTTTGGGACACTTGCCTACCTGGCATTTCAGATTGAATGTCTAATAAGCATATTGAAGCTAAAGTGGCTAAGAGAGCTATTCCTTTTCACAGCAAAACTTGCCCCCTCCCCACAAAAACAAAAACAAAAAATCCAGCTGTCCTCAATTCAAGCTCCGTGGCTGACCTTTCTGCTCTGTTCTTGCATCCTTATGGTCCATCCTTCACGTAGCAACTATCTCATTAAGTAGCAGTTGCTTGGGCTTCCCTGGTGGCGCAGTGGTTGAGAGTCCGCCTGCCGATGCAGGGGACACGGGTTCGTGCCCCGGTCCGGGAAGATCCCACATGCTGCGAAGTGGCTGGGCCCGTGAGCCATGGCCCCTGAGCCTGCGTGTCCGGAGCCTGTGCTCCGCAACGGGAGAGGCCACAACAGTGAGAGACCCGCGTACCGCAAAAAAAATAAATAAAAATAATAATAGCAGTTGCTCAAGCCCAAAGTCATCCTTCATTTCACTCTTTCCTGCACTCCTCCTACCAATCCAATCTATCATTAGCTTTCTTGTTGATACTTCTAAAACATTTCAAGGATTTATCTTCTATCTTCATTGCTACCTTAGTTTAGAGCACTAAAATTTGTTCCCCTGGACTACTGCAGTAGCTTTCTAAACAATTTCTCTGGAACTTCCCTGGCGGTCCGGTGGTTAAGAATCCACCTTCTAATGCAGAGGACGAGGGTTCGATCCCTGGTTGGGGAACTAACATCCCTCCCACGTGCTGCGGGGCAACCGCACCTGTGCGCTCTGGAGCCCACGCGCTGCAACTAGAGAGAAGCCCGCGCAACGCAATGAAAGATCCCACGTGCCACAACTAAGACCCAACACAGCCAAATAAATAAAGATTTTTAAAAAAATCTCTGTGCCTTCACTTTGCCCCCTCAGATGACTTACCACTGAGCAGGCAGCGAGATTTTTTTTAAATCCATTTATGACACTTCTCTTATTTGAATATTTTAAAATTCTCGAATGGTTTTCCATAACATTTAAACTAAAAATTCCCTACCGTAGCCTTGAAACCCCTATGTGATCTGGTCCCAGGCTAATTCTCCAAGCTTATCTCTGCCATTCATTCCCTGTGCCCCAGCCATACCGACCTTTCTCCTTTTAGGTCCTTTACATTTGTCTGAAATGCTCTTTCTCCTCTTCTTTGTATGGTGTGTTCATTCTTGTCAATTAGGTCTTAGCTTAAATGTTGCCTCTTCTGAGAGGTCACCTGTAGTAGCAGGGCATAGGCTCAGTACTATAACGAAGAGGTCCTGAAATATAGTAACTCAAAAATATTAAAGTTTATTTCTCTGACATAACAGTCCAGAGGTAGGCAGTTGGTAAAGCGTGAGTGGGCAGCTCTGCTCCATGAAATCATTCACGGACCCAGGTTCCTTCTAGCCTGTTCTAGATTGTTCAGAAGGTTCAATCTTTGTTCACATGGTTGAAGCTGGTCCATACCTGTCTACATTTCAAGTTGCCTGGTGAAAACTTGGGGGATTCTGTTACTAGAAGGAAAGAGGGAGAAAATGGATGCAGGGGACAATTTACAGGCCTGCCACACCTTTTCTTACCACCTAATCTACAGTAGCCAGCTAGTCACTCCCTAACATGCCATTCTGCTTTAATTCTCTGCATAATCCTTATTGTTCTCTTGTATTTACTTGTTTGTTGATTGCCAGCTCCCTCTTACCTGCAATTAGATTTTAAGCTCCATAAATCTTGTTTGTCTTTTCTCAATACTGTATAGCATTGCCCTCCAAAAGTATTTGGCATCAGGTTGGTATTAAATCATTATTAGTTGAATAAATGAATTTTTATTTTATTTAAAAAAAATTATTTATATTTTTGTTTTCAGCCATGCCGCACAGCTTGAGGGCTCTTAGTTCCATGACCAGGGATTGAACCCAGGTTCCAGCAGTGAAAGCGCTGAGTCCTAACCACTGGACTGCCAGGGAATTCCCATAAATGAATTTTTAAGTGCCTTCTTTTTTCTTTTTTTTTTTCTTTTTGCAGTACGTGGGCCTCTCACTGTTGTGGCCTCTCCCGTTGCGGAGCACAGGCTCCAGATGCGCAGGCTCAGCGGCCATGGCTCACGGGCCCAGCCGCTCCGCGGCATGTGGCATCTTCCCGGACCGGGTCACGAACCCTTAAGTGCCTTCTTAATAGACCCTACTCTTTCAAACTAAGCTTATCTTCCAACGTTCCCTCAAAGCCCTCTCCAATCCCTGCACTATCAAAACTCATTAAATTTTAAATTTCTAATACTACAATCCCATATAACATTCTCTAGGACAATACTCCAGTACACACTGACTATATTAGTTATCTATTGCTGAATAACAAATTACACAAACTTAGTGGCTTAAAACAACACACATTTATTATCTCGTTATTTGTGGGGTCAGGAGTTTGCACATGGCTTAGCTGGTCTTCTGCTTCATGGTAACTCACAAAGCTGCAATCAAGGTATTGGTCCATGCTGCAGTCTCATCTCAAGTTCTAATAGGAAAGACTCTGCTTCCAAGCTCACACAGTTGTTGGCATAATTCAGTTCCTTACAAGCTGTTGGACTGAGGACCTCAGTTCCTTGCCATGTGGGCCTCTCCATAGATCAGCTCACAACCTAACAGCTTGCTTCATCAAAGCCAGAAACAGAGTCTGCTAGTAAGACAAAAGTTACAGTCTAACATAACATAATCACACAAATGGCATCCCATCACCTTTGCCATATTCTGTTGGTTAAGGAGGTTAGAAGAAAGTAACAAGTTCTGCCCACACTGAAGGGAGTGGATTCCACAAGGGCATGAGTACCATGAGTTGGACGTCATTGAAGGCCAGTTTAGAAACTGTCCATCAACTCACTACCCTCTGAGAACTCGAAAAGTGTTTGTAATTGAGACCACATATATTGATAATTTACCACTTAATAGCTTCATTGTTGGTTTAATCCACCAACTACATTGGCATATCCAATTTTTTTTTATTTTGATAATCCTAATCTCAAAACAAGGCACATATGCATGTATATGTTTCATATACTTTGGATTCAATTTAAAGTGACTGTTGGTGTGCTGGAGCTCACTTCCTCTTGTTTGTAAGAGCCCTTTGTTAACTTTTCAGAACTTTTAGGGGCCAGTTGACATCACATAGGTAGCTTGACATTGGCCATGCTGGGAGTAGTCACTTCAAGGAAATTGGTAAACTCTACAAGCAGGGCTCTCCATATCCTCCAAGAGACAGTTGTTAAACATTTACCAGTATACCACTGGTTGTCACAAATCTGTCACTTTGATGGTGTTAAAAACATGGTTTTCTCTGATGTAAATGTGAGTTCTACCACCCATGGCTGTTGTGGGGCTTTACTGGCATTACAAGTAATAAAAGTGATTTGGAAACTGTAGATAAGGTATGGTATTATTACTACAAAATACAGAAGCAAAAGTACCAAAGAAATGAACAATATTGCAATGCCTGAGATGTTTTACATTAAATCGTGAAACAAAAGTGCCCAGATATAATCTGTCCCAGAAGCTATTTGACTTCTTGGCTGTGATTAACATGGATAAGAGGAGATATGCCAAAAGTCGAAAAGCAGTTTTGTTTGGAATGACTCCCCTTCATCTTCTGTATTGTATTCAACTTATCAGACACAGGGGAAAGACAGGTAACAGAAGAAAGTGAAACTACTAAGCGAGAATAAGAAACTCAGAATATAACAAATTTAGTGATGATGGTGTTTCCTAAGCCGAATTAAATATTTAACAGTAGATGTAAAGTTGAAAATAAGAAAAGATATACAATGACCTTAATGTAAAAGGACAAAGTCATTTATAAACAGTGTAGTTGACCAGTGTCCTGACAAAATATGTTAACATAAGTTTCTTAGTTACTTTCATCAGTAATTAAATATTCAGTAAGCAAAGAATTTGTAATGTGCTGTTTGCAAATTTCATGTGGTTCATGAACACTTTCATTGTTTCAGTTTTTAAATATTCGAGCTGGTGGCCTCTTTGAAGGTTTTTAAATTTATTTTTCCTTTTGAGATTTTATTTTTAATTTTTTTGAGCTCCACTCTTCTATCTTCTTTTTCTGTCATGATCTCAACTTGTACTCATTCTGTCATCCAAAGGATTAAAAAAGTGATTATTTTGAATGTGTATAAAATATAAATTAAAGTAAATGTAAAAAAAAATCACAAATTAAAATTATTTTCAGACAACTCAAAAAGCTATTTTCCTACCACATGTATAATTACCCATTAAAATTTAAAACAATAAATATATGAATTTTATTTAATATTAACAACTCAAAGTCACAATTATAAAGTTTTTAAATTTAATTTTTGAAAATTTAATGAAACCTTATTACGTATTTTTAGGACAATCAAGCTATCTGCAGTTCTAGTGTAACACATCCATTTTGCTAATGTAGAGTTTGTATCACACTTCATGTATGCTACGTCTACACCTACATACACACAATTTGAAAAATAATATAAAAATGTTCAGTATTGTAAAATGTTCCTCAGCTACTATGTTCAACTGTTTGAAATTTTACTTTAATCTGTGAGTATCTCTGGTGTCCTGAGAGAAGCAAGAAAATGGGTACTTGGCACTAGGGAAGATACTTCATTAGGCCAAAAGCTATTGCATTCACAACGAGAGGAAGAATTTGACAAGTTAATTATTTTGTCTTTTCTCTTATCTGTCTCTGCTACTCAAATCCTCCCCACATTCCAAAGCAAGTTCTTTCTCCTATGTCAACTGCACCATAAACCGTATTCCATGGTATTTGTATTCAGTTGCCTTTTGTATTGTGGACGTAGGGCAAAAGATGTGGAGAATTACTTCCTTGGGGACTAAATGGTGTTATTTCCAGGAATGGATGTTTATGAGTCACAATTGTGCCAGCAGTATGCAATGGATTCCAAGTATCAGAGGTGCCTGTGTGTTATTTAATAAGTTCATTTTAGGTATGTTTGTGACATGTGGGGTCCAGGGCAGGGCTCTTCCACCTGGGTCTCAGGTACTGGTTCCAGAAAGTTCACAGAATTGTTATTTCTAGATTGCTGCTTCTAAAAGCCTTTTATAACTGTGGCTTAAAGCCCCAAACCCCCAGTTCTCTTCTAGTCTTCCAATGCCACTGGTAAACATAAAGTTTTCTTAGAGTAGAGGTTTTTAATCTTTTGGGTCCCACTGTCCACTCCATCTTAAAAAACCTGTCAGGTTGAAATTTAAAAGTCCGCATTTTCTAAGGACAAATATTTAGAGAAATTTAGTTATTGTGTCTATTGCTTATGGTAAATATTTAAGTCAAGTACTACAGGAAGTAAGTTCTTTTGATTATTTAATTTATAAGTCTTAGAGAAAATTAGCCCTATTCTCCCCGTCCCCCCAGTGCTAATGTTTAATATCAGAAAGCAGAATCAAGTTTATATCCCAGAGTTTGGAGGCTTCTACTCAGTAGACACTGAGTAGCTCCAAATGAAAGAGCTCTATCTACATACTGACATTTGAGGCTCATTTCAATTAAAGAAAATGCAACCTGGTCTTCTTATGGTGAGGTCCAGAATCCAACAGCTTACAATCTGTTCTGTTGTGCTTCATGCTTAAATACTAATAGCCAAGTATCAGATTGAAGGAAGCCTTCAGTGTTTGAAGGGAGATCAAAGAAAATAGGAAAAAAAGGAAACCAGAGAAAACAAATAATAATAGGAAGTAGAAGTAAACTTCTAAGAAAAAAAGACCATAATTATACTCCATAGGGATAAGAGAAGAGAGTCTATCCATAAAAACTAACAAAACAAACAAAAATAGAATACTACATAAAATATATAAACAAGAAACGTTCAAAGAACAAGAAAGAGTACTTGGAAATTAAAAATAGGATAGCTGAGAGTGATTAAAAAAAAAAAGGTGGGGGCTTCCCTGGTGGTGCAGTGGTTGGGGGTCCGCCTGCCGATGCAGGGGATGCGGGTTCGTGTCCCGGTCCGGGAAGATCCCACATGCCGCGGAGCGGATGGGCCCGTGAGCCATGGCCGCTGGGCCTGTGTGTCCGGAGCCTGTGCTCCACAACGGGAGAAGCCACAACAGTGGCTTTATTTATTTATTTATAATAAATAAAATAAATAAATTTTATTTATTAAAAAATAAATTTATTTAAAAAATTTTATTAAAAAAATTTATTAAAAAATAAATTTAAAGAAATCTCTGAGAAAGCAGGGTAAGCCAGAGATGAAAGATAGGAAAATTAGTTGATCAGTCCAAGAGTCCCCATACCCAAATAATAAAAGAAAGAAGAGAGAGGAGGTGATTATCAAAAAAAAGAATATAATAAAAAATTTCAGAACAAAGGATATTGATTGAAAGGACTCACCCAGTACCCCACACAATGAAAGAAAGAAAGAAAAAAAAAAAGACCCAAAGCAAAGCATATAACTGTGAAATTTTAGGACACATTGGGTAAAGATTTTGAAAGCTTCCAAGTGGGGGGAAAAAAAAAGTTCAAAGAATAAAGAATCAGAGAGCACTGGACTTTTCAGCAGCAACACTGGAAGCTTAAAGACAAGGAAGCAATATCTTCAAAATTTTGAGAAAAAACTATTTTTACCTGAGAACTTTATACCTAGGCTTTCTTTCTTTCTTTCTTTCTTTGTCAATTTATTTTTTTGTTGAGGTATAATTGACGTATAACATTATATTAGTTTCAGGTGAACAGTATAATGATTCGATATTTGTATACATTGCAAAATGATCACCACAATAAGTCCAGTTACCATCTGCTACCATAAATAGTTACAAAAATTTTTTTTCTTTTTCTTGTGATCAGGACTTTTAAGATCTACTCTCTTAGCTACTTTCAAATATGGAATACAGTGTTATTAACTGCAGTCACCATGCTGTACATTAGTACCTTGGTTTCTGGATAGGCACTGTGCTAAACTGAATGTATCATGTTTTATACAAAGCACTAGCAAAAGCAAATTGTCACTACAACTTATTATAACCTATTAACAATTAATTAATAAAAGGAAGTGATCCCTCAAACTATTAAAAATCAGAAGTAAAATGTGATTTTTCTGTTTTCATCACACATAGAATGGTATTACAAGTAGGGCAATGGAACCAAAATATTAAAGAATTAAGTTCTGTTCGTGGCTTATTCTCTTGTAATCTTCCTGTTTGAGAAAGTTAATTAAAGGAATAATTGGATCAATAAACTATCAGTATCAATATGTTATCTCTCTTAGGATGTCTTTTTTTAAAAAATAATTAATTAATTTATTCTTGGCTGTGTCGGGTCTTAATTGCGGCACATGGGATCTTTCCTTGCGGTGTGGGGGCTTCTCCCTAGTTGTGGTGCACAGGTTCCAGAGCGCATGGGCTCTGTAGTTTGTGGCATGTGGGCTCTCTAGTTGAGGCACACTGTCTCTCTAGTTGTGGTGTGTAGGCTCAGTAGTTGCGGCGCCCAGGCTTAGTTCCCCCTCAGTATGTGGGATCTTAGTTCCCCCACCAGGGATCAAACCGGCATCCTCTGCATTGCAAGACGGATTCTTAACCACTGGACCACGAGGGAGACGCCAGTCTCTTAGGATATCTTTATTTGGAGCTTTAGAACAAAAACTATTCTGGCAAATGGAAACAGGTTTTAGTTGGTTACTCAAAGCTTCCTCTCAACCTGGACACTAGAAAATTACTTGGGAAACCAGTAGCCTTAGTATACCCCTTTCCCTTTTTTTTTGGCCGCGTACCGCTGGCATGTGGAATCTTAGTTCCCCAGCCAGGTATCAAACCCGTGCCCCCTGGAGTGGAAGCGCGGAATCTTAACCACTGGACCGCCGGAAAAGTCCGTCCTCTCCCATTTTTAATAGAGTAAGGTATACCTGCCACATACCAAAACCCTGCCTTTTTTTGAAATAAGGAGAATATGCTGATATTCTCTAAGGAGAATATGCTTCTGTCTTCCATAGCCTGAACTTCCAACGAAAAAGAAAGCAAGAAAAGAAAGAAAAAGGAAGGAAGGAAAGAAGGAAGAGGGAGGGAAGGAGGGAGGAAGAGGGGGAAGAAGGGGGGGAGGGAGGGAGAAGAAGGGGGGGGAGGGAGGGAGAGAGGGAGAAACCAACTGAGAAAGTCCAACTTCAACATATCCTGTATCTGGGAACTTGAGATAGTAATTGTTTCATTCCCACCCGCATGCCCTTCTCAGAGAATCTGCCCCACCCACAGTTCCTGGTAGCGGCAGCCCTACTGGCATTAGACTTTGTCTCCAGACCCACAGCTGATGGGACCAGGGGAGAAACCTAGCCCAAACAGATTCTTCTGTTTGATTATTTAACCAGAGACCTAGATACTGAGTCAGTAACTCCATAGAGGCTGTAGAGCTGTAAGGTCAGGTAGACTCAGGACAGGCGCCATTTTTTGATGTGTGCGTACAAATAAACTGAGAAAACCGTTCTTCAGAAATAAGCCATAACCTAGATGTGCTAAAGGAAGCAGAAATCATACAGCCGTAGTGAAAGACTGAGGGAACAGTGGTCTGATAGCTTTGATGATTCCTATACTTGTATTTGGGATCCATGAGATTTCCCTATGGATTTCTAACCTCATGCTTTTTACTTGAGTTAATTTGGATAGCTTCATTTTTTTTTTTTTTTTTTTTTTTTTGCGGTACGCGGGCCCCTCACTGTTGTGGCCTCTCCCGTTGCGGAGCACAGGCTCCGGACGCCCAGGCTCAGCGGCCATGGCTCACGGGCCCAGCCGCTCCGCGGCATGTGGGATCCTCCCGGACCGGGGCATGAACCCGTGTTCCCTGCATCAGCAGGCGGACTCTCAACCACTGCGCCACCAGGGAAGCCCTGGATAGCTTCATTTTGCTTATAACCAAAGAATCCTTGACCCAACAGTTTTTTAAAGTGCATTTTTGCGGGACTTCCCTGGTGGTGCAGTGGATAAGACTCTGCGCTCCCAAAGCAATGGGCCCGGGTTTGGTCCCTAGTCAGAGAACTAGATCCCACATGCATGCCGCAACTAAGAGTTCGAATGCCACAACTAAGGAGTCCTTGAGCCGCAACTAAGGAGTCTGCCTGCCACAACTAAGACTCTGCGCAACCAAATAAATAAATAAATGAAAAATAAAGTGCATGTTTGGAACCCCACACTTCTACATTTTCATACCTCTCTTGTAATATATTTTATGTTGGTTGGGGGCAGGGAAATATCGGAGAGGAGAAGACATTTCCTTTGCATTGTCCTACAGAAGAGATGCCTGGATCCTTCTAGTCACAGGGATTCATAGGTGCTTAAAGGATCACCTTCTTCAAGACTCAGCCTGCTCTTCAGTAGTTCTGGTAGATGCTAGAAGAAGCCAGATGATCAGCCACTGGATTAATAATCCATATAATTTGATGCCATTTATTAATTTATAATTATGTCAAACTGTAATTTATAAGTAAATGTTGTAATAAAGTTATTAAATTTATTATGGTTTGTAAAATAAAGCTACTAAATCTTAGTTGCAGGTTCCTTCCATCAGTTTTTCTGTAGATTTAACACATATAGTTACAGTATTTTAAGTATACATGAACATTTTTAGAAATTTCTCATTTATTTCCTTGACCTCGGGATTCTTAAAAATCTGAAAAAGAAAAAGGAATTTTGCAAAAACCAAAATGAATTTGATTAAACTATCATCCAAGATAGATTTTATCTGCTAGAGAGAGCAGATTCTAAAACAATAGAGAAAGTTATTGTTTAAAATTATAACCTTAAGACACTCAGTAAATTAAAGTCTAAAAACTCTCCTTTATACACTGACATAATTAATGGAACTGACAATGCTTTGCTGGACAAAAATACTCCGAGCTCCTCACCACCAGACGTTGAAAACACTGCTCCACATCAGGCAAGATAGTTACTTTTTTTAAAATATATTTATTTATTTATTTATTTGGCTGTGCTGGGTCTTAGTTGTGGCATGTGGGATCTTTTAGTTGCAGCATGCCAACTCTTAGTTGCAGCATGTGGGATCTAGTTCCCTGACCAGGGATCAAACCTGGGCCCCCCGCATTGGGAGTGCAGAATCTTAGCCACTGGACCACCAGGGAAGTCCCTTTTTTGTTGTTTTAAAAAATGTAAAATTACATTTTGTGGAGGGGAATTCCCTGGCAGTCCAGTGGTTAGGACTCGGCTCTTTCACTGCCAAGGGCATGGGTTTGACTCCTGGTCAGGGAACTAAGATCCTGCAAGCTGCACGGTGTGGCCAAAAAATTAAAAAAATAAAATCACATTTTTTTTCTGGTGGGGATGCAGTTTCCTTCTTGGTTCCTTGTTGAAACTTTATTTTAACAAACTATGTGGTATTGATATCTCTATTTGAGAAAGCCTCTGCTGAGAAATTATCAATTTTCAGTCATGTATTCAGAGCATGTGGAGAGAACATTCTCTGATATCCATGAACAAACCTAACCTTCATAATTTTTACAGAACCAGTTTGGTATTACTCATTCAAAATCCACAACCGTAGTTCTCAACTTAGCAAAACTTTGTTTTGTCTCCTGTGTGCTTTGTACTATGTGAAAGCAAAGATCAGGACCCTTCAAAGGACTATACATAAAATGCATGAAACTAGGAATTTATACATTTCAGTATAAACTCAACTAATGAATTTTATTCCACAGAGTGTAAGAATTACAAAAATTTGAAGTAGGGGAGATGCCACTGTTATGAGTAGTAAAGTGTGTAAAGTATGTATGGGTAAACATCAGATAATTATGTAGACTTTTGTATGAGGTCATATCACAAAGTATGCACTTTTAAAGCAGCTTCCTCTTTAAATGACTTTCAAATTCTGAGATAATAAAAACCATATGTTTATTTATAAGTTGGTCACACTATTTACAATCATTAAATTCTTACGACAGTAGGGAAGACCAAAAATGAAAACCATCATAATTTTGGATGAAAGGAAATAAGTTATTTTTATCCTTAGTTAATTAAAAATTAGAATATTTTATATGTTTATATATGACAATTCTTATCTACTCTGAATAGTGAAGTCACGATACTGTTTATTTAGTTTCATACCTAAAGGAAACGTGAAACTTTCCCATTCACCTTGATATTTCTACAACCTACTTTATATCTAGCATTATTTTCACTTAACCTTAAAAAGAGTGTAAGTGGGACTTCCCTGGTGGTGCAGTGGTTAAGAATCCACCCGCCAATGCAGGGGACACGGGTTCGAGCCCTGGTCCGGGAAGATCCCACATGCCGTGGAGCAGCTAAACCCATGCGCCACAACTACTGAGCCTGCGCTCTTGAGCCCGTGAGCCACAACTACTGAAGCCCACGCACCTAGAGCCTGTGCTCCATGATGAGAGAAGCCACGACAATGAGAAGCCCGCGCACTGCAACAAAGAGTAGCCCCCACTCACCACAACTAGAGAAAGCCCACACACAGCAAAGAAGACCCAACGCAGCCAAAAATAAATAAAGGGTATAAGCTTTTCCTAAGAAAAACTATATTTAAGGAGGTAATCACTTCAATTCATCTAATTTTTTATTTTTATTTTATTTTTAAATTTTTTGCCCATGCCATGTGGCATGTGGGATCCTAGTTCCCCGAATGGGGATGGAACCCTCATCCCTTGCATTGGAAGGGCAGTCTTAACCACTGGACTGCCAGCGGAGTCCTGAATTTATCTAATTTTAAAAATTTAAGTATAGTTGATTGACAATATTATATTATTTTCAGGTGTACAACATAGTGATTCAATATTCAATTTACCTAATTATTACTTTAATTTTCCATTAGATATTTTAAAGCTTAATTTTTTTAAAGAACAATTATGTGAACAAAGTGTTGCAGTTATTCTATTCTTTCTATTCTATTCTATTTTTCGGAGCAGAGGAAGTTTTATTGCAGGGCCAAGCAAGGAGAATGGGTGGTTCATGCTCAAAACCCCCAAACTCTCTTGCAGTAAATTTAGCCTAGCTTTGTCCAAATAGGCGGGTGTTGATGTACGGTTGACCCTTGAGCAGTCGGCCCTCCATATCTGCAGTTCTGCATCCACAGATTCAGTCAACTGCAGATCACATAGTACTGAAGTGTGTACTTAGTGAAAAAGTCTGTGTATAAGTGGACCCGTGCAGTTCAAACCTGTGTTGTTCAAGGGTCAACTGTATATAGTTTATCCACTCAGAATTCTAATTACGCTCAAGGAATATTTACTTTATCCACTCAGATTTATACTTCTGTCTAAGGAGTTACATAAAAAGGAGTGATTCCTTTCTCCTTTGTACTCTTTTATTTTCCTACATAAAAGTTAGTTGTCACTCAGCTACATGTAAAAGGATGAAATTGGAACACTCCCTAACACCATACACAAAAATAAACTCAAAATGGATTCGAGACCTAAATGTAAGACCAGACACTATAAAACTCTTAGAGGAAAACATAGGAAGAACACTCTTTGACATAAATCACAGCAAGATCTTTTTTGATCCACCTCCTAGAGTAATGGAAGTAAAAACAAAAATAAACAAATGGGACCTAATGAAACTTCAAAGCTTTTGCACAGCAAAGGAAACCATAAACGAGAAGAAAAGACAACCCTCAGAGTGGGAGAAAATATTTGCAAATGAATCAACGGACAAAGGATTAATCTCCAAAATATATAAACAGCTCATGCAGCTCAGTATTAAAGAAACAAACAACCCAATCCAAAAATGGGCAGAAGACCTAAATAGACATTTCTCCAAAGAAGACATACAGATGGCCAAGAAGCACATGAAAAGCTGCTCAACATCACTAATTATTAGAGAAATGCAAATCAAAACCACAATGAGGTATCACCTCACACCAGTTAGAATGGGCATCATCAGAAAATCTACAAACAACAAATGCTGGATAGGGTGTGGAGAAAAGGGAACCCTCTTGCACTGTTGGTGGGAATGTAAATTGATACAGCCACTATGGAGAACAGTATGGAGATTCCTTAAAAAACTGAAAATAGAATTACCACATGATCCAGCAATCCCACTACTGGGCATATACCCAGAGAAAACCATAATTCAAAAAGACACATGCACCCCAATGTTCATTGCAGCACTATTTACAATAGCCAGGTCATGGAAGCAACCTAAATGCCCATCAACAGACGAATGGATAAAGAAGTAGTGGTACATATATACAATGGAATATTACACAGCCATAAAAAGGAACGAAATTGGGTTATTTGTTGAGACGTGGATGGATCTAGAGACTGTCTTACAGAGTGAAGTAAGTCAGAAAGAGAAAAACAAATATCGTATATTAATGCACGTATGTGAAACCTAGAAAAATGGTACAGATGAACTGGTTTGCAGGGCAGAAGTTGAGACACAGATGTAGAGAACAAACGTATGGACACCAAGGGGGGAAAGCCGCAGGAGTGTGGGGATAGTGGTGTGATGAATTGGGCGATTGGGATTGACATGTATACACTGATGTGTATAAAATTGATGACTAATAAGAACCTGCAGTATAAAAAAATAAATAAAATAAAATTCAAAAATTAAGACAAACAACAAAAAAGTTAGTTGTCACTTATTTCAATTCAAGTCTCCAGTGTGAAGCAGGGTATTGCTTAACTCAACAGGGTTGTAACCCGAAGTGTGAGAAGGGGAGTATCAGCGTTTCCCAACAGCAACGTCTTTAGCAATTAAGGCGTGGCACCACCGGTACCAAATAACCCAATTCCAGTCAAACATGTTCCTGCTCCTCATCTTCCACTGTGCAGTAAACTCTCTGATATATATGTTCTGATCCTTAAATAAAGGGAAAAAGCTAGAAAGAAAAAAGAAAAAACACCATCCCAAAACCAAAAGTCATCTATATCAGTCATTGGATTTTCCTTCATCCCTGCCAAGCTCCACAGCCTCCGAGCAGGTTTCCCAACAGGAGATGAGAGAGGAGGGGCAGGGAAATGTTGCTAAGTAACACACGGGGTACAGTTCTGTAGTGGGCCTATCAGATGACACAACCTTGAGCCTTCTGCTGGTTCACAATCTTTCCACAATATAATAAAAGAGCTGCAATATTATATAGATACAGAGAGGCAAAATAGAGAATTCCTAACCTCAATTGTTAGTTCTAAAAAATCAGGTAGTTTAAGAATGATATGGTTACTTATACCTTTGAATTTTTCTTGTTAGTCTTGTTTTTCCCCGGACACTTTTAGGGTCAGGTATCATCTTTTTGTATTCATGAACTCATGAATTAGTTCAATCATTTATTCATTCAACAACTATCCATCGAGTACCTATTACGGCATTGTTACATCTTAAGTACTAAAACTGAGACTCATATATTGATATCATGAGGTTTCCATCAGAAGTTTGTTATCAAAATGAAAAAGCATAAAGATCAAAATCAGCAATTCCTTGAAATATTTATTATCGTTGCAATAACATTTATTATTTACTTTTAAGATAAGGCTAGAATATATGCTTTTATTTGATATGGCTATGGGTTACAAAACAGATATTTCCCAATTATATGGAAGGTGGAGAGGAAATCCAAACATCAATAGCTACATAATACACATTAGAAAATATATTGTTACAGAAGAATTTACCAGAGTTCCCTTTTAAACAAGAAGCTCTTGGTTTGACTTTAATCCAGTTTACACACATTTTTATTTTTATTTTTTTTAAATTTTATTTATTTATTTATTTATTTATGGCTGTGTTGGCTCTTCGTTTCCGTGCGAGGGCTTTCTCTAGTTGCGGCAAGTGGGGGCCACTCTTCATCGCGGTGTGCGGGCCTCTCACCATCGCGGCCTCTCCTGTTGCGGAGCACAGGCTCCAGACGCGCAGGCTCAGCAATTGTGGCTCACGGGGCTAGTTGCTCCACGGCATGTGGGATCTTTCCATACCAGGGCTCGAACCCGTGTCCCCTGCATTGGCAGACAGACTCTCAACCACTGCGCCACCAGGGAAGCCCTACACACATTTTTAAATAAAAGCATATTATTGTCTAAAGTGACCTGTGCTTGTTATTTACTTTTGCATATTCATCCCCTATTCTATGTCTAGGATAACTTTCCTTTTTTTTCTGGCAAACTTAATATGCCTAAAATATATAAACACTGCTAATATTGAGCACCTAATTTGTACAAGTTGGAGAGATGTTAATTCTGCATGCTTCATCTCCTTTACATTCTAAGTAGATACTGTCATTATCGCCACTTTACAGATAGTAAAACTAAGGTTAAGTAAGCTGCCCAAAGTCATACAGCTTGAACTACAGAATCAAATCTGAGCAGTCTGTCTCCAGAACCCTCCCCATTAATCACTATGCTATACAACTCCCCATGAGCTTCATTGCATTTCCTGATCAAAATTTCATATGGTAGGGACTTCCCTGGTGGCGCAGTGGTTAAGAATCCACCTGCCAATGCAGGGGATATGGGTTTGATTCCTGGTCCGGGAAGTACCCACATGCCACGGAGCAACTAAGCCTGTGCTCCACAACTACTGAGCCTGCGCTCTAGAGCCTGCAAACCACAGCTACTGAAGCCCAAGTGCACCCTAGAGCCCATGCGCGGCAACTACTGAAGCCCGCACGCTCTAGGGTCCGTGCTCTGCAATAAGAAAAGCCACCGCAGTGAGAAGCCCTGCACCGTAACAAAGAGGGGGCTCACTGCAACTAGAGAAAGCCCGCGCGCAGCAACGAAGACCCAATGCAACTAAAAAAGAAAAAAGAAAATTTCATATGGTACATCAAGATGTTTCTAACACTTAAAAGTGTTGAACTAGGGGTCTTCCCTGGTGGCGCAGTGGCTGCGAGTCTGCCTGTCGATGCAGGGGACACGGGTTCGTGCCCTAGTCTGGGAGGATCCCACATGCCGCGGAGCGGCTGGGCCCGTGAGTCATGGCCGCTGAGCATGCGCGTCTGGAGCCTGTGCTCCGCTCCGCAGCGGGAGAGGCCACAACAGTGAGAGGCCCGCGTACAGCAATTAAAAAAAAAAAATTGGTTTTTAAATTTATTTTATTTATTTTTGGCTGTGTTGGGTCTTTTTTGCTGCACGTGGGCTTTCCGTGGTTGCGGTGGGTGGGCGGGGGCTACTCTTCATTGCGGTGCGCGGGCTTCTCATTGTCATGGCTTCTCTTGTTGCGGAGCATGGGCTCTAGGCACGCGGGCTTTAGTAATTGCGGCATGCAGCCTCAGTAGTTGTGGTGCGCGGGCACAGTAGCTGTGGCTTGTGGGCTCTAGAGTGCAGGCTCAGTAGTTGTGGCGCACGTGCTTATTTGCTCCGCGGCACGTGGGATCTTCCCCCACCAGGGATCGAACCTGTGTCCCCTATATTAGCAGGCAGATTCTTAATCACTGCACCACCGGGGAAGCCCACGCATTTTGTCTTAAAAACAAGAACATGGGGCTTCCCCGGTGGCGCAGTGGCTGAGAGTCTGCCTGCCGATGCAGGGGACACGGGTTCGTGCCCCGGTCTGGGAGAATCCCACATGCTGTGGAGTGGCTGGGCCCATGAGCTGTGGCCGCTGGGCCTGCGCGTCCATGGCCTGTGCTCCACGGCGGGAGGGGCCACAGCAGTGAGAGGCCCGCATACCGCAAACAACAACAACAACAACAACAAAAAAAACCAAGAACATGCCAAAGATTTTTAAAAATCAACAAACTATGCTTTTTTTTTTAACACGATGAATTTAAAGTAAATTAAAGAGCATATTTCTCTTGTGAAATGGGAAATGTTTCCTTTTCTGTGAGGAGGGATTCACTAGCCTAACAATCCAAGCTACTTTCTCCTATGCCTCTTAGCTAAGGTAAGTAATTTGATTAATGAATTTGCGGGAAGAAACCAGGTATGTGTATCCCACTCAGTTCCATTCTCCTGATAGCTGGCAGCCTCTAGGTGTATCCTGACTAATGTCATATGGGGAAAGGGGCTGGTCTCTTCAAGTGTAGCCTGTGGTTTTTCAGCATTACCTGTGACAAGACAGGCAAATATGCCTACATAGGAGTTCAGAGTTAGGAAGCCCTCATGCCCACAGATGTAAGCCATATTCTCTAATATCTGCTTTTAACATTAATAAAGAGGATAACTTGGTTCTTCACATACCTACCCTGTCTTATCTCTCAGTTAGTTCAGATCGCAGGTGGGGAAGAGGGATAATGCTTACTGGGTTCCCTCAGACACAAACATGTGTGTGATCGATATTATTAAACAACATTAAAACGAACTGACATTATTTTTAATAATAATTCTAAAGTATTTTATATTTAAAATCAGCTCTTCATCACAGACCATAATAAAATCGTGAAATAATTTTTTAAATTTCTAAGGAGTGATAAGATTACATATTTCTATGAAAGGGATGGTCAAAAAATCTTAAGCAAAGCTAAGGGCTATTAGGATTCAGGAGCCCATTTCCTCTATACTTTAGTTTCCCAAACATCCCTAGAATCTGGGCCACTTATCAAATTTGTAGATTATCAGGTCTCTACCCTGGACATCCTGATTCATTGAGTCTTGACTGGGGCCCAGGAATCTGTTGCTAACAATGTCTTTGATATGCCTCACCATTTGGGGAACTGGAAAAACATTGTCTTTCACCAGAAATGAAGAAAACATGTTTTATTATAGCTGTGCATGAAAATTTAGGATGAAATTTAGCTTTGTATTATGACGTCCAATAAATAAATTTGGGCTTGGGGAATTCCCTGGCTGTCCAGTGGTTAGGACTCTGCACTCTCATTACCAGGGCTTGGGTTTGATCCCTGGTCAGGGAACTAAAATCCCCGCATGGCATGGCCAAAAAAAGGAAGAGAAATTTGGGCTTGTTTTCCTAATACTTCCAAATAGATTACTTAAGAGAAATATTACAAAATTAAGCACAATATAAAATAAAGAAAAAAATTATCAAGATTTCTGGCTCACATAATTTGCACACAAAATGATAGGTACAGTAACATTTGAATTCAAATCCCAGCACTGCCACTTTCCAGGTAAGTGACCTCATGCGAGTTACTTAAGCTCTGTATTCCTCAGCTTCCTCATCAGCAAAACGGAGATTGTGTTAGTAGTAACTTCCGACAGAGTCGTTTTGAAGATTAAATGAAATAATTAAAGTCTTCACAGTATATAAAATGAATAATTATTTGTTGTGCATCTTATTAAACCTTGTTTTAATTAATTGAAATAGTTAATGCACGTAAAGCCCTTAGAAGGGTGCCTGCACATAGTAAGTTATTATTACATAAAGTAATATTGAGATAATAATGACCTTTATTTCTATGATGATTTATGTTTTAAATCCATCTTCATATAAATATCCTTTCATTTGCTCCTTCCATTAATCCTGTGAGGTAGGTGTTATCAGCCCTTTTTTTTTTTTTTTTTTTTTTTTTGCGGTACACGGGCCTCTCACTGGTGTGGCCTCTCCCGTTGCGGAGCACAGGCTCTGGACGCGCAGGATCAGCGGCCATGGCTCACGGGCCCAGCCTCTCCGCGGCGTGTGGGATCTTCCCGGACCGGGGCACGAACCTGTGTCCCCTGCATCGGCAGGCGGACTCTCAACCACTGCGCCACCAGGGAAGCCCCAGCCCTTTTTTATTAAGGAGGAAATTGAGGCTTAGAGAGGTGAAAAATTTACTCAAAACTTCACAGTGGGGAAGTTTTCCCTGGTGGTCCAGTGGTTAAGACTCTGCTCTCCCAATGCAGGGGGCATTGGTTTGATCCCTGGTCGGAGAAATAAAATCCCGTGGCCAAAAAAAAAAAAAAGAAACTTCACAATGTATTATTTGAGCCCTAATTAGAAGGCTGAATTTGCAGGATTTCATGAGGTGGATCTGTTTGTCATATGAGGGCCAGGACACAGGGAATATTTCATAACTGTTTGCAGGATACGTCCTTTGTCAGATGTGTAACAGTTCCAAATCCAAATCAAAAATAAATCAAGTACAGGGCTTTTGTATCTAGTTTCTGAGGTATCTAGTTTTTGATTTGATTGATAGTCCAATAAAGGGGTAGAATATTGAAATCTGTTTCAGCTTAGAAAATTTAGGATGTAGAGTCCTTGTAGTGATGACACTGAAACAGGAGGGAAGGGGGCAGGGCACAGCCTTTAAAAGAATGACATAGCCATAGGACATGACAAAAACTGGTTAGAACTAGGTCCAAGATGGCGGAATATTCGACTTCCAGTGCACCCGGAACCTCATCATATGCTTAGTATAATACATTAGCATGCTCAATGACACACCCGCCAGCGCCATGACAGTTCCGAGGCTAACCATAAAAGGCCAAAAAGTGGGTGGTGGCCCAATTCCTGGAAATATCTGCCCCTTCCCACCAATAGTTGGAATAATCCTCCCACTCATTAGCCTATGAAATTACCCAGCCCATTAAAAACTAACCACGCCATATTTCGGGGCTTCTCTCCTTCTGAGATGGCCCAAACTCTGTGAAGTGTGTTTCTCTTTAAATAAATCCAACTTCTTACCTATCACTTTGTCTCTCACTGAATTCTCTCTGCGACAAGACATCGAGAACCTGAGCTTCATTAATTCCTGAGACCAGGTGTGCGATCTCAATTAAAAGACCAGGTTCAAGTCCCTATCTGAGTTGCAGGGTTTCAACACTCCTTGCATTCTTTCCTGCATTCCTGGTAGTAATGTGATTTATTCCTACTCTCAGTCCTTAAAAAGTATGTCTTTATATTCACATACAATATAAAAAAAGAATAAACATATTTATATACACATTAAAAGAAAAAGATTTGGAAGATACGCACCAAACAGTTAACAGTGGTTACTTCTGGGGAATGAAATCTCCAGTCTGGGTACTAATTTTTTTATATTATATACCTTTTTACTAGATAAATGGTTTTATAATGATCATATGTTTCTTCTGCATTTCAAAAACTACTTTGAATATTTGAAAAATCAATCACAAATAGAACTTAAACCAGGATGTCTTCTTTTCAAATAATCACTGCTCAGTCTAGGTTTCAGTCAACTAATCGAGCAAGCGGTTAGTTGCTCATCAAGCAAACTAATCTCAGCTGCTCCAGTTTGAATGTTGAATTCAGACTCACAAGTCAGAACCTTTAGATTGATAAATTTTGCCCAACTTGGTGTTATGTTCCATCTTCCTTGCTCTAAAACTCTTAGAATCCATTCTCACAAGTTTCCCAGTTTCCTATTAACACACGTTTGCATATCTCTTCGGAACAGTGTGCTTTCCCCTTAGGGCATCCTGGGAGCTAACTGGCTTCTGGAGGCAGAAAGGAAGGTGGGGGTGGGTCTTCAGGAGATTAGGCATCCCCTAGAGCAGGGGGCCTCAACCCACGTGCCACAGACCCGTAGCAGTCCGTGGCCTGCTAGGAACTGGGCTGCACAGCAGGAGGTGAGTGGTGGGCAAGCTATCGAAGCTTCATCTGTATTTACAGCAGCTCCCCATCGCTCTCATTACCTTCTGAGCTCTGCCTCCTGTCAGCATTATGGTGAGTTGTATAATTATTTCATTATATATTACAATGTAATAATAATAGAAATAAAGTGCTCAATAAATGTAATGCACTTGAATCATCCTGAAACCACCCCCACCCCCACCCCGTCCACGGAAAAACTGTCTTCCATGAAACCAGTCCCTGGTGCCAAAAAGGTTGGGGACTGCTGTCCTAGAGCAAGATTACTGCCTTAAGGCAAGGTTTGATAGATCCTTAAACTCAGGCAGGGAAGGAGGTTCTGTCTTCACCAGCAAGGCAGGTGCAGGGAAATTTGAAGGTACAAGATTCCCAGTTTTGTCTGAGTCCATCCAAATATCCCTAACTCAAGTCTCAAGAATTTCCCTCCTTCCCAACTAATATCCTAATCTTAACATAAAAGACTTGGTGAGGTTGTGTATTCTGTTGTAATTCTATCTGCAAAATTAAATTTGGGGCCTTGTCTGCCAGGCAGTTGCGAGATCAATTCTTTTAAGGTTATCATAGAATTTCTCTGGTTCTCTACCTATTCCTTCAGCTCAGAGCTCAACACCCTGACATTTTCATATTCTTACTGAATATTCTTTTTTATTTTTGGCTGCTTTGGGTCTTCGTTGCTGCGCGTGGGCTTTCTTTAGTTGCGGCGAGCAGGGCCTACTCTTCGTTGCGGTGCTCGTGCTTCTTATTGTGGTGGCTTCTCTGGTTGCAAAACACAGGCTCTAGGCACATCGGCTTCAGTGCTTGCAGCACGAGGGCTCAGTAGTTGTGGCACAGGGCTTAGTTGCCCTGCGGCATGTGGGATCTTCCTGGACCAGGGATCGAACCCATGTCCCCTGCATTCTTAACCACTGCGCCACCAAGGAAGTCCTGAGTATTCTTTTATTCTCCAGTACAACTAAAAGAAATCTCACTTTGTGGTCATCTTTATTACTATACTAGGCTAGCCCATACCTGAATTCTCAAAGCCTTGCTTTTTTTGGATACTTCCTCCCAAACAGATTACATTTTAAGGAATCATGTCGTTGTCCCATCCTGTAATGCTTAGTTTTATGTGTTAATTTGGCTAGGTTATAGCACCTAGTTATTCAATCAAACACTAACCCAGATGTTGCTATTAGGAATTTTGTAGGTGGGATGGGATTAATTTCTGTTGTCTTTGACTTTAAGGAGATTATCCTCTATTATTGTTATTAATTAGATGATTATTCTCATCCAGTCAGTTCAATGGCCTTAAGAAAACACCCAAGGAAGACATTGCATCTAATGGGCAGTAGCTTCAGTTTCTGCCTGAGTTCCTAGCTTGAGGGCCTGCCCTCAAGACTTCAGTCTTGCCTAGCCAGCCCCCAAGATTGCTTAAGGTAACAATTCTTGCAATATACATATATATATATATGTGTGTATGAGAGAAACAGTACATGAATGTATATGTTATATATATGATGGGTTCTGTTTGTATGGTAGAACCCTGACTGATACACATGTCATGGATTCAGGGCCAGCTACATAATTTGCTTGGCCCGGTACAAAATGAAAACATGTGAACCCTTGTTCAAAAAGCAGGAAACAAGTGCTATCAAAGGTACTAAAATATAAAACATTTTCCTTTAAAATTTTTTTATTATTTATAAAACTTACAGAGGTGAGTCACAACATAAAATTACTAAAAACTGATTTTTGTGTCATAATGTTTAATAAATAATACTTTATTAATGTGATATCTTGATTGATCATAAGATTTTTCTGGCTTGCTTGTCTGCAAATTCATTATGGTAGGCCATCATGATACTTTTAGCAACTTCATTTTCAATCAGTGTAATTGAAAGCTACACCAGGTGGTCTTGGTAAATGCCAGATGGCAAATAATTTTTGATAATTTTAAAATTTGAAAAGGACTTTTCTGCTGATGCAACTGTTACTGGAACTATTAAGAGTATTTTATAGAAAAAAAGGCATTATACAGACTATGATAATATTGGGCTAAGTTTCTGATAAATTATTTTGAAATGTATCTTTTAATTTGTATAGACCTAATAATTCAGATGGAATAATTTTTCTAAAAAGACAACTCTGCATATACATCAGTTTCATTTAAGTCTGAATTTCATTGTAAATGAAAATTTATGCAATGGAATTTTAATGTTTCCTCTGACATTTCCTGTAATTGTAACAGTCATATAAGAAATTGAAAGTGGTTTTCTGATTTGTATAAATTCAAGATGGCTGTCTATGCATTCTTCATTAAAAGGAAAAGTTAATTTAAAATTGTCGTCATTCTTAATAATTTGTTCACCTGAAGCTTTGTATGAAAACAGTATTCTTTTCTGTTAAATGTGACAATGTTTAAATTCAGTTTTTATTTGTAAACTCTTGGAATTGTTAAAAAAACAAAATTCAACTAAGTAAATTTAAAGGTCTAACTGACTTTATTCAATGATTCATGAATTGCACTGCATTCCATCTAGCAAATAGAAAGGAGCTCCCTCTGAAGAGCTGTACAAAATGAAAGGCTTTTATAGGCAGAAGGGGGTGCCACCTCTGTTTTCTGTGCTGCTGCTACCACCATCACCAATACCAGTCTGGACCCAGACCCTGCCCCAGGTATAGGCAAGTGTGCTGGGCTGTCAGACCAATTGCTGAACACTCAGGCTTGTCTGCTATGCCCACAGGTCTGAACCTGTGTCTGCATGTGCTGCCTCCTTTCTCCTCAAGTGTATCTCCCTTACCCAAAGGACTACTTTATTGTCCTGTTGAACTTCACTTACAAAACACAAATTCAAAGATAAAATTAAGTATGAGGCCTTTCTGAGAGTGAGGCCCAGAGGCCCATGAAGCAGCCCTGCATGTTTTACTAGTGTTCCAATTTCACTTCATTTATGCTATGCTAGGTAAGCAATCCAATCCCCAAATTCTCTTCTTGAGAGTCTGTTTACTGAAAAATGAATATATGGTCAGTGTTTATGAAGACTGGGTCTTGTAGGAAATAGATGTCAAGAAGGAATTAGGAGCACAATAGATTTATTGAGGGTAATGTCTGTGAAAGATAAAAGGAGGGGGAACAGGAGTAGACAGGGAAAACCTTCAGACCCAGTGATTCCTTTAGAAATAAAGTAGCCTTAATCTAGATATTATAAAAATATTAAACTAAAAATTTTTTAAAAACCCTTAATTAAAGAAAATTAAAATAAGGTTTTCTAATCTTTTAATTTCAAAAGAACTTTCAGGCATAAATAGTCACGTTTCAATGTAAATTTATAAAATTCATTTCAGAACTTCTCATAAAAGTTTAAAAAACATTTTAAGTTCAAATATAAAAGCAGATAGATAACTTATGAATTAAAAAAATACCTCTGCAAGAATATACAATGGATAAAAGACAGTCTCTTCAGCAAGTAGTATTGGGAAAGCTGGACAGCTGATGTAAATCAAAGAAGTTAAAACACACCCTCACACCATACACAAAAATAAACTCAAAATGGCTTAAAGACTTAAGTATAAGACATGACACCATAAATCTCCTAGAAGAGAACATAGGCAAAACATTCTCTGACATGAATTGTACCAATGTTTTCTTAGGTTAGTCTGCCAAGGCAACAGAAATGAAAGCAAAAATAAACAAAATGGGACCTAATCAAACTTATAGGCTTTTGCACAGCAAAGGAAACCATAAACAAAAATGAAAAGATAACCTTCAGACTGGGAGAAAATATTTGCAAATGATGCAACTGACAAGGGTTTAATTTCCAAAACATACAAACAGATCATACAACTCAACAACAACAACAAAAAACAACCCAATCAAAAAATGGGCAGAAGAACTAAAAAGACATTTGTCCAAAGAAGACATACAGATGGCCACAAGGCACATGAAAAGATGCTCAATATCACTAATAGAGAAATGCAAATCAGGTACCACCTCACACTGGTCAGAATGGCCATCATTAAAAAGTCTACAAATAGGGCTTACCTGGTGGCGCAGTGGTTGAGAGTCTGCCTGCCGATGCAGGGGACACGGGTTCGTGCTCCGGTCTGGGAAGATCGCACATGCCGCGGAGCGGCTGGGCCCGTGAGCCATGGCCGCTGAGCCTGCGCGTCCGGAGCCTGTTGCTCCGCAACGGGAGAGGCCACAACAGTGAAAGGCCCGCGTACCGCCAAAAAAAAAAAAAAAAAAGAAAAGTCTACAAGTAAAATATGCTGGACAGGGTGTGGAGAAAAGGGAACCCTCCTACACTGTTGGTGGGGATGTAAATTGGTGCAGCCACTATGGAAAATATTATGGAAGTTCCTTAAAAATCTAAAAACAGAGTTGCCATATGATCGTGCAATCCTACCCCTGGGCACGTATCTGGAGAAAACTCTAACTCGAAAAGATACATGCACCCCAATGTTCATAGTAGCACTATTTGCAATAGTCAAGACATGGAAGCAATCTAAATGTCCATCGACAGATGAATGGATAAAGAAGATGTGGTATAGCTTCTTCGCTGTAAAAACACCAAATGGTGGATGATGGCAGTGCTGCGAGAGGGCCCAGAGGCCCCGGGGCCCTGGAATGGGAGGCCCCAGTGTCTTCTGCAGAGGCTTTGGTAGCAGCGTCTGGGTCCGGGGTTTTGGCCCGGGTCTCGGTGGGGACACAGACGGCAGAGCTCACGGAGGCAAGGCTGAGGACAAGGAGCCACAAGGAGTGGCTCCCCAACACCAAGCTGGGCTGCTTGGTCAAGGACATGAAGATCAAGTCCCTGAAGATCTATCTCTTCTCTCTGTCCATCAAGGAATCTGAGATCATTGACTTTTTCTTGGGGGCATCCCTCAAGGACGAGGTTTTGAAGATTATGCCTGTGTAAAATCACACCCGTGCTGGCTAGTGGACCAGGTTCAAGGCATTTGTCGCCATTGCGAATTACAATGGACATGTTGGTTTGGGTGTCGAGCGTTGTAAGGAGGTAGCCACTGCCACCCATGAGGCCATGATTCTGGCCAAGCTCTCCATCGTCCATGTGTGATGATGCTACTGAGGGAAAAAGATCAGCCAAGACCCATACCGTCCCTTGCAGGGTGACTGGCCACTGTGGCTCTGTGCTGGTGTGCCTCATCCCTGCTCCCAGGGGCACTGGCATCATCTCAGCCCCTGTGCCCAAGGAGCTACTGAAGATGGCCAGAATTAATGACTGCTACACCTCTCCCCGGAGCTGCACCACCACACTAGGCAACTTCACCAAGGCCACTTTTTTTTTTAATTTTTAAAAAAATTATTTATTTAATTTATTTATTTTTGGCTGCATTGGGTCTTTGCTGCTGCGTGCGGGCCTTCTCTAGTTGCGGCGAGTGGGGGCCACCCTTCATTGTGGTGCACGGGCCTCTCATTGTGGTGGCTTCTCCTGCTGCGGAGCACAGGCCCCAGGTGCGAGGGCTCCAGCAGTTGTAGCATGTTGGCTCAGTAGTTGTGCCTCACGGGCTCTAGAGTGCAGGCTCAGTAGTTGTGGCGCATGGGCCTAGTTGCTCCACGGCATGTGGGATCTTCCCAGACTAGGGCTCAAACCCGTTTCCCCTGCATTGGCAGGCGGATTCCCAACCACTGCACCACCAGGGAAGCCCCCAAGACCACTTTTGATGCCATTCCAAGACCTACAGTTATCTCACTTCTGATCTCTGGAAAGAGACGGTGTTCACCAAGTCTCCATATCAGCAATTCACTGACCATCTTGTAGAGACCCACACCAGAGTTTCCCTGCAGAGGACCCAGGCTCCAGCTGTAGCCACCACATAGTTTTATATGAGAAAAATAAAGTGAATTAAGCTGGTTTAAAAAATAAATAAGATGTGATATATATATATATATATATACACACACAATGGAATACTACTCAGCCATATAAAAGTATGAAATAATGCCATTTGCAGCAACATGAATGGACCTAGAGATTGTCATACTAAGTGAAGTAAATCAGAAAGATAAAGACAAATGCCATATGATATCACTTACATGTGGGATCTAAAATATTACACAAATGAACTTATTTACAAAACAGAAACAGACTCAAAGATATAGAAAATAAACTTACAGTTACCAAAGGGGAAGGGGAATGGAAGAGGGATAAATTAGGAGTTTGGAATTAATAGATACAAACTGCTATATATAAAGCAGATACAGACCTACTGTATAGCACAGGGAACTATATTCAATATCCTGTAATAAGCCATAATGGAAAAGAATATGTATATATATGTATAACTGAATTACTTTGCTGTAATGCAGAAATTAACACAACATTGTAAATCAACTATACTTCAACTTAAAAATTGTCTCTATATTTTGGAGACCTATCTTCAAAAGGCCATGTTAACAATAGAAAATTATTTTGTTATCAACAGGCCAAGTGAATTGAAAGGTTTAATAGGTAAGCACAGGTCACTTTAGATACATTTACTTTAAAAATCTATCAAATTCTCTCCTTTCTCTTTTCCTCCTTTCTTCCCTCCCTCTCTCCTTCTTTTTTTTTTTTTTTTTTAAATACTTACTTATATGGCTGCGCTGGGTCTCAGTTGCGGCACACGGGATCTTTTTTGCTGCAGTGCTTGGGATCTAGTTCCCTGACTAAGGATGGAACCCAGGCCCCCTGCATTGGGAGCACAGAGTCTTAGCCACTGGAACACCAGGGAAGTGCCTCTCTCTTTCCTTTAAAGTGCTGAAATATATTATTGGACATGTACTAAGTACTAACACTTGCTGGGCTCTTGGGCAATTATGAATGCAATCCATAACTGTAACATACTTACAATTCATAATGGCAATTATGGTTGATTTATGCATCTCTTTAGCAAAAACTTCTTGAATTCCCACTTGGTATTAGGCAAAGTACAAGCTACCAGGAATTCCATAGTGAATAAAGTATGCTCCTCACCATTCCCCAAAGTACTTGCAATCTAGTGGGAGATACACACACTGGTCAACAATAGTTACTTCCCCTTCAGCCCTTGCACCCAGAGTGAGACAAGAAGAGCAAGCCTGAGCCCAACCTGCAGCCTGAAGCTTGATGCAGAGCTGAGGCAACCTAGATCAGCTAAACCATAGTGGGCCTGCAGACCAGTAAGCATGAGAATAAATGCTTATTGTTGGTAAATTTATGGTGTGGTTTATTATGCAGCACATTGTAGTAAAAGTCTGGCTAATGCATATTCTGCAGTTTCTTTTTTCATCATTCTTTTTTGCATCTCAGATCCATGTGTGCTTAATTTCAGCCTAGTGTGCCCTTTAGAAGATCTTGAGTGTCTTTGAGTGGAAAATTCTCTGAGTTTACACTTGGTTAGAAAATTGTTAATCACGTGGTTTTTTTTTTTAGATTTATTTAAGAGTTCCTTCTCTTTCCCCCATAAAACACACACAAAACACTTCTGAAAATCAGCAAACAATCAAAGTCACCCAAAGGGTTTTTGTTTTTTGAATTTTATTTATTTTTTATACAGCAGGTTCTTATTACTTTTCTATTTTATACATATTAGTGTATATATGTCAATCCCAATCTCCCAGTTTATCCCCTCCCCATCACTTGTTCTTAAAATATAATTTTTGGGTAAATAAGTGTAAGTTGACTATTATTTGTTCTTAAAAGAATAAAGATATTCTTTTGCCTTTGACTTGAGTTGTTGCGTTAGGTCAACTATTAGTATAATTATTGTCCACTTGTAGGAAATCTTTCTTCTCCCTGGCTGTTTTCATATATTCTCTTTGTCTTTGGCATTCTGAAGTTTCCTTATGACATGACTATGGATTTTGACTAGGCATAGGTTCTTTTTATTCTACTTAAAATTTATTGGGGTTCTTGGACATGTAGATTAATGTCTATGGTAGGCAGATTAATAAACCCTCAAAGATGTCCATGTCCTAATCTTCAGAACCTATGAATATGTTAGGTTACCTGACAAAGATGGATTAAGGTTGCAGATGAAAATAAGATTGCTAATTAGATGACTTTAAAATAGAGAGATGATCTTGGATTATCCAGGTGAGCCTAATATAATCACAAAGGTCCTTCATTATGGAAAAGGGAGGCAGAAAAGGAAGGGTCAGAAATGATGTGATATGAGAAAAACTTGACCTGCTGTTGCTGGTTTTGAAGATGGAGGAAGAGGGCCAGAAACCAAGGAATATAGGCAGCTTCTAGAAACTGCAAAGGTCAAGCAAATAGATGTTCTACTAGAGACTCCAAAAAGGAACACAGACCTGTCAACCTCTTGATTTTAGCCCAGTGAGACTTGAATTGGACTTTTCACCTACAGAATTGTAAGGTAATAAATTTGTGTTGTCTTAAGCCATTAAATTATGGTAATTTGTTACATTGTGGTAGGAAACTAACAGTTTCTTTCACCAATTCTGGAAAAATTTCAGCCATTATCACTTTAATATTGCCTCTTCATTCTTTTCTTCTGGACTCTGATTCAACATATATCAACCTTTTTACTCTATCTTTCATGGCTTGTAATCTTGCTTTCATATTTGCTCTCTATTACATTCTGGGTAATTTCTTTAGATCTATTTTCCAGTGTACTAATTCTCTTTTCAGCTACATCTCTAATGATGTTTAACCCGTTCATTAAAATTTTCACTTCAACAATTATATATTTCATTTCTAGAGGTCTTATTTTGTTCTTTTGCAAATTGACTAGTCATTTTTTAACAACCTCTTGTTTCTTACTCAAATTTTCAACCTTATCTTTTATTTCTTTAAAGATGTTAAACACACTTATTTTATATTCTGTAGCAATTCTAATATCTGAAGCTTTTCTGAAATTGCTTCTAACTCATCATACCTTTTTTTCTTGTGTGTTTTATAAATTGACTGAAAGCTCATGGCTCCTTTACATTATCTGTGGGAAATGTTTGAGGCCTGAGTTGAAGGGTGTTCTCTAGAGAGGATTTTCTTTTGCTTATACTAGCTGTCTATGGGTACTACCAACCTAGGACCAATTTAAAATAAAATTTCAGCATAAAGTGTTTGGGGCCACCTAGACATTAAGAACTGTGAAAGGTCTGAGATTTTACCTGCCACAGTTAGCCTGCCATAGTTGCATGGATTTTAGCAGAAGACATGCTACTCTTGTGACATAGACTAAGGGCAGGTTATTACTCAAACCAATAACAGAGTGTCAGCATTTGTGTTGGCTCCCCAAATCCCAATTCCAATTCCCACAGGGCACACAAAGTGGGCTAGGTGACATCTATACATGCAGTAGGTCTCACTACAGGAAAGGAACACAGAACTTGCAGAACATGGATAGTTTATAATGGGCAGTAAGCATGACTGCCTTTTTTCCCAGAGGTAGACATTATGGCTATCTTCCAAGGTTGTAAGCAAATCTGTCTCCAGAAGGAGGTGCCATCATTATCCTCCAAGACTGCTCACTATATAAACTGTTGAAAAGACAGTCAGTACCTCTGCTCACAAGATGTGCAGAAACTTGACAGAGTCATGAAGAATTATCTCCTAACAAGAGGTAGTTTGAGGGCTTCCCTGGTGGCGCAGTGGTTGAGAGTCTACCTGCTGATGCAGGGGACACGGGTTCGTGCCCTGGTCCAGGAAGATCCCACATGCCGCGGAGCGGCTGGGCCCGTGAGCCATGGCCGCTGAGCCTGCGCGTCTGGAGCCTGTGCTCCACAATGGGAGAGGCCACAACAGCGAGAGGCCCACGTACCGCAAAAAAAAAAAAAAAGGTAGTTTGAATTGGGCCACGAATCTTTGCTTGTATTTGCAAATTATTTTGGTAGCTTTTCCTTCCCTTCTATCTAGAGCCAAGGTCAAGACAGGTAAGGTGTCCTAGTTGTTTGTGAGGATGTCCTATTAGACTCCCTACCTTGGCTGGGGTCTTGGCCTTGTTTCCTGTTCCCATATCCTTCATGACCATTAGAACTCTAGTTCAAGGTCACCAGAATTTAGAAGATACCCTCCACCCCCTATAAAATCTTCCTTTTGTGTTTCTTTTCCTCTCCAAATTCCTGCTTTCACTTGGCTTTGGCCTCTGAGTGTTCCTTAACTTTTTGCTAGCTCAATAATGTATTTGAACAGATGTTTCTCATGTTCTAAGCAGGTTTGTGTGTGTGTGTGTGTGTGAGAGAGAGAGAGAGAGAGAGAGAGAGAGGGTTATTCTGTGTCTCTAATCTCCCATACTGCTAGGGTGGCTGAAATGGAGGGAAGATAATAAAGATTGGAGCTTAGGGTATCATGAGTCGTCTGTATGAATGCTGGATTCATCCAGAAATCTGGCAGGCTTGGAAAAGAATATACTTAACCAACATGATTAGGAAATGAGGTTTTTTCAGTTGACTAGATTTTTCCTCTAGTTATCTGAAGAATTGTCTGCTGTGGGAGTAATACCACCCCACATAAGGCTGTTATACACAGGAAACAAAGCCTCAGGATTCTCTAAGTTGTGTATAGTCACTGCACACAGTTGTGAAACAGGAAGGAAGGGGGCAGGGCACTACCTTTAAAAGAATGACACAGCCATTGAGGATAAGACATCAACTGGTTAGAACTGATTCGGCCCAAGATGGCAGAAGATTCGACTTTCAGTAGACCTTGAGCCTCATTATATGCTCATTGTAATACATTAGCATGCTACAGGTGCCATGACAGTTACAAGGCCGACCATAAAAGACCAAAAAGTGGGTGGTGGCCCAATACCTGGAAATCTCTGTACCTTCTCCAAAATAGTTGGAATAATCCTCCCACTTGTTAGCCTATGAAATTACCCAGGCCATAAAAATGGCCCACACTCTGTCTATGGAGTGTGTATCTCCCTGAATAAACCTGCTTTCCCACTTAGTTCTCAGGGCAGAGTCCCCTTGGCTGCCTGCTTGTATCCCTCGCGAGAGTCCTATATTAATAAATCTACTTGCCTGTCACTTTGCCTCTCACTGAATTCCTTCTGTGCCGAGACATAAGGAACCTGAGCTTCAGGACTTCCCTGGTGGTGCAGTGGTTAAGAATTCGCCTGCCAATGCAGGGGACATGGGTTCGATCCCTGGTCTGGGAAGATCCCATGTGCTGCGGAGCAACTAAGCCCGTGCGCCCCAACTACTGAGCCTGCACTCTAGAGCCCGTGAGCCACAACTACTGAGCCCATGTGCCACAACTACTGAAGCCTGCGTGCCTAGAGCCCATGCTCCGCAACAAGAGAAGCCACCGCAAAGAGAACCACGTGCACCCCAACAAAGAGTAGCCCCTGCTCGCCACAACTAGAGAAAGCCTGCACACAGCAACGAAGACCCAACGCAGCCTATATATATATATATATATATATAAAAGAATCTGAGCTTCAGTAAGTCCGGACACCACGTGAGTGATTTTAATTAAAAGACGTGGGCTCAAGTCCCGGCCCGTGGGCTCAAGTCCCAATCTGACTTTCGGCTACGTTCGAATCCCATGTGAGGTGTGATTGGGTTTGAGTCCCATTGTGAGACTAGGTGTGAGGTTTCAGCTGCATTCGTTGATTATTTTGTTGGCTATTTTATTTTATTTTATTTATTTATTTATTTTGCAGTATGCGGGCCTCTCACTGTTGTGGCCTCTCCCGTTGTGGAGCACAGGCTCCGGACGCGCAGGCTCAGCGGCCATGGCTCACGGGCCCAGCCGCTCCGCGGCATGTGGGATCTTCCCGGACCGGGGCACAAATCCGTGTCCTCTGAATCGGCAGTCAGACTCTCAACCACTGCGCCACCAGGGAAGCCCTGTTGGCAATTTTAGAAATGCTGCATCTGTTCAATTTCATACCTTTGATATAGTAACTACTTAGATAACCGTGGTGTTAACACACTCTGAAAATTTGCTACTCAGTGTGGCCCAGGATCAGCAGAATCAGCATCAGCGCCAACTGCGTGCAGTTAGAAGTGCACATGCTCAGGCCCTTCCCCAGCCCTACTGAATCAGAATCTGCATTGTAACCAGATCCTCAGGTGGTTCATCTGTACATTAATGTTTGAGAGGTACTGCCCTAGAAAAATGCTTTAAAGGTGCAGTTGCTGATGACTAGCAGTAATAAAATTTGGAGGTGGTTATAATACAATGGAGAAAGCATGATTTAAAGAATCAGAATTTGAGGTCCACTCCTAAATAACAGTGTGACAGCAAATCACTTAACATATCTAAATGTAGGATCTTATTTCACAAGATTGTTAAAGGGATAAAAAGATAATGTATGCTAAAAACTGCCTATGACAGTGCCTATCACATGGTAGGTATGCAGTAATGCTAGTTTATTTACTTTCCTTTTTCATGTCTTGCCTGGAGAGAATAAAATAACTTTTCCCTGTATCACTCAAGTGTGTAGGAGACACCATTTTTATAAATCCATAAGAAACGATAGGTATTAAAATAATGACCAGTTGTTCATGAATAGGTAAGATATAAATTATAAAAGTTTCCATAAAGAATGAAATAGTTTATGAGACACATACAGAAAAGTTTAAATTAAAACAAATTAGAATCAGTGAAAGTAGAATAGGAAAACACCTACCACATAGCCTAACACAGTTACTATAGGCGAGTTTGAAATATTAACACTGAGCTTCCTAATCACCAAATCAAAAAGGAAAACTCAGTAAATTACATAAGGAAATTATTCCAGAGACAATTTCCTTGGTATTAAGGTCCAAAAGGACTGTATCACATAACACAGGTCCTTTTCCAAGGAGCATCAAACAATTTAATGGGATATATTTCAAGGGTGCAATTAGAAAGTAGTTGTTAAGAAAATGAAAATGTGACTTTTAAGGGGTCTATGGTTCTTTATGCTTGCGGACTAAATACAGATGGAATATAGACTGAATTTTTTCTTCTTCCTTAATTACTAAAACCCAGCAGAGGCTGAAAAAAATTCTTAATAAGCTTTTTAGAAATGGATTATCTCTAATTCTTGGAAGACTTAATTTACACAATCAGAGGAATATTTTATGTATCAGTTACAGACGGGGATGCTAAAACTTCAGCCAGAATTCTTCTAATCTCTATAGAAGGCATGTAGACAACTGGAAGAAAATATTCTTTTGTACCTACAAATAGGGACCAACCCTTCATCAGCTTATAAATATTATTAACTTGCTCTTCCCATGAGGTTCACTCTCAGTAAAATAAATGAAGGTGTATATAGATATTTAAAACCTCCCAACTTAAGCCATTTGATATCTTATGTTTTGTGATTTAAAAGTGAAAATATTAGCATAGAATTCCTATGAATTTCCTAACAGTTTAAAACAAAAATGCATGATCAGAAATGTTTGGGAGATACCCTATATGAAAAATATTATGGCAAATTATCCATAGTTTATAAACTATTGTGAGGTGTTTTGTTTGTTGTTTACTCCACACTATAAATGGATATTCCTTTTTATTAATACAAATTAGATCTATACCATTCTTTTGTTTTTTAATTTTATTAATTTATTTATTTTTGGCTGTGTTGGGTCTTCATTTCTGTGCGAGGGCTTTCTCTAGTTGCGGTGAGCAGGGGCCACTCTTCATCGCGGTGCGCAGGCCTCTCACTGTCGCAGCCTCTCGTTGCGGAGCACAGGCTCCAGACACGCAGGCTCAGCACTTGTGGCTCACGGGCTCTATAGCGCAGGCTCAGTAGTCGTGGCGCATGGGCTTAGCTGCTCCGTGGCATGTGGGATCTTCCCAGACCAGGGCTCGAACCCGTGTCCCCTGCATTAGCAGGCAGATTCTCAACCACTGCACCACCAGGGAAGCCCTATACCATTCTTTTAAATGGCTGCAGTGTAATCCACTGAAGGGATATGCTATTATTTATTTAACCATTATTTAAACTGTTTCTAACTTTTATCATAAAAACCATAGTCATGTTCATCTTTGTACATATAACTGCACACTTGCCTGATTCTTTTCTTTTTTTTCCAGTTAAGGTAGTGCTTTATTTCTTCATTCTCTGTAGAATACTGATTCTGTAACACTGAATACAGTCTGATATGTATCATTACAACAAAACTTTCACTTGATGAAAGATTAGCAAAAATACATCAGCAAGGATAATAACTAGTGCATTTACTAAAACATATCATAATCATAAAACCAAATGATCACACACAATAATCTTCATATATGACATACCACTGATATTGTTCCCGTTCAACAGATTTTGGATTTCATCCTTATTATGTTTCAATACTCTTATTGATTTATTTTAGGTTCAGCTAATAAAGAATTAACATTTCAGAAGTGTTAAGACCGATTAGTATCATTGCTTACATATATTAATCACCTGCCAAAGACACTAGCTCGTCTGATTTTTTTAAAATTGAAGTATAGTTGATTTAAATATTGTCTTAGTTTCAGGTGTACAGCACAGTGATTCAGTTTGCAGCCAAAGGGTGCAAAAAGGGGTAGTGACGTGACAGCATTGGAGAAGAGGAAGGAAAATACCAGAGGAAATGACAGAGCAAAATGAATGAAAAATACCCACAACCAGACACATCCCTGTGAAAGATTATATCTTCAAGATTACAGAACAGATGCTAAACATTTCTATGGGAAAAATAGGACACTTAAGAAGGGGTAAAACAGTCTTATAACACATCTGAACCACTGAATGTTAGAAAGTAGTGGGGGTAATGCCTTCATGGTTCCGAGAAAAATTCATTTTTAACTTGGAATTGTATACCCAGACAAAAAAAATAATCAAATATAAGAATGTGGAAAGCAACCAATCTAATCCTTGCTCATTGAGGAGGTCATAGACTATCTGGGAAGAAAGACAGATAAACATGGTATGCATAAGATAAGCAAAGTGCAGAGAGGTCTCACAGGATGTTACCAGTACGGATGAGGGGCACCCAACCTGGTCTGGGGGAGGGAAGAGAAGACTTTCTGAAAGAGATGATCCTGAGTTGAGCCTTAAACCATGAGGAAACAACTTAGTAAATCTCTTCAATAAATTTCCTTGACTTAGATACGACTGTTAAGAGAAATTTTATCCATATTCAAATTTGACTTCCACATAGCTTATAAACTGGTCATGACTAAGGGCATAAGCATTAAAAAATTCATGACTTTGCTTACTAATTCCATCACATATGCAGTGAACCTGATATGCAAGATTTGCAGCTCAGTTCTCCTCACGACTAACCCATTGGAAGCTGGGCACACCGATCTTTCCTTTTTTTTTTTTTTTTGCGGTACGCGGGCCTCTCACTGTTGTGGCCTCTCCCGTTGTGGAGCACAGGCTCCGGACGCGCAGGCTCAGCGGCCATGGCTCACGGGCCCAGCCGCTCTGTGGCATGTGGGATCTTCCCGGACCGGGGCACAAACCCGTGTCCCCTGCATCGGCAGGCGGACTCTCAACCACTGCGCCACCAGGGAAACCCCCGATCTTTCCTTTTTTAAAAAATAAATTTATTTATTTATTTATTTTTGGCTGCATTGGGTCTTCGTTGTTGCGCGCGGGTTTTCTCTGGTTGTGTCGAGTGGGGGCTACTCTTTGTTGTGGTGCGGGGGCTTCTCATTGCAGTGGCTTCTCTTGTTGTGGAGCACAGGCTCTAGGTGCGAGGGCTTCAGTAGTTGCAGCATGTGGGCTCAGTAGTTGTGGCTCGTGGTCTCTAGAACACAGGCTCAGTCGTTGTGGTGCACGGGTTCAGTTGTTCCGCAGCACGTGGGATCTTCCCGGACCAGAGCTTGAACCCATGTCCCCTGCATTGGCAGGCAGATTCTTAACCACTGCACCACCAGGGAAATCCAACCTTTCCTTTTGACTTGAACAAACTGTTGAAACCATCACTTTATTCTTTCATTCTCTACCTATGTCAAATAAACTCATTTTTTAAATGTTTAGATCAAACTTTTCAAATTCCTTACTGGCATGTGATTAGGCCCTATTAATTTCTGGGTGGTTATCATTTATTTGTTTTTTTGTTTAACACCTAGGGCAGGCTGCATTCTGGTGTCAGGGAACAATTCATGCTATAGTGGGGCTAAGAAATTTAAAGAATGAAGGGATAGGGACTTCCCTGGTGGCGCAGTGGTTAAGAATCCGCCTGCTACTGCAGGGGACACAGGTTCGAGCCCTGGTCCGCGAAGATCCCACATGTTGCAGAGCAACTAAGCCCGTGTGCCACAAGTACTGAGCCTGAGCTCTAGAGCCCACGAGCCACAGCTACTGAAGCCCGCGTGCCTAGAGCCCGTGCTCCGCAACAAGAGAAGCCACCGCAGTGAGAAGTCCGCGCACCGCAACAAAGAGTAGCCCCCCGCTCGCCGCAACTAGAGAAAGCCCGCGTGCAGCAATGAAGACCCTACGCAGCCAAAATAACTAAATAAATAAATTTAAAAAATCAAATTCTTTAAAAGAAAATACACGTAGCATAAAATTTATTAAAAAACCAAAAAAACCACAAAATAAAGCCCAGTCTGCGGATCCCAAAGATCCCCTCTCACTCCCACTGAATGTGGTGTGAGTTAAGTCAAGGACAATTTTCTTCCCTTTTTCAGGATGGCCCCTCATTCAGAGACAGAGTCAAAGCTCAGGCACTATCCTGGGTTGAATAGCGTCCCCCCCAAATTCATGTCCACCTGGAATCTGAGTGTGATCTTATTTGGAAATAAGGTCTTTGTAGATGCATACAAGTTACAACAAGGACATACTGGATTAGGTTGGGGCCTAAATCCAATATGACTGATGTCCTTTTAGGAAGAGGGGGATTTGGACACAGACATAGATGAAAGAAGGCCATGTGAAGATAGAGCCAGATATTGGAGTTATGCTGCCACAAGCCAAGGAATGTCAAGGCTTACCAGCAACCACCAGAATCTAATGGAGAGGCATGGAACACATTTTCCCTTTGGGCCCGTAGAAGGAACCAACCCTCTGTACATCTTGATTTCAGACTTCTGGCCTCCAGAACTGTGAGAGAATAAATTTCTTTTGTTTTAAGACACTCAGTTTATGGTAATTTGTTACAACAGCGCTAGGAAACTGACACAGGCATCAACCTCTTCCTACACCCTATCAGCAGCAGGTGGGTATCCCTCCCTTAGTCTGGCCTGCATCCTCATCCAGTAGGGAGAGAGGTCTGATTCTTAGTCCCATTGCCTCCCATTCCTCTTCTTCAGCTTCCCTGACATTGACTCTGTACTGAAGAGACCAGAATCTGTTTCTCCAACAGCCTTTAAGCTTAGACCATCCTTATTAAAAGGATCTTTGTTCTCAGACTTTAAACCAATGTTTAAGTAAAATGAATATGCCTCCCAGAAGCATAACAGGTATTTACATGTAAAATCTGATTGGCCAGAGAACTGTTGCTGGTTGAGTGGAAAGAACAAAGGCAAGGAAGGCCTCTTATACATACTGAGACAATGAACATCTCAGTGGCAGTGGCAACTATAAATTTTCTGTATTTCATAAGCTCTATGACTCTTCCATGCACTGAGAAAGGGGAACTAGTGACTGATATCAACCAAATATGAAGAAAAAAAAGCAGAGGCGGTAATTTTAACATATAAAATAGAGTGCGACAAAAGGATAAATGTCTCATTGGGATACTTTGATCTTGATAAATGACACTGATACTTGGCAGTGCAGTCTTTGTTCTCTATTGTCTTAGAGACTGGGGATTAAATCCTATCATTGACTGACTACACAAACTATCCTCCTGGAGCCTCAGTATTTTTATCTGTAAAATGGAGATAATGCATACCTTCCTCCCATGGTGGTTGTAAGGATTACATATTTAGCTAGCTTATATAAAATGCCTAGGATCCAGTAAATGTTAGCTCTCATTCTCACTCCACTTACTTGCCAAAATCATCATTCCTTCTTCAAGCCCCCTGCCCTTACTGCCACCGCTTTTTTTCTCTGCATTTGATCATGCTTCCCATGTCAAATAGAAATGAAAAGTTATTACGGATCTTCCTTGATTTACAATGGGGTTATGTCCCGTTAAGCCCATCGTTAAGTGGAAAATCTTGTTAAGTTGAAAATGTGTTTAATACACCTATCCTACTGAACATCATAGCTTAGCCTGGCCTACCTTAAATATGCTCAGAACACTTACATTTGCCTAGAGTTGGGCAAAATCATCTAACGCAAAGCCTATTTTAACAAAGTGTTCAATATCTCATGTAATTTATTGAACACTGTACTGAAGAGTATTGGTTTCACCTTTTCTTTTTCCACCAGCTCTTTTCCTTCAATATATGAAAAGTTCCTATAATGAGTATCACCTCACACTGGTCAGAATGGCCATCATCAAAAAATCTACAAACAATAAATGCTGGAGAGGGTGTGGAGAAAAGGGAACCCTCTTGCACTGTTGGTGGGAATGTAAATTGATACAGCCACTATGGAGAACAGTATGGAGATTCCTTAAAAAACTAAAAAGAGAACTACCATATGATCCAGCAATCCCACTCCTGGGCATATACCTGGAGAAAACCATAATTCAAAAAGAGTCATGTACCACAATGTTCATTGCAGCACTATTTACAATAGCCAGGACATGGAAGCAACCTTAATGTCCATCAACAGAGGAATGGATAAAGAAGATGTGGTAAATATATACAATGGAATATTACTCAGCCATAAAAAGGAATGAAATTGTGCCATTTGCAGAGATGTGGATGGACCTAGAGACTGTTATACAGAGTGAAGTAAGTCAGAAAGAGAAAAACAAATATCGTATATTAACGCTTATTTGTGGAATCTAGAAAAATGGTATAGATGAACTTATTTGCAAAGTGGAAATAGAGACACAGATGTAGAGAACAAATGTATGGATACCAAGGGGGGAGGGAGGGTGGTATGGATTGGGAGATTGGGATTGATATATATACACTACTATGTATAAAATAGATAACTAATGAGAACTGACTGTATAGCACAGGGAACTCTCCTCAATGCTCTGTTGTGACCTATATGGGAAGGAAATCCATAAAAGAGGGGATATATGTACACATATAGCTGATTCACTTTGCTGTACAGCAGAAACTAACACAACACTGTAAAGCAAATATATTCCAATAGAAAATATATATATGAAAAGTTCCTTCCCCTTATTAAACACAAACTAATAACAAAACTCTGAACCTCCCTTGACCATGGTAGCCACAATCCTATCTATCTTTCTCCTTCCTTTTTAGCCAAGTTTCTATTTTTTTTCATTTAAATTTTATTTACTTACCTTTTGAAAAGGCAGTATTTCATGGATCAGAATTCAGAAAGGTATACAGTACAAATTCTCCCTCCTACCTCTGATTCTCAAGCACAGTTTTCCTTCCCTGAGCAAACAGTTTCTTGTGGTCCTTTTACAGATAGGTCATGCATACACAAGAAAGTATGTATTTTTTCTTTTGTATAAAAATGTTAGCATATTATGGACACTCTCCTGATTCTTGCTTTTTTTTTCACTTAAAAATATATTGATATCTTGGAGGTCTTTCCATTTCAATACCTAAACAATTTCCTCATTGATCAGGTCTTCTGAAAAGTAGATGCCAAGATGGGATTAGACCTGTAAGACACTTATTGGAGGAAATGCCTGTGAGGAAGAGAACGGGGCGGGGGGGGGGAGCTGAAGGAGCTGTCAGATTGTGAGGCTAATCTGCCCCTGTGAAGGAGAGAGGGAAGGAAGGAGGGTTGGGTAGGCAGTGACTCAGACTGCAACAGAGTTCGAAGGAAGTGTCAGACAGGCTTATGCCGGGGGGTCCTTAAGCTCAACTCACCTGTCAGAGGAACTCTGCATCTTGCAGGAATGGACCTGCCTATGCAGCACTCCCAGCATAGTATCCTGCTATGGTCAGTCATAGGCTAGGAGCAACCGTTGGGGACTGTGGCCTCATTGCAAATGCAGTGGTAGATCCAGAGCTTAGCAACTGGGGCTTTCTTGCAAGGAGGAGAGTTGAGAGGCATATTTCATAGCTTTTGAATTATTTTTAGGGCTGCATAATAATCCATTGGTGCATATGCCATAATTTATTTATCCAGTCCTTTTCTAATGAACACTTTTGTTGTTTCCCAGTCCTTTCCTAGTAGAAACAATGCTCAATGAATAACCTTAAGTTGTATCATATTGCACACATGGGGAATTCCACAAACTGGGCTCCTGGGGAAGCAGACCTTGATATGGAGATTAACATGTAATCAGTTTATTACAGAATGTTGATGGGATCAATCTTGTGGAAGGAAAAGGAAGAAAGCAGGATGGGGGAGATTGAGAAGTTGGTCTGCAATGCATTCTCAGTGACAGCCTGAGTCAGCCCAACAGGGAGTTCTGAAGATAGGATCAGAGTTGTCCTGAAGTGGGGTGAGAGGTCTGGGCCTTTATATCCCTGCATTAATCAGTCATTGGATGTAGGGTGTTCCAGGAAAATGGTGAGGTGAGGTGAGATGAGGTGGCTCTTTAGACAAGGCAATTCCTGAAGAGGGCTGAGAGGTGAAGGCTGCGGCAGCACTCCCAGCAGCTTGGGGGAATAGTACATCCTTTAGTCCTGAAGGGGTGTGTGTCTAGGAAGGCTTATCAGAGCATCCGCCACAAGGAGTATAATTGTAGGATACTGTTATGTAATTTTGATAGATATTGCCAAACCAAAATCTAATGTATGTATTGGTACATATTTTGTGAATATATACTTCCACTGGCAATGCAGGAGAATGTCTGTTTCCCCCATCCTTGGTAACAACAGTGTGGTCAAACTCTTTTCTTTTTTAAAGATTTAATTCTATTTATTTTTGGCTGCATCGCTCTTTGTTGGGGTGCGCGGGCTTTCTCTAGTTGCGGCGAGCGGGGACTACTCTTCCTTGCGGTGCGCAGGCTTCTCACTGCGGTGGCTTCTCTTGTTGCAGAGCACGGGCTCTAGGTGCGCAGGCTTCATAGTTGTGGCATGCATGCTCAGTAGTCGTGGCACACATGCTTAGTTGCTCCGCGGCATGTGGTATCTTCCTGGACCAGGGATTGAACCCGCGTCCCCTGCATTGACGGGTGGATTCTTAACCACTGTGCCACCAGGGAAGTCCAGAAGTATTTTTTTTTTGAATATACAATATTGATTACTTCTTGGCTCAAAAGTCTTCAATGGCTTTTTATTGCCTATAGAATGAGGAAATCTAAAGCTTCTGCTTGATATATATAGGTCTTCATATTCTGACCTCTGCTTATCTCTCCAGTCTCTTCTTAGCCATCATCTTTTCCTGTCTTAATCTGTAATGTTCAAGCTATTTGCATTTGTCAGAATATATCAGGTTCTGTCAATGATATATACATATGCCATTCTGCCAGAAATAATTCTTTGCTATTTCCCCACTTGTCCTTCAAATAAGATTATTTAAATTTTGGCTGAAAACTACCCCCTTAATGATGCCTACCCTGACTCTTCTGGAAGTCCTCCTATTCTACTATTGCTCTTTGTACCCACATAGTTTTTAATTTGTTTGCATGTTTATTTTTTCAATACATGTTAGTCCCTGATGGAAAAGACCAATTTTCATCTGCTATCTCCAGCACTTATCATAGTGCTTGGAAATAACAGAAACTCAGATACTTCATGATTTACTTCAAGATCTGAGGAAGTTTCCCAGGAAACATTGTTGTAGTAAGTAAACAATTCCCCCCACCCCACCTCCACGCCTCTCTCTAGTTTTCCAGGTTTCTTCCAAAACCTAGCAGGCGGGTCACTACTATTAACTTTCCTTACCACTTCAGGTAGAATTGACTATTTCCTGCTCTATGCTCCCACTGAATGTGGTGTGTAAGTCCCATCCTAGCACCAACCATGTTTAAGATTGCATCCCAAACATTTGCTACGTTTTATGCATGCAATAATGAATCAACGTTCACCTTGATAAAGGAGACTTTCTTAAACATTCTAGGACAACGACACCATTATGCATAAACCGTAAAAATCCCTTTACAATCCAACCCAAATGATTGTTTTCAAAACGCTGCGTTCCGCAGGCACCTTAATTGTCCTTAGACAGATGGCCAAAAGCTTGGCTGTGGTAATCACATACGGTAAGAGGAGACCATGACTAGAGCGCCAAGAAAAGGATGATTGGCTGACTAGGGCGCAGAAGTTACATGTTCTCTGGCCGATGCTAGAAGTAGGAAACCGCTGAATGTTCAGCTTTTGAAATACGGTTTTTGCATCGTAAAGAAAAAAGATTATCCTATCAGGAAGAACCTAGCACATCCAATTACCAATCAAGAGTCGGAAAGAAGCCAAAGCCTGGGGATACCCACGCACCAACGAGGACGTCATTCTCTCTTCTCCGCCAATGAGCGGTTGGATGGGGGCGGGGTAAGAGGCGGGACAATTGCTACAAAAAAACAAACAACAATCTTCAGTACAACTGCCCTAACCACAGTCCTTCCCTCGTAAACCACTGGAGCAAAGTTCCTGGGCAAGGGCGCTTGTTAAACACTTTCCACTCTCCTTCTCGCACGGGGGCAATTATAATAGAGTACCTTCCTTGCACCAGAACAAGCGCCTTCTTTCCACCAGCTCCCACAAACTCGCAGAAAGCACAGCACAACTTTGCGCTTTCTACCTTAACAAGAGCTGGTGGTAGTCCAACGCTACCTGAGGGGGGGCGGTCTCAGTGCGCAGGCGTGCACGCCTTGTGAAGGTGGGGCTGTAGTGGCCCACGGCAGCCTGGGAGTTGTATTTCCTTCAGCCTCAAAACTCAAGCCATTCCTGAGGCCCGAGGAACTACATTTCCCAGGAGTCTCCGCGATCTCGGGGCGGGCGGGCTGGTTCGTTAATGAGCTCGAGGAAGCCGCGGCGCGGCCCACCAGGTTCCAAAACAAGGAAATGAAGGGGGGAGGCGGGACTGGGGGTTCCTGCGGGAGCTGCCGCCGCCGCCGCTGCCGCGGAGGAGGAGGAGGTGGAGGAGGTGGTTGCCGCGGCCGCCGAGGAGTCCCTTGCTGAAGGCGGATTGCAGGGCGGCGGGCGGCGCGCGCGCGCGCCCGAGAGGTGGCCCGAGAAGTGGAGCGGCGGTCGCGGGGGGAGGAGGAGGAGGGACTGAGCGGCGGCGGCCCCCGCGTTCCGGTGCCTCTATGGGGAAAGCAGACAATGGATTATGATTTCAAGGCGAAGCTGGCGGCGGAGCGGGAGCGGGTGGAGGATTTGTTTGAGTACGAAGGGTGCAAAGTGGGACGCGGCACCTACGGGCACGTCTACAAGGCGAGGCGAAAAGATGGGTAAGAGCAGGGGCGGGGGAGTAGGCTTGCTCGGGTCCTAGCTCTGCCCGCGACCGCGCGGGATGGGTGGGTCGGAGCCGGGTCGGGCCGTGCCCGGGGGGCGAGGCGGAGGTGGTCGCGGGGCCGCGTCCCGGGGCAGACTCTGAGGGACGTGGGTTCTGCTCGCCCCCCGCGCGGCCCCGTCGCACCCCTTGAACTCCCACGGCGCAGCCCGGTCGGGGGGCGTAGGTTCGGTCCTGCGGGGCGCCCTCCGCGTGCATGGAGCTGGCGGCGGGACTCGAGTTGGGACCTCGGTGGGAGGTGGAGTTTGTGGGTGTCTGGTCTCCAGGGGAGACGCGGAGGGCTGGGAGAGCTCCGCCGAGGAGTTGCCGCTCCGGCCTTGGGCTGGTGACGGTCGTGGTGGAACTTCCAATCGGCTGAGCGCCTCCCGGGGGCGGCGGTTTGAAACCTAGCCGAGGAGTCCGTCGGCCGGCCGTGCGTCTGGGTCCTCGCCAGCCTCACGGATCTGAGCTGTTGGGCACCTTCGCCCTTGGGGCCAGCCAACCCGATGGCCCCTCCGCGCAGTACCTCAGTCCCAGTCGTATACCCGGCCACTTCTCCACGCCGCTTCGCCTGCCTCCGATTTCGATTTCTCACGTTCTCAGTTCCGCACCTTCCCTCGAATGTAGGACCTTCTGAGAGATTAACCGCGTTTTGCTCGCAGAACTTCAGAGTTTGCCCTGGTAGCTCCTTTCCCCGCACCTTGGGTATTCTTAGGTCCTCCCCTCCATCCTCTGCCAAATGACTGCGTGCTGAGGTTTATGGGGCACCTAGATTATCCAGAACGGAATTCGAGTAACACAGAGCTGGGCCTGAACCTTTGTCTTCCTGGGAGTTAAGGGAGAATCGTAGGAACCCCTTACTGATTGTTCTCATAGGAGAAGGAGAGCTGGACGTTGTATTGAGAATGCCTATTCTTCGTACTGGAGGGCACACGGCTCGTAATCCAGGACAGGTGGAACCAGTTCTCTGCCTGCGAAGGGTGGGTTAAAACCATTCGTCACCTCAGGGCCCATCCTGGCAAGAGTTCCCCTTCCCCAGAGTTAGGGAGCCCGGGAACATCTGCGTATCCCGCTTAAACTTTAAAGACGATCAAACTATGTGGATGAGTTTTTAGGATCGTAGCGAAACATTTCTGAATGAATTGAATATCAGCCACAGTGATATTAGTAAGACCTGAAGTGCTGCTTATCGTTCTGCACACTCTCTGGGTTGATTGATGAACTCTAGGACCAAAGTAGGTAGGGGGATTTGTGTTTGTGTGCGCGCGCCCGTGCGCGCGCATGGTGAAAACTACAAGGTACTTTACAAGTGTAAAGGATTATTATTATTGCAAATAATTTTTTCTCTTCTTGTAAGTGAACGGACCCCATAGTACTCAGTTGTTTGTAAACTTTTCTCATAATTCCTTAGTTAATTGCCAGGTGTCCTTGGATGAGTGTCTTGGAATGTGAAGTACTATAATTAACTTGTGTTTTGTCTTTGGAATATACACTCTACTTGTTATATTGGTGTTCCTGTGGGAATCTTATCAGATATATTTGGAGAAAGCACATCTAGCTTTCCTATTTCGGCACTGGCATTACAAAACAAATCAGAGGCGGTGTTTTTCATACTCCTCATGCTAACTTTATAATATATTTGGACTGGAATTTTAAAAATGTATTTTAATTCTGTTTTTAAAAAAAGTTTTTTTTTTTTTTTTAAGCAAGCAGCTTTTAAGAAAAGCTAAATTCTGCTTCTGAATTGTATTTGGATAGCACGGGCTACAACAAAGAACAGATAATTTAATTCCCGCTTATATTTGTTCTTTGAATATTTTCCCCTCTAACAAAATTCTTGATTTGAATACACTTCCTTCTTGAGTGAAATTTGTTTAATTAGAATTAATAAAGCTTCTTTAGTAGAGTAAGATCAGTTTGTATATCTTCAAAATATATGCTTTTAAAAAAAACTTTCAGGATCTGAAAACATTACTTTAAATCACTAATAAGAAAAATCAGTATAAAGTTTTTTTTTCTTGGACCAAGAGTCTAGTTGAGATTTAAGGCTTTATAGTAAACACCCACGTCTCTTGTGGGTTGGTAGCAGGATTAGTTTTATGTTCATTGATACCGGTGATTTGAAAGAACAGAAAGATTTTAGTGATGGTTCTAAACTGATACAGATTCGCATAGTAAAGGATTTTACACTCAGATCATAGTAAATTACAGTGTAGCTCTTTCCAGAATTTATTTTGGTTAACTCAGATGTATAATGCTATTTTAGGGAGCAAGAGAGAAATCACGTGAGTACCTTAAAGAGGAACTATTCTGGTGTATGTAATGTAGCATATAATCCCCAAATTGTTCAGGTCTCTAGAAGAAACACTGGAAGAAGTAATGTAACATAAAACATCATTAGAAAAGCCTCTGCTTATAGTTTAATACTAGAGTTCACAGAACCTTAGAATATTGTTTCCCTTGAAATATGACTTTAACTTAGGCTGTATTAATTATGCTACATAAATTTATAATGGACTGGAAATGCAAGATTTACATCTGGGTTTTTCACCTTTAATAGCAATGTTATTTGTTCCATCTTTTTGTTTTGAAGGAAGGGGGTCTTTTGACCCAGCTATCCTTTTTTTTTTAAATAAAAAATCAGGCTTAGAAGTTATTCTTGAAGAGAAACCAGTTTAGAATATTTCTAGACTTTTTATGAGCAAGAATTTGTAATACAGTTTTCAACATTAGGAAAAAGTCACATAACAGTATGGTTACAAATCTCAAGACCATATTTATCAAGTTTGAAACACTTCTTGTTTTGATTGATAAAGGAATATTGTTAAAAAGTTCTTTTGTGAATAAGAGGTTCAGGCAAACATGATTCCATAGACTAGTGTTATGTCTGAACACTGTTGTACCCAACAATACTACCATTCAACTTTGCAGACATTCATTTAGTCTTTTGAACCACTCCAATAAAAGAATGCTGCTTTTTGGAGTTATTTTGAAATATAGTAATTGAAAGTGAAATGGCTGACAGAGTTCTCTTACTGAGTTTCAGTTTTGCCTTAGGGTTTCAGATGAGAAGTAGTTGGTAACTACATGTTTTAATGTCTGTCATGAATCCTTCACAATAAATGTAGTATGTTTTTAACGGGTTTTTCACATTTTGTTCGTAGGTAGAATAGATAATTGTATTTGCATTTTTTTGGAGACCTCCCAAAGATTAAAGATGTATCACTGTGATCATAGTATTTTAGAGCTTTCAAGAGTTTCAGATCATCTAGTCTAATTTCTTCTTTTTACAAATTAGAAAACCAGAGCTTTTAGAGGTTGTCATGCCCATAGTCTTGGCAAAGACAAGCCTGTAATCCAGATCTCTTGACTCTTGAGCTCTTGTATTTCCTAATGTGTTTTCCCTCCTAATACCTTGGGAAAAAAAACAAAAAAGACCACATTGCTTCCACTTTTGACAATCTTATTGTATAAACTTCTTCCATGCAAAGGGTACTACATCTGTACCGAAAAATATGGAAAAGGGAAAGTATCCCATATCAGGGGCATTTTAAAAACGTAGGAGTTCAGGCCTGGAGATTCTACCACATGCAGTTGCTTCTCTTTATCTGGTTTCTCTTCATCTTCAGTCTCATTACTTTCGGCCATCATTTCTGATTTGCATAATAGCCAAATTGGTCTCTGCCATTAGTCTTCCCTCACTGTAGTCCAAGATCCAAGTTGCTGCCAGTGTTAACAAAATAAAATCAATCATGTCATATCTCTTCTTGTAAAGCTGTATATTCTCTGTGGCTCATACGGTTACATCAGATCTTAATTCCCTAGTTTGGCGTGTAAAGCCATTTGCATTTGGATCTTAAAGTCTTTAGTCTTTACAGCCTTTACGCCTGCCACCACCTCCCTCCTTTTTTCCCAGTGTGTTCAAGCCATATGCTTCTGTAGCATTCAACTGCTCATTTTTTTCCTAGGATTTGCTAAGTCCTTTTCATGTCTCATTTTCTTTTTCTGCACTCAAACCAGAATGGTGTTGCTCTGCCATTCCTTTCTTCCTTCCCCCTCCCACAAACCTGGGAAAGTCCTGCTCCTACTTCAATACCCAATTCAAATAGCTTTTCTTCTAGAAGTCTTCCCTTAGTTACCCAGTGTACTCATTATCTGTGCTTCTGCCCCTCTTGTTCTTATGTGTATAATATCACTGTGATACTAGTCTGCTCCATAAACTATTAACTACAAATGGATCATCATCATCCTGTTTCCAGCAACTTGTACAGGGTTGGGTATGTAAGCACACTCAAAAATTGTATTAAAAAAAAATGCCCTAAATTGGAAAACATATATATATTTGTTCTGGTAAACATACTTAACTGGTGTTTTCAGTAATTGTTTTGAAAGCCTGAAATATGGGGATGCTACATGAGATAAGCAGTTCAATGTAAATATTTAGGTAACATTAACTAGGTCTAGTGTAATTTTTTCTGTAAGAAATAATGTGCTGCTTTTCAAGACAGTTGATACATTTCTTGTAATAGTTTGATAAGTAACACGGGTAATTTTTCGAATTATTAAGCACTTTTTTTTCTTCTTAGGCCAGTTCTTCTAAAATTGCTAGACTGTAGTAATCTGTCTTCTGTGCTTTTACTAGCGATGTTATAGAGATGCTTAGAAAACGTCAGCATTCAAACATATTTTAGGAAATTTTCTGGTATTATGGATTCATGTTAAAAAAACCTAAGTACTTTTATCACTTAGTAAATCAAGTGGACATCAGCTTGTTTAATTAGTTCTTTATGCACTGCAAGCCTTCAGAACTTTGTTTTTGGAGCCCAGGGGAATGTTCTTTTCAATGAAATCTGATTGTCTAGAGCACTGGCTGACAAACTTTTTCTGTAAAGAGGCAGAAACGAAATATTTCAGGTTTTGTGGGCCATACCTACCATCTCTGTCACAATTACTTGAATCTGTCATAGTAGTGCCAAAGTATCCACAGACAATGTATAAATGAATACAAATTAGAATATGTTCCAGGAGGAAAAAAAAAAAGAAAGGTGGTGGGCTGTATTTGGCTCACAGGCTTTAGTTTGCCAGCCCTTAGCCTAGTGCAGTGATGTCCAGTAGGACTTTCTGCAATGATGAAAATGCATCTGTGCTGTCCAGTATGGCAGCCACTAGCCACGTGTGGCTCAAGAAATGCAGTTAGTGTGACCGAGAAACTGGCTAGTAGCTGTGATATTGGACTTCTCAGGTTTAGAGTTTTTTGGAACAAGCGGCTTAGCAACACAATTCGTAAATCCATGAAGTGACCTTTTAATAAAAATGTATAACTGATGGTGTGGACAAATGAAATAGGAAAGTTTGTATTTTTTCTTTCAAGTAATAGAAAATTTGAGGCTGAAGTAGTTTGATAAAGCAAACTAATACTTGAACTGAAAAGCTGTCAATTTGTGAATGGAATCTATCAAGGATATTTGATTACTATTCAAAAAAAAGTATTTCATTTTACAAAAAGAGCATATGTGTTTAGTAAGTAGTAAATGTGTGTGCATAAAAAAGCTTATATAATCTGGTTGCCACCCTCCATGTTTTGCCAAATCTGTAATTTGTGATACATTCAATGTGTTTGTTCCGAGTATTCTGATGCTTCAATAAATTCTTCAATGGCAAAAAAAAAAAAAAAAAAGATTATACAACGTACTGTAAGCCTTCCCTTTCCCAGTCACCCTTTTCCCTTTCTAGAGGCAACCATTCTTGGTTTTCCTTTTTAGAGAGATTTTCTCGGAGGTGTGTGTGTTTAATGATAAATGGTAGTGTGCTGTACTGTTCCTGCTGTATATTTTTTAACTTTGTATATAACCTTGAAGATCATTACATATCTTATGTACAGAGATGCCTAGTTCCTTATAATAGTTTCATTATATTACATTGTATTGACTTACATACATTTAACTATCCCTCTTGATGGACATTTAGGCTGTCTCCAGTCTTTTGCAAGTACACTGTGGTGAATATCCTTAGTAGGTACAGTATTTTGTGCATATTAGTATCGCTGTAAGTTAAGTTTCTAAAAGCTGCTTACTTTTGGAAGCAATGCCTTGAAATGATCTGCAAATATGGTGATGTATCCGATATAAATCTCTAAAGACTGGAGACAGGAGGGCTGAGAATAAGGAAGAGAAATGTTAAGGCTTTAAAAATAATAATTATTAATACATACAAAATGAGTTCTAAATTATTAGTTTGCATAGGAAATGCAAGTTACTGTTTTAGCAGCATGGGAAAGACATGTCAGTTTTAGATAGGAAAAAAGTAGATCAATGGAAAGGGTTCTTTTTTTTCAGTACAATGGATATCAATATTGATGAATTAAGAATTTTTACTTTTGTGTACTATATTTTTGAACTGGATATACTGGATAAAAAGTTAATATGTGATGTTAAATTGTGTCTTTTGCAAAATTCTGAAGTAGTGTAGTGTGGGTTAGACATCAATATAGAAGGCTTGAAGGCAATATATTGCAATTTGGAATTTTCTTGGTGGTAAATGATTAGACTAAGAGTGTTCGACTAATGTGTTTTTAAAGATCAGCTTGTTTGTTATCTTGTGATATTGTGACTATATAATTTAGTGCAGCTTTGGATTCCAAAATAAAAGGACACTTTGAACATTTTGAATTACCGGCATGACTATGTCTTTGAAAACAGGTAGTTTTTAAGGTCTAGAACCATAAAGAGGTAGCTAACAGCTATTTAAAGATTTTTGTCCATTTATAAATAGCTGATAGTGCAACACTTCCTGTAATAGCCATTTTGAGCATGCATTGTGCAGGATAAAAGAATCTCGGGAGAGAGGACAGGATGTAATTCAAGATACAAGTGTGCAGCAGTAGTTTTTTATTGAGGGTGTGAGTTCTTATACAGAAGTGGGTGATGGGTCAAAGAGAAATAACCTGTAAAGTCCTCAAATAATTTATGTCCTTATAAAATACTTTTAATTTCTAATTGAGTCAGCCTTTCTAAAGGAAAAATATACCCTCCTTACAGAGGCTTTGAACTTGTATATTTTCTATTTAAAAATATTATTTCAATGAGACTTTGTGGTTGATCTCAGTTACTAAGATGAACGTGATCAGCATATGGATTTAATTACCAGGTAGGCCAGCTAACTTTGTTTTGTTCTGTGATCACAGACCAAAGCCCTGTCATGGCAAACTTTTGCAGATATCTGTAGATATTTACATTTGGACAGAAAGGTAAGTCTATGGCTGCTGGAAAAATAAGGTAAAACTTTCACTTCATAGGTGGGTTAGTTGCATCTTTCTGTAGAAAAGTTATTTTAGTTATGATTGTTAAATAAGCTCATTGGTGAGAGACCTAAGCAGTTTGAGGCACAAACTATTTTAGTTATGATTGTTAAATAAGCTCATTGGTGAGAGACCTAAGCAGTTTGAGGCACAAACTATTGTTGCTTTTTACAAAAGTTAGTTTCCTTTTCCCCTTTCCCTTTTACAATTATATTTGCATTTAAAAAAAATTAATTAAGTAACTTATTTTTGGCTGCATTGGGTCTTTGTTGCTGCGTGCAGGCTTTCTCTAGTTGCAGCAAGCGGGGGCTACTCTTCCTTGTGATGCGTGGGCTTCACACTGTGGTGACTTCTCTTGTTGCAGAGCATGGGCTCTAGGCGTGCAGGCTTCAGTTGTGACATGCGGGCTTAGTAGTTGTAGCTCGCGGGTTTTAGAGCGCACGCTCAGTAGTTGTGGCACATGGGCTTATTTGCTCCACGGCATGTGGGATCTTCCTGGACCAGGGATCGAACCCATGTCCCCTGTATTGGCAGGTGGATTCTTAACCACTGCGCCACCAGGCAAGTCCCTAATTATATTTGCATTTTAAGAGTGACTTAAACCTGAGTGAATCCTATTGTTTTGGGTTTTGGTGCAAATTATAAAACTGTTTGTGACCTTCCTTTCTTCTGGAAATTTATATGTAATTTGAGCTTGTGTAATTTAGAAATCCAAAGTTCTATTAACTAAGTTCTCAGCAATCTTTTCATCTTTATAGTATATTTGTATCAAAGTGGAAATATTTTTATTTTTATGCTATTAATATTTATCAAATTGGACTTCCCTGGTGGTGCAGTGGTTAAAAATCCACCTGCCAAGGCAGGGGACATGGGTTCGATCCCTGGTCTGGGAAGAGCCCACATGCTGCAGAGCAACTAAGTCCGTGCGCTACAACTAATGAGCCTGTACTCTAGAACCCGCGAGCCACAACTACCGAGCTGTCATGCCACAACTGCTGAAGCCTGTGCTCCCAGAACCCGTGCTCCGCCACAAGAGAAGCCACTGCAATGAAGAGTAGCCCCTGCTTGCCACAACTAGAGAAAGCCTGCATGCAGCAATGAAGACCCAATGCAGCCAAAAATAAATAAATAAATAAAAATTTATCAAATAATAGTTGCACATGATTAAAAAACTCCAACAGTACTTCCTTCTCACTGCCCACTCCCAAGCCCCCTTCACTTCTCAGAGATAACCAGTGTTAACTGTTTCTGTTTTAAGTTTTGCTGCTGCTTACCATTATAACTTTAAGTAGCATACGTATAATTCTGTCTTGATTTATCAACTTTAGGCAGTTTCTGTTGACTTTCCATTAGAAAAGCTGAGCAATTTTGAGAGATTTCACTATCCCCTGTTTTCTGTTTTCCCATCTCAACCTTCAAATTTTTTATCTTTGTTATTTAAATTTTTTTGGTGGTGATTACTTTTATGACTTTAAACTATAAACTTAAATTTCTTTTTCTTGGTTTGTCAATTCAGATATTATCTGTGGTCTTCCTCGTGTGAATGTTAAGGAAAGTAACAAATTTTTTTCCTGTTCTTTTTCTCTATCTCCTGATTTTTAAAGTATAATTTTTTTTTTTTAAAGTATAATTTTTATAGCTTTCTAGTTTATCCATTGCTTTTTGTCTATGGGTTGATTTAAAAAAGTGAACACTGGAAGCCATTCAGCAGCTTTAAAATATTATGATTATGAAATTATTTATTGCTGAATGAATTAGTATATTGAGACCCATAGAGAAGGAAATGTAGGCTTGTGTACCAAATAAGTGCTGCTTGAAACAGTCCTCCAGGTATTAATGCCCAATGGATCTTCTTTATTTTGCCCTTTTTTCAAGTCTTCTGGGTCATACTCAGCTAGCAGATTTCTTTATATCCCATGGTTGGTTTTACTTGGATTCTTTTTTTGTTGTTGGTTAGTTGAGGATATCTTTTTAAGTAGCTTTTTCATATAGGATGTGTAGATTTTCTGAGTTCTTGCATGTCTGATAGTGTTTTTTGTCCTCATACTTGATTGATAGTTGGGCTGAATATAGAATTCTATATTAAGAATATTTTTTTTCTCAGAACCCAAAACTATTGCTTCATGGCTTCTGGCATTTCTTGTTGCTCATTGGAAGTTTCTTTCTGGAAACTTGTTTTTTTCCTCTGTGGAACTCTTAGGAGTTTTCGCTTGATCCGTGCATTCTAAAGTTTCACCGAAGTCTGTCTTGAAAGTGTAAGTCTTTTTTTTTTTTCTCCCCTTCATTTATCTAGCTTTGTTTCTTGTGTCTTTTACACATTATTTATTTTTTGAATAGATGATCTATGAACATAACTTCAACTTCAGAAGTTAAAAGGTGGTATTCAATAGCTTTAGTAGCATTCCTCCTACCTTCATGCCTTCACTTCCCATTTCCAATCCTGCCGGTTTCTTATGGATCTTTTAAGTGGCCCCTTTCTTTTGTCTTTGGTTTAGGGCAATTTTTATCTCCTGTTATTTAGTTCTTCTTCTGTTACCTCTTTTGTTCCCTTCTTCAGGTATGCTTATTAAGAAATGTTGACCTTTTTATGTACTATGTTCCCTGTCTCAAATTCATTCTCAAAATTTTCAACTCCTTCCCATCTCCATTCTGGACGATTTCTTTTATTTAATTTTCTAGATTACCAATTTGGTCTTCAGTTGGGGTTGCTATTCTTTTATTCAGCATGAACTGGATTCAGGAGTCTGCCTGAATTCAACAAGGCATTGTTTTAAAAATAAATTCCCTATTTATATTTAGGTTGTTTCTGATGTTTCACCATTATAAGCAGTTCTTCAGTGATTTTTTGGTTCTTTTTGCTATTTTTAGCTTTTCCTTCTTATTTTTCTTATAATCTGAGTGCTAGACCAAGACAATGGGAACATTTTCTGTTTTCACTCATAGAGAAATTATATTTTACTTATCAATGTGTAGGAATTATAATCAATATAATAACTTATTGAATTCTACTTTGTGTCTGATGCTGTGCTAGCTGCAAATTTGAGGCCCCTGTGTTTATAATATAGTTGGAAGGATTGAAACAAAATCTCTGGTTTACACTTTCCTAAATTTGTAAAAGCTGGTTAAAATTCTTTAAAAATGTTCTTACTCAAACAGCTCTCAAGAAGGGCACAACAGAGGTCAGTCAGGATAGGCAGATGCACTAGTATAAGGGATCGCTGAAAGGGGAAAGGGACCATTAGAAATGTCAGTTAGCAAAGACTAACACTTTTCTTTTTCCTTGGCCGTGCCTTGCGGCTTGTGGGATCTTAGTTCCCTCACCAGGGATTGAACCCAGGCCCTCAGCAGTGAAAGTGCGGAGTCCTAACCACTGGACCACCAGGGAATTCTCTCTTTGTTCCTTTTCTGACATTCTGGTCTTAGCTAAGGAGATCATTTACTTGCTGGTAGTGGCTGCAAACATGTATTTAAAACTTTTGAGAGAATACAGTGTTCCAGGGAGACTACTATAGTTATTTATATAAGCAGGATAATTCCCAATATCTGGAGTGTACTTCAGACCCATGGTCCCCAAGACCCAAACCAATCAGAATCAAATAAGTCAAAGAAAGACTCTGTTAAATAAGTAACTTTCTTAAGAGAACTGGCTTGTTTAGTGATCTTATGTAGCTGGGTCTCAATTTTCCCAGAAGTGTCAATCCAAGTCCAGTAAGTGGTGTTTGGCCATGTCATAGATACCTCCTTCCTCAGTTAAAAGATAATCAAGGGTTATCCTGTTATCAGGAACAACCTGGCCAGAGTCTAGAGATTTTTGTTGGGCCGCTGTTGCTTTAGCAGTAGTTTTTGCAGTATCTTTAACAGTTAAGGAGAGGTTCTTGATCATAGCCTCATTTGCACTTACTCCCTAGCCAAGGGAGGAGGAATCTGCCAAAGGAAGCGAATTTGAATCATGAATGCCTCCTGGTAATTTAAAATTTAAGGTTTCTGTAGACCACACAGGCATTTTTATTCTGGTTACCTTCCCTTGTGTCCCTTTCTTTGTAAAGAGCCTAAATACAGGTTTCCCTGTATTTAGGCTCTTTACAAAGGGGGGGTTTAACCAGAGACAGGGAAATAAACCCCCAAATTTAGGGAGTATGACATGATAGAGGGGGACTGAATTTGTTCCAAGAAAGTGAGGCATTGGACATCAGGGAGAATTTTGTGACAGGCGGAACTATAGGATCACCAGAATCATGGCAAATTCAACAGTCATTTGGAAGTTGGATTGCAGTGGCCTGGGGTATGTAGACAATGGCATTTTATTTCCAGGCCAGAGCATGGTAAGAAGTGTACAAAAGAATCATAAATACCTTCATGGTGTAAGAACTAGGAAAAGGATGGTCAGAGAGGGAAGGAGGAATGGAAAGAAACTTTCCTGATCTGACATTTTAGGAGGAAGCAGTCTACATAGATGTTGGCTACTTCGTTCCCTAGTCATTTTGATTTCGAAGCCTCCAGCATTTGCACAGGACAAGGTGTCAGGTGGAACCTTCTTCAGTTGTAAAATATGTACCTAAGATTTGACACCTTATAATTTACAGTGGTGTCAGTGGTAAAGAGTTCTTGGTAGTGTCCTTTCCGTGAGTCTCACTTTTGCAAAAGCATCAGAGTAAAACAATAACTGTCTATAAATGACAAAAGACTTAAAAATGTCCATTGCTAAAGATCTGATGAGAGTTCATTATTGACAAGGAAATTTGGTTATTTCTGTGACACAAAACATTTTAAGATTATAACTAGAATTATAATCTTACGACTAATAATATTCTACCAGGGCATATCAGGTTTCTAGGAATTTCATACAATTTCTAGAACGCTTATCTTGATACAGAGTTTAGCACTACTTCTTACTTGACAATGCTTCCCATGTAATTTAACATTTCAAATAAGCCTAACTAGTTTAATATCTCTCTTTTTATGAGGAGAGAGAACACATTTTTTTGAGATGATCCAGGGGCCCTCTGGAAAATCCCAAAGTTAGTTGGAGGTCAAAAAGACTTCATTTAGAATTCAATATTGGGAAGTTTGTCAAAATATCAAAAGGTTTTGAACACTTGCCTAAAAAAGATCACAGATCATTATGAAACAATAATTAATTATCCATTTAACCAAAGTGACAATTAAGGATTTCAAAGGCAAATACAGAAGACTACATAGTTCTGAGCAAAACTTTAATATTGAGAAAACTAGGTTTTTTCAAGTAATCAAAGACCTGGTGATAAAGATAACACGAAGCACAGGAAATTATTTTGTTAAAACACAAAATTGTTACTTTCTAGGTAGATTACTTAAAAATGGAAACCTTTCACAATAGCTTATCAAGAGCAGACCATTAGTCCAATGAAGCTTTCTCTTTTTAGCAGATGAAAGAAAATTAAGTTTTCATTTTATATAAGTACAGTATAGGTATTAAAGCTTATTTTTTAAACTGTTATAATAATAATTCAATTTTTAGCCAGTTTGACCACACAAGATTCCTGTTCTCTCTCTTTGGCTGTCTCCCTCTCTCCTCAACTTTTTGTGTCCATAATTTGTCCCTTTTTCTTTTCTTCCCCATTCTGAAATAACCATCTATACTTTAGGACATTACCTTCTTTTAACCAAAATACATCTCCTTTTCTCATACATTTTCTTTTTGAAAACACACATCCTACTTTCCTTGCATACAGAGATGTTTCCCTTATTATTTCTAGTCATTTTAATTACTTATATTAGAATTTTTAATGCTTAAAAACCTGATTTCCAGTGAAAATTAAGTAAACAATTGTGAACTGTTACTAGCAAATTTATGAATACATTTCATAATTTCTTAAGCATATTCCTCCTCATATTAAATTTTGCAATGTAACACAAAATATTTTTAATAAAAGACCCAAATATTTTTAGTTCCTCTATGAAAGGAAGCCTAAATTTGGTAAACCTATGTTCAATAACTAATGTTTTAGTATTTTATCTTCTTTGGAAATGGTCTAGCTATTCAATGAATATCCGTCATTTAACTTATCTCAGTATATCTTTAAGGTTTCAAGTAACCAAAGAGATTTTTATTTATTTATTTTTATTAATTTTTATTGAAGTATAGTTGCTTTACAATGTGTTAGTTACTTGAAAAGATTTTGGAAACTATTTTTAAGTACATATACCATAAAGCACAATTATTTTTGAAGTTTATTTACAAACTTACATCTATTTATGTCACTTGTTCTTAACAATTAAGTTTAGATTACTCATGAGAATTTCATGAGACATTAACAGCTAACTATCATCTTAAGTTACCTTTTTTGCTGACAAATTCTGTAACATAACACGAGCTTGACTTTTGGTACACCTTTGTAGAGTAAGTTTTTGTGTTTTTTTTTTGTAGAGTAAGTTTTATATTTAATGTTGATAACTCTAAGGACTTGCCTATTTTAATTAAACCAACAAACTTACACTGGCTTTTATTTACTAAAGATTTATTCTAGATCACATGAACTTGAAAAAAGTGGGTTTTAAAATTTCTGAACGCATACTTGATTTACATAGCACTTGTTTGTTTTTAAGCCAATTAAATAGTGCTTTTTACAAATTAATTCTGGCAATATCATCTGAGGGTAGGAAAATATCACCCATCTATAACATACATGCGTGGACATTCATAAACATTCAGACTGCAAAGAGATCTTGTAGCTTCCATTCCAACATTTTAGCTATGAGATAGGTATGATAATGCAAAAATCAGTAGATTATAAAAGAACAGTTGGGTCCAAATGGTGTTTCTGGCAGATGGAATAAGTTAAGGTTACCTGCTCAGATGCTTAAACTTTTCACTAATATTTGTGGAGAAGACACTTAGGATTTTTCATTCGCCTAGTTTCCAGATAACATTTCACCCCCTTTTTTTCTTTCCTTCTGATAAGAACTACCTCCCTGAAGTTCGCATTTCAAAGATAGGGCCTTCAGTTTTTAGGGAAGACCAAGCAGAACATTTATATCTTGAAGGCACAGAGAAAGAATGAAAGTTCCTCCTAGAAGGACTTTTGTTTCCTAAGGCCAGAATGTTAATAATACCTATAAACCTTTTGAGATGAATAGGGGAGGTTTTGGGATTGGTTAAAAAGGATAGGTAGGTTTTGAATTTCTTCTAGAGCTGCATTTATAAGATGAGGACAGTTATTTTTAATTCCTTGAAGAATTGAGTTGCAACCAAAATGACTTCAAAGGGCTGACCCTCCCATCTGACTGCATTATTTTCAATTTGCTTCTTTATGTCAGGGAGAAGATCTTCGACTAAGATAGAAATCAAAAGATTCCTGTGTTCTAGATCTAGACCTATTTGTCTTTGGAGTAGTTTTCCCCACTCTGGGGACATAGTTTCCTTTCATTTCAGCTTAGGGGAGAAGGCCTAAAAGAAAGTTCCTGTCAGGCTTTGAATATCGCTTACAATTTGGCCAACTTCTGACCCAGAGCTACTTTAAAAAAATCCTTTCAAATATCTTATCAGGTTTCAATTGGGACTAACAGTAAATATTCCTGGCAGTGTTGGACAACCCCTTGGACTCAAGAGGCATCTCCAAAGAGGGTGCAAAATATACTACCTTTTCAAGAGCCTGAGTCACTCTCAAAGATACCCGGAAGAAAGAAAGAAAGACTTAGACAATTCTCAGGACAAAAAAGAGACACACAAGAAGGCAATAGGTGTCTCTAGGAGAGAAAGGATTAATAACCAGCGGGTGTGGATTTGGAAAGGAAGGGACAACATGAAATTTTACCTTTCTCTCTCTGGCACTACAAGCATATATTCAGGAGAGCTGACTCTGATAAGATTCTCATCCTTTGCCAGGTTCTGACGATTTTCCCAGGATCCCATCTGCAGACTTCAGAGTGGGGGTTAAAGTAGAGAGTGTACCTTTGGTATCTACCAGAATTTGGCAAGATTTTCCATTAATTTTAATTTTAGTTTCCCATTGGTTGTTTAAGGGAATAACCAGAAAATCCCCCAGAATCTTGTCAACCCTGAGAGAGGCCCACATGGGGGCCCACCTTTGAGGGTAAATATGGGGGTGTCTGTAAGGCCACTAATTGGGAGACTTTTGTTTATGGTCTTGTAGTCTCTTCAGAGTGGAAAGATGATTCAGACAGAGGATTAGTAGAATGAGTGCTCAAGTAAAGTAGGATAGAGGGGAGTAGTAGGAGTCACGTAGGTCTTGTAGTCTTGTTTTAGGTACCTCTTGTGTCTTTAATTTTTCATTAGCATTTTACTATAAGTCTTTCAATGAAGCTATTTTACTTATTTATTTTAAAATATTCATTTATGTATTTGTTTATTTGGCTGCATTGGGTCTTAGTTGTGGCCTGCAGGATCTTTAGTTGCAGCACACGGGATTTTTTAGTCGTGGCCTGCAAGCTCCTTAGTTGCAGCATGTGGGATCTAGTTCCCTGACCAGGGATTGAACCCAGGGCTTCCTGCATTGGGAGTGTGGAGTCTTAGCCACTGGACCATCAGGGAAGTCCCAAGCTATTTTAGAATCTTGAAGCCTTTTGGAAGCTTCTGCATGTTAATTAAAATAGGTATCCCATTCTGTTTGTTTGCTTTGGAGTCCTTGCTTTCAACTGCACTTTTTTTTTTTTTTTTTTTTTTCTGTACGCGGGCCTCTCACCGTTGTGGCCTCTCCTGTTGCGGAGCACAGGCTCCAGACGCGCAGGCTTAGTGCGGCCATGGCTCACGGGCCCAGCCGCTCCGCGGCATGTGGGATCTTCCCAGACCGGGGCACAAACTCGTGTCCTCTGCATCGGCAGGCGAACCCTCAACCACTGCGCCACCAGGGAAGCCCCTGCACTTTTTAAATGATTGATCTTGTTTAGTTGGAATGTTCCCCTTAATGACCATTATAATTCTAGGTTGTCTTAGTAAGATTTTGCCATTTTTATAGATATCAACAGCTTCCAGGACCATAGTTCTTAGAATTAAAATAAGCAGTTGTATCAGAAGGTGATGTGCTCAATCCTTTGAAACTTGAGGATCCTATTTCTTTACCTATACTTTGGGTCTCTCGGAGCAAATTAATACCTAATAGGGATGTGCTGCTTGGTTGGGGATTTTGTGATGTTTTACAGTGTATCTTGTTGCACAGAAATTTTCTTGAGGTTGGTGGGTGACCTAGTGTTAAATCTAACCTGTTCCATGACCAACTTATTCTAGCATGGGTGTCTTAGAGCAGTGAGTACTCTGACAACTTTTAAGTACCTGACCTGTACCCATCAGTATTGTCACTTTGGCTTCTGAGATTCCCATTCACAGTAGATCTATTATTCCTTTACCTCATGTGCATAGTAACAGAATCCAACAGTAACCAAGGAAATGGAACTGTGGACACCAGCAGTAACCAAAGAGATGGTATTGTGGACTTGCCAAGAGAAGGCCTTAGATGTTTCTAAGTGCAACTGTCGGTAGTTCCTAAAGTAGAATTTTGGACTGAACCAGTAGATCCCAACAAATGGGCACTGTGGACTAACCAAGGGCTAGGGACTCGGGTTCCAGGTGGAACTGTCTGGCAGCTCAAGCTGACCCTCTAAGCCTTGGACTGGGAAGCCAGTTAGATTGGGAGCTCAACACAGAGAAAAGAGCTCAGAACCAAGAGGAGCTTACCGATGGCTCTTGGAAAGACACAGAACTCAAAGGATTCACAGTACCAATGCCTGTGTTTCTCATCCACGAAGTCATCAGAAGTCTCCTTTGGATCCCATCACTGCCACCAAACTTGTTTAAAAACAAAATTCAACTGAGTATATTTAAAAAATCTTATTGGATTTATTCATTGATTCATGAATTGGACAGCATTCAATCTTGACAGAAAGGAGCTCTAAGGAGCTGTACAAAATGAAAGACTTTTATAAGCAGAAGGCAGCAGGAACAAGGACGTTATACTAGGCACATAAGCAGATTGGTTATGGCAAGGTCGCTTTCCTTTAGGGGATGGCAGGGGTCTCTCAGGCAGATTACCTAACTAGTGCCGATCAGGTGATTCCTGATTGACTCGTTTTAAGATTCCATTTCTGGGTTGGGGGGGGCAAAATTGTAATTAAGTCAAGGTTTGTTAGTGTGGGGCTTAGCATAAGTGACTCTATTTTGGGCCTTATTACCAAAGTGCTTAATGATAAATACAGTTAATGAAGTATCACTGTCTCTCACACTATGTAAAGACTTTACATAATTAATCAATACAAATTTTGTAGACCTTTAAATCCATGTAAATATAAAGGTTTAAAATTTAGATGGGTAAAGATGGGCTTTTAAATAAAGCCATATTGCATTATGGGGCTCCTTATCTGTTTTGTACAAATGAAAGGAAAACACAACAGAGAAATTTGGTGCTTGTAAGAGAACAGGAGTTAGACATATTAAATTTTACATGTGACCCTTGCTCCACACCAACTGACTAAGCTTTTTGGTCCAGTTTATTGAGGTTGTAAATTCAGTGCCTTTATCAGAAAGACATTTTCCAGTCACAAAGACCTTTAAATAAACAAAGTACTTTTGGGTTCAAATGATTTAAATAAAGTTTATTCCTTCTTAAAGAACCACTTGAATTTTCTTTTCTCAGAGAGGGATTTTTACTTCTGATTCTCAATTAAAGATAAAAATATAAAGATACACTTGTGGTATAAGGAAACCTTGGAACTGGAAACTCTTATTTCAAATCTGGGCTAATACTGTCTAGCTGTGGTATTTTGGTAAAATATATCTCAATCTCAGTTTCTCCACCTGTAAAATTTATATGATGATAAATTACCATCTCATGTGGTTGCTATGAGGAGTATAAAAGTCCCCACCAAAGCATTGGTTTATTTTTTCTCCAAAAATATAAGGGGGTTTCCTCAGTAAATTTCCCTGAGGCTTAAATTAGCAAATAAAAAGAAAGGGTAGGTATTGAGTAAAAATTATAGTCACCTTGTAGTTTTGAAAATGAGGATTAACCTTATTAGGTTCAGTAGGAAGATAGAATTTTTTTTCCCCATCTACAATTAATTGTTATAAGAAACTTTATTATATTAGGAAAGAAAAATGGATTCCATGATGGGCTATTTTACTTTAAGCCTTCAAAATAAAGAAAATAAATGAAAGAGGAGAGTCTTATTTTTTTTAATTAAAATTTTCTTCTTATAAATAGAACATGTTTAAGAAAAATTAAACAAAGATAAGTACACACACACAAATTGTTAACTGTGAGATGATGGATGTGTTAACTACCCTATTGTGATAATCAGCAGTATATACACATAAATCATCACATTGTACACCTTAAATTTATATAATTCTCAAAGCTGGAAAAAAAGATAAGCAAAAGGATTCAAATAATTCATAGATGAACACTATGAATGGTGTAGTATATATTTTTATACATGTTTTTCTGAGCAAATATATGCTTTTATTTTCTCAAGAATGTGATCATATTCTACATGATTTTTGGTAACTTGTGTTTTCTGTTTAACAATATGTAATGGATATTGTCTCAATTCATGAAATGTTCTTTTTCAGCAGTGGTTTTCTTTTCAAGAAAATCTATACCATTCCCATATACAAACCTTCCATCAATAGTAGCATCAATTATATGCAGTTACTCTTGAGGGTTTGGGTTAAAAGTCTGTTTTCTGACCTTCTTTCCTCAGAAAGTCACTGTTCTATGTTTTTAATGACTTTCTCCGTATACATGTGCCATTATTTGTTTAACCAGTTTACTTTGTTGATTGATGCTTAGGTTGTAACTTTTTATTATTACATGTAGCACCGTGATCAACAGATATTTAGTTAAAACTTTGTTTTTCTGAGAGAGGGAATTTCTTTTTTAAAAAATAATTAATTTATTTATTTTTGGCTGCATTGGGTCTTTGTTGCTATGCATGGGCTTTCTCTAGTTGTGAGAGCAGGGGCTACTCTTCGTTGCAGTGTGCGGGCTTCTCATTGTGGTGGCTTCTATTTGTTGCGGAGCACAGGCTCTAGGCCTGCAGGCTTCGGTAGTTGTGGCTCGTAGGCTCAGTAATTGTGGCACACGGGCTTAGTTGCTCTGTGGCATGTGGGATCTTCCCACACCAGGGCTTGAACCCGTGTTCCCTGCATTGGCAGGTGGATTCTTAACCACTGCGCCACCAGGGAAGTCCCTGAGAGAGGGAATTTCTAAAGTGAAAAATGTAAAGTGAAAAGAGAGAGTACATAAATCAAACTATGCTCAACAATATTTGACTTTAAAGTGGAGATTATGATTAGGAGCTTCAAAGTGAACTGGTGTTTCCTAGTATTGCCTAGTATTACTATATTGATCTGCATAAAGTTGGTGTTTTAAGAACATAATTTAATTAAAAATCTCTTTCCAGATGTACTTAAAGGTAGTGATTGCAGTTAAGACTCTGTGCTTCCAGTGCAGGGGCGCAGGTTCAAGCCCTGGTCGGGGAACTAAGATCCCACATGTTGCACGGTCAAAAAAAAAAAATGATGGAATCTTATATCTTGTTAAATCGCTTGCCTTAAAAGAAGTCCAGAAACACTAAATAACTCCCTTAAGATCACATAGTATGTTTCAGTTTCTAATATATTGGTGTCCTTTTCTAATTCCTACCCCAACATTCTTATCTGTAACAAGATGTCTGATATAAATGTAATGAGAACTATTTGCCTATGGAGCATCCATGATGATTATTGAAGAGATTGATGAAGGCAAATTATTTATTGTCAGTTGTCAGGGTGCACTTTTCCATAAACTTTCTAATAATATACTGATTGATTGATTGATAAGTTACTGTATTTTTCGTCAGTAAAATATTTATTTAGGTCCATCATAGCAGAGGCTTTTAATTTATTTTTTGACAACCTAGTGGTTTTAGTATATTCACAGAGTTGTGTAATCATTATCAGTATCTAATTTTAGAACATTTCATCACCCCCAAAAGAAGCCCTTTACCCATTAGCAATATTCCCTATTTCCCCATTCTCCTAGCTCCTGGCAACCATTAATCTACTTCTCTCTCTATGGATTTGTCTAATCTGGACATTTCATATAATTGAAATCATACTGTATGTGATTTATTTCTGACTTCTTTCACTTAGCATAATGTTTTCAGAGTTCATTCATGTTGTAGAATGTATGAGAACCTCAGTCTTGTAAGTGGTCGAAGATTATCCCATTGTGTGGATATACCATATTTTGTTTATGCATTCATCAGTTGATGGTTATTTGGGTTGCTTCCACTTTTTGGCTGTTGTAAATAATGCTGCTATGAACATTTATGTAGAATGTTTTTTTGATCATATGTTTTAAATTGTTGGGCATATACCTAAGAGTGGAATTGCTAAGAGTGGAACCTAAGGTAGTTAGGTATGTTGTATGTTAACTCTATATTTAACCTTTTGATGAACTACCAGACTGTTTTGCAAAGCCGCTGTACCATCTTACATTCCGAAATGCAATGTGTGAGGGTTCCAATTCCTTTGTTAGCATTTGGTATTGTCTGTCTTTTCTATTTTAGCCATCCTAGTGAGTATGAAATGGTATCTCATTGTGGTTTTGATTTGTATTTCCCTAATAACTAATGATATTGAGCATCTTTTCACGTGCTTTTTGGCCATTTGTGTATAGTCTTTGGAGAAATGTCTGTTCAAATCCCTTTCCCATTTTTTTAATTGGGCTGTCTTTTTATTCTTTGTTGTTGTTGAGTTGTAAGAGTTCTTTATATATTCTGGATGCTAGGCCCTTATCTGATTTATGATTTGCAAATATTTTCTCTCATTTTGTGGATTGCCTTTTCACTTTCTTGATGGTGTCCTTTGAAGCACAAAAGGTTTTAATTTTGATGATGTCCACTTTATGTCTTTTTTTCTTTTGTTGCTTGTACTAGGAAACTGCTACTTGATCTAAGGTTGCAAAGATTTACTTTTTTGTTTTCTTCTGAGAGTTCTGTAGTTTTAGGTCTTACATTTAGGTCTGATAGTATTTTTTTTTCCAATTAAAATTTTTTTTAAAGCAAAGACACATGTGACAAAGTTCCATCCTTTAAGGATTTATAGTATATTGGGCTAAATTAAAAATATACAGTGAAAAAAGATAATAAGCAATATCATTCACTCATTTATTTGACTCTTACTGAATAACCCTGTGCAGGAATTAGGAGTGTAAGCATAGAAGACAGTTTCTTTTCTTACAATCTAGTGAGAGAATGAAATAGATTACAATACAGGGCTATAAATTCTGTTTTACAGGTGTGCACAGGATGCTGTGGGGGTAACCAGGAGGGACACTGAACTGACCCAGGACTGTGTGGGTGATTTGGAAAGCTTCCAAGAGCAGGGAAAGCCTATGAGAGCTGAGTTTTGAAGGATGAAGAGTGAGCCAGACAGAGAAGTGATTTTTAGTATAGTAGGATGAGTGGTAAATACATAGTGTAGAGCTAAAAGAAATAATAAACTCAGAGATCTGGAGGTGTTTGGGCAAGATAAATTCTAAACGTGAATAAAAAGTGTTTTTAATACCTTGGGAAGAACTGGAAAGGATTAGGGTCTGAAAAGAGATGTAAAAATGGGGAATGAGTTGTGAGGAATAAAGGAGATGATGCTTTTATACTATCAAAAATATATGAGGCTTCCCTGGTGGCGCAGTGGTTGAGAGTCCGCCTGCCGATGCAGGGGACATGGGTTCGTGCCCCGGTCTGGGACGATCCCACATGCCGTGGAGCGGCTGGGACCCTGAGCCATGGCCGCTGAGCCTGCGCATCCGGAGCCTGTGCTTCGCAACAGGAGAGGCCACAACAGTGAGAGGCCAAAAAAAAAAAAAAAGTGTTAATCCTATTACCATTAATTTTTTAACATGAAATTTTGGTGATCATTGGCTATTTAGTATCTCTTTATTTCTAGAGTGTCATTAAGTCCTTAACAAATTGTTCTGAACTCCTTAATATACACTGCATGTTATAAATAAGGAAATAGTAATTATTGAGCTGTAAAAAGCAAATATTTAAAATTGGTTTTTAAAAATAATTAGAAAAGTTATACAATGTGCAAAAGTAATTAGATAATAAGGAAAGAAATAAGGGAGGAAGTAAGAAACTTTCACTCAAAATCCCACCATCTAGAGATAATTACTTAATATTTTGGTGCATTTCCTTCCTGACATCTTTTCATGCATTTGTGGTCTGTATACAAACAAACATACTCACCTTTAAAAAAAAATTACAGAAGTAGGATCATCCTCCGTATGTGGTTTTAATCAGTTCTTTTTAAATATCTAAATGCTATATGTTGGTATCTTTCTGTTAGTAAGAGATTTATATAATGATTTTGAACTGCTTTATGGTATTCCATTGTCTGTATTTTTCTATTATTAATAAACATTTATGTTGTTTCTGGGTTTTTATTTTTGTTTTACTGTAGAAAATAATGCTTATTATGTTTGCCCACTTGTCTGATTATCCCTGTAGAATAAATTCTTAGAAGCAGAATTGTTGGATCACAGGATATGCCTATTTAGAATTTAGGAACATATTGCCACACTCTTTTCTCCAAGTAGGTTGACTTTACTTACACGTCTATCAAAAGGGCACGGTGCTGCTTCTTTCTTCTTACTCTTGCCCACATTAGATTTTTTCTGCTTATCTAAGCTGACAGGCAGATGATATTTTGCTTTCATTTATATTATTATTATTTTATTACCAGGGAGGTTGAATGTCTGCATTGGTTCTATGTATTCATCTTTTGGTTATTTTGCATTTACTTCCTTTGTCCGTTTTTTCAACAGGCAGTGTTGTATGGTGATTACGATTGAGCTTTGAAGTTTTATCTGAATTCATAATCCCAGTGATACCATTAGCTGTGTGACTTGGGCAAATTAACTCTATGTCTTAGTTTCCTCGTATGTAAAATGGGGAGAATAGTGGTCCTTACTTACCTCATAGGGTTGTTGTGAGGATTGCGTGACATGTGAAGGGTCTGACAGATAACAAGCACTGCTACTAATCTTGTCACACTTGTGTATTTTTGTAGGATAGGTATAGGGTAGGAGTGTTTAAAATTAGATATCTCCAAATTGCTGTCCTAAAAGGTTGTTCCTTTTGCACTAAAAACTGCATAACTCTTTTTAGTATCATACCAGTATTATGATTGTGTGCAAGCTCTCTTTTTCAATGATCTGTTTCTGTATTTGTCTGTATTCTGAAGAAATCAAAAGATTTGTGTATAAAAGTGTACGTATTTCCAACTTTTTAATGTAAAAAAATTCAAACATACAGAAAAGCTTAAAGACTTGGTTCTATGATCACCTATATATCCACTGTCTACATAGGAGTTAGCAAAATTTCTTCCGTAAAGGGCCAGATATTTTCTGTACTTATGTAAAGGGCCAGTAAATATTTTAGGCTTTGGAGGCCATATGGTCTCTGTTACAACTATTACTTCTGGAGTTGTAGAGAGAAAGCAGCTGTAGACAACAGGTTAATGAAAGGGCATGGCAGTGTTCTAGTAAAAGTTTATTTACAAAAACAGGCTCAGCTGGATTTGGCTTGGGGTATAGTTTGCCATCCTCAGGTCCAGATTAAATAGTTAACAGATTGCTATATTTGCTTTGTCTGTAAATACGTTTGTACATACGTATATATATTTTCTGAGCCACTTGAAACTAAGTTGCAATCATCATGGCACTATAGCCTTTAATATTTCAGCATGCCTCTCCTAAAAATAAACACATTCTCCTGCGTAACCATAATACTATTATTACAGGTAAGAACATTGTAATTTTGTTCTTTTAATAGAATGAAGATTATATAATGTAGCACAAAAAGTATGAAAATCCTTAGATTTGCTCCTCAGCCATTGTAACCTGTTGAACTGTCCTTGTCCCCATCCCTCTTTCCCTATCTTTTTTTAAAAAAATAAATTTATTTATTTATTTATGTTTGGCTGCATTGGGTCTTCTTTGCTGTGCGCGGGCTTTCTCTAGTTGTGGCGAGCAGGGGCTACTCTTTGTTGTGGTGCGCGGGCTTCTCATTGCAGTGGCTTCCCGTTGCAGAGCACGGGCTGTAGGTGCGTGGGCTTCAGTAGTTGTGGCACACGGGCTCAGTAGTTGTGGCTCGCGGGCTGTAGAGCGCAGGCTTAGTAGTTGTGGTGCACGGGCTTAGTTGCTCTGCGGCATGTGGGATCTTCCCAGACCAGGGCTTGAACCTGTGTCCCCTGCATTGGCAGGCGGATTCTTTTTCTTTTTTTTTTTTTTTTTTGCGGTACGCGGGCCTCTCACTGTTGTGGCCTCTCCCGTTGCGGAGCACAGGCTCCGGACGCGCAGGCTCAGCGGCCATGGCTCACGGGCCCAGCCGCTCCGCGGCATGTAGGATCCTCCGGGACCGGGGCACAAACCCGTGTCCCCTGCACCGGCAGGCGGACCCCCAACCACTGCGCCACCAGGGAAGCCCTATCTTTTTCTTGATTTATTTCTTTAGGTAGAAATCTGTATTGGGCAATGCAATTTGCTGGTTTTATTTTACCCAGTTACACAATCAAATGAAAGGAATGTTTTGACTTATTTTCATGTGTTTGGTTTGTAGTTGTAAAGATCTTGGTTTTGTTTCTGTATTTAACATGGTTTGAAAGAGAGAATTGTGTGTAATTTATAATCAGAAGAAGAGATTTCATTAAGTTACACATAGTCTCTGTAATTTCCATATGGTTGTTTGTACTTGTTTACGTAGTAGAAGAAACTGAAGGAAGGTGAAACCAATGATGTGCTTTGAAAAAGTGGCCAACTTTTAAATTTTCATGCTAAAAGAAGGGAAGGTAATATAAATATTCGTACTATTTTCCAATTTAACTTTATTATGCTTTTACTTGATGAAAATTTATAACACTTCAGATAAAGCTGTTCCACTCAGTGAGAAGTTGTGCTGCAAATTTATCCAGGGTACTTGCCCTATTTTTCTCTACTCTTCAATCCCCTACCCAAATTGAGCACTCTGCATTGTGCCTCTTCCTATATCATCTCTTTGGCTATGGATGCAGAGTGCCTTCCTAATTTATCCTTTTAAAAACACCAGTTCCTCCCTGGTTAGAAGGAAAGAATTTAGTATGTTGGTACAATTGTGGTACTGTGGGTTACAATTAGACATAATGTGCTGCAAGGTGAGATAAGTCTATTTTTCTTAGATTAATGACATAGCTATTAGTGGGAGGTAGGTTGATTATTAGGAACAGACTCAAGATTATTGTTACATTTCTGTGTTCTATACAGGGGAAGCAAAATGTATAAAATTAGGATATCGATAGAAAGCCCAGAGACAAACCCACGCACATATGGTCACCTTACCTTTGATAAAGAAGGCAAGAATATACAATGGAGAAAAGACAGCCTCTTCAGTAAGTGGTGCTGGGAAAACTGGACAGCTACATGTAAAAAGAATGAAATTAGAACACTTCCTAACACCATACACAAAAATAAACTCAAAATGGATTAAAGACCTAAATGTAAGGCCAGACACTATCAAACTCTTAGAAGAAAACATAGACAGAACACTCTATGACATAAATCACAGCAAGATCCTTTTTGACCCACCTCCTAGAGAAATGGAAATAAAAACAAAAATAAACAAATGGGACCTAATGAAACTTAAAAGCTTTTGCACAGCAAAGGAAACCATAAACAAGACCAAAAGACAACCCTCAGAATGGGAGAAAATATTTGCAAACGGAGCAACAGACAAAGGATTAATCTGCAAAATTTACAAGCAGCTCAATATCTAAAAAACAAACAACCCAATCCAAAAATGGGCAGAAGACCTAAATAAACATTTCTCCAAAGAAGATATACAGATTGCCAACAAACACATGAAAGGATGCTCAACATCACTAATCATTAGAGAAATGCAAATCAAAACTACAATGAGATATCATCTCACACCCGTCAGGATGGCCATCATCAAAAAATCTAGAAACAATAAATGCTGGAGAGGGTGTGGAGAAAAGGGAACACTCTTGCACTGCTGGTGGGAATGTAAATTGATACAGCCACTATGGAGAACAGTATGGAGGTTCCTTAAAAAAGTACAAATAGAACTACCATGTGACCCAGCAATCCCACTACTGGGCATATACCCAGACAATACCATGATTCAAAAAGAGTCATGTACCACAATGTTCATTGCAGCACTATTTACAATAGCCAGGACATGGAAGCAACCTAAGTGTCCATCGACAGATGAATGGATGAAGAAGATGTGGCACATATATGCAATGGAATATTACTCAGCCATAAAAAGAAACGAAATTGAGTGATTTGCAGTGAGGCCGATGGACCTAGAGTCTGTTATACAGAGTGAAGTAAGTCAGAAAGAAAAACAAATACTGTATGCTAACATATATATAGAATCTAAAAAATATAAATGGTTCTGAAGAACCTAGGGACAGGACAGGAATAAAGATGCAGATGTAGAGAATGGACTTGAGGACATGGGGAGGGGGAAGGGTAAGCTGGGACAAAGTGAGAGAATGGCATGGACATATATACACTACCAAACGTAAAATAGCTAGCTAGTGGGAAGCAGCCGCATAGCACAGGGAGATCAGCTCGGTGCTCTGTGACCACCTAGAGGGGTGGGATAGGGAGGGAGACGCAAGAGGGAGGGGATATGGGGATATATGTATACATATAGCTGATTCACTTTGTTATACAGCAGAAACTGACACACCATTGTAAAGCAATTATATTCCAATAAAGATGTTAAAAAAATAAAATTAGGCTATCAAGAAACACAATAGCAGGTAATTCAGTATGGCTAAGGTAAGTACTGGGGATGGAGATTAGAAATACGTCTGAGAAAGGCAGAGCATGATCATCGTGTGCCTGGCTAAAGAATGTGACCTTTAACCTGATGAAATGGGGTAATAGATTTCAAATGGAATAGATTATAATAGTTCCCAAAATGGAAATAGTAAACATTCTTTTCTGACTGTAAAAGGGATACATGCTTGTTATAAAGTGCAAACAAGTAACACCAGAAATGTAGGCATTCACTAGAGATAACTACTGCTAACAGTTGGGTGTGTAACCTCACAGAGTGGAATTTCATGATCAGTTTTGCAGCAGTGTGGATGGTGGAGTGGACCAGAGAGGGAGGAGAGTGGAGCAGGAGGCTGTTAGAGAGGTCCAGGTGAGAAATGAGGAGGACCTGTTTCTCAGTGGCAGCTGTGGGGATAGAAAAGGGGCAAAGCTACATTTGTAGCAACATGGATGGACCCGGAGATTATCATACTAAGTGGAGTGAGTCAGACAGACAGAGAAAGACAAATACCATGTGATATCGCCTATATGTGGAATCTAAAAGATGATACAAATGAACTTATTTGCAAAACAGAAACAGGCTCACAGACTTAGAAAACAAATATATGGTTACCAAAGGGGAAAGGTTGCGGGGGTGGGGGGGAGGGATAAATTGGGAGTTTGGGATTGACATATACACACTACTATATTTAAAATAGATAACCAACAAGGACCTCCTGTATAGCACAGGGAACTCGGCTCAATATTCTGTAATAACGTAAATGGGAAAAGAATAGATATATGTATATGTATAACTGAATTACTTTGCTGTACACCTGAAACTAACACAACATTGTAAATCAATTATAGTCCGATATAAATTGAAAATTTTTTAAAAAGAAAGAAAAGGGGCAAAGCTGGGAGGAAGGTCAAAAGATATTTAGGAGATAAGTGGGATTCAGTGACCAGTTGGATGAGTGGGGTGAAGAGCCCGCTCCTGCAGCTCTGAAAAAGGCCAGGAAGGTAGCTGAGTGGGTTGCCCAGAACCTGGGTCCAAATTGTGGGGTCAGTGAGGTGGCATAAAAGGAAAAATAGCAGTTTTACCAACTGCATAATTACAGAGTGGAAAGTGTATCCTTTGTTCTTATTTTCTTCCTGTATTTCCAGGTTTATTTAGACAGGTAGTATAAAAGTAAGAATTCAATTCTGTTTTGACAGGTAAGAACTGTTATGTCCTTTTCTCTTACTAATTGTGTTTATCCCTTGAATTAGTTGAGGATAGCAGGTTCCTTTGAGAAGTTGCTTCTGTTTTGGTGTGTAACTGTAGCATTAGTGGTTTTTAAAAAATAATTTATTTTTGGCTGCGTTGGGCCTTTGTTGCTGCATGCAGGCTTTCTCTCGTGGCAAGCAGGGGCTGCTCTTTGTTGTGGTGCGCGGGCTTCTCATTGTGGTGGCTTCTCTTGTTGCAGAGCACGGACTCTAGGCGTGCGGGCTTCAGTAGTTGTGGCACGCAGGCTCAGTAGTTGTGGCTCGTGGGCTCTAGGGCACAGGCTCAGTAGTTGTGGCACGCAGGCTCAGTAGTTGTGGCTTGTGGGCTCTAGAGCACAGGCTCAGTAGTTGTGGCACGTGGGCTCAGTAGTTGTGGCTTGTGGGCTCTAGAGTGCAGGCTCAGTAGTTGTGGCGCACAGACTTAGTTGCTCCATGGCATGTGGGATCTTCCCAGACCAGGGCTTGAACCCGTGTCCCCTGCGTTGGCAGACGGATTCTTAACCACTGCACCACCAGGGAAGTCCCAGCATTAGTTTTTATATTTCACAAATTTCCTGTTGGAATCTTTAAATTTTTATTCTGAGGAATTGGGATCAGAGTGCGGTGGGAGAGGCACCTGGGCAAGTTGTTGGCAGAGGTTCTTTGACTCTGAATTAAGGGTTATTTGGGTCTCTGAGTAGGATCTTACTTTCATCAGGTTCTGCTGTGTTTCTCACCATGGGGAACAGGGCTGTAAAATTCGCAGTGTGAAACCTCTGTTCTATGTTGTGTAAAAATATGCATAACAAGGCATTATTGATGTGGACTCTGAGTTCTGGGACCCAGTGAAAGATCCTCAGTAACCAGGTGACTAAAATATGATTGGTTGGTTAATGGCTGGGGGTTACGGGGCTAAGACATTTGTTCCTGGGTGAGAAAGACTTAGGTTGCTGATGCCAACCTCTTTTGTTTTCAGATAGGATTAAACATGAACTTTCATATAGATAAAATTTTCTGAATTTTAAAATATTCCCATAGGAGAAAATTTAAAGCTTTTTTGGTTATTCACCATTGCATTGAACCATCCTCACTGTTGGGACACTTTATTCTACCTATCTGAAATGTCTTGTGCCACATTTCGGGGGACTTCTTATTTAGTTTTAGGTTATATCCTTTCCTGAACCTCTTATAAAGAGTTGCCTGGATACATGCACTGTTTTAATAATACATCTCTTTTGAGACTTGAGAAGATCTGGGTAAGGATTGTTGAATCACAACAGTCATAGCATTAAATTAATTTTTTCCCTAGAGTTATTTTCTTGTTTGGACTCTATTATTATTAGTATTTTTACTAAACTTTTAATGGATGTAGTTACTCATCTGAGGTATTATTGTAAATATCAGTATTATGTGGTGAGAAATAGGCTTTCTCTCAGAGTCATCGATTGGGATCGTAAAACATACATAGAATTTAGGAGAGACGTTATCTCCTGCAATGTATTCTCCTACTTAATACTGGAGGGAATGAAAGACGATTGTAATGAGAAAGATTTATTCTGAAGTTTTGCTGTTGGTTTTTATTTATGCTTTAAAGCTTACTTCAGAAAGTTTGAATTTTGATTCTATCAGTTGTGCTCTTTAAAGTCAGTTTTTTCCTCGTCATTTAAAAAGTGGCTTCCTTATACCCAGCTAAACTGTTGTAGTTAGTGATGAAGCATATGGAAGCTAAGTTAATTGGTGAGTTATTTATTGATAACTTTCTCTTGGCCCCTATATTTTATGTTTATATCTAAAGCTTTAAGAGCTAATGTGTAATGAGTGTCAGTTGTTAGAGGCAGATATTTCTGAGCTCAGATCCTAGCTGTTTAACAAATTATGTATTATATTTCTTAGCCTTTAAAATGAGGTTAAGAAGTATCTCACAGAAATTTTATGAGGCTTAATTGAGATAATTAAATGTAAAGAACCTGTGTAAAGAACCTGGTACAGGGCTACATAGTGGGCACTAAAAAGACACTGGCTCCTCCTATTTTACCTAAAAACAAATGGAGCTCATAAAAAATGGAAAATTAAATCTTTTTCTTAAGTTTCATTTTCCCTTTAAAAAAATTTAAATGCCATCTCCTCTAAGCTTTCTCATCTCACGTAGATGAGGATAAATACACTCTTAGTACCTTGGGGCTTTTTCAAAGAGCTCATTATTCTGTATTTAACTGCCTAGTACAATGCTTGGCACATAAATGATGCTCAATGAATATTTGTTGTAAGGATGTCTTGCAAGAGAGAAAATGTTCTCTGTTGCCTTTTTCTCCTCAAGACCTCAAAAGTTGTACTGAAAAAAAAAAAAAAAAGATTTATTTATCCACTCAGGATACTTGGTTTGTTTGGGAAGAGAAATGATATTTTATAGTTAAGGAAATTAAGTATTATCAACTGGCTTAGAATCCTGATGTCTTCTAATACATTCCTTAATATCAGAATTTTTGTGATTTGAAATGAATCACATTTGAATTTCTTTTCTTTTTTTTCCAGAGTAAAAGTTTAAATATACGTTTCATTGTAAATGATACAACAGTACAGTTAGGAATCTTTAGGATTTTGACAATTTAGGTAACACAGTTAATAAAATTGACCTAATGGCATAGATAGTACACCATATCCTGGGTGCAGAGTACATATTCTCTCCCTATTTCTTTTTAGTATGTCACCATACGTAATTACAAAATTCTTTTTTCTTGTGATGAGAACTTTTAAGATCTATTCCCTTAGCAACTTTCAAACATGCAATACAGTATTGTTAACTGCGGTCACCATCCTACATGTGGTTCTTTATGGCTGGAGCTTAAGGTTAAGGTAAGGCTGCAGAAATAAGCAGAGGCCAAAGAAGTCATGGAAGGGCCTATGTGGCAAGATAAGGATTTTGATAATTATGATTTACATTTTAGAAAGATCACTAATAGCAGCATAAAAGTGAGTTATTTAATTAGATTCTGGTTTACCTAGATACAAAACAAGTGGTCTCAACAAGATAGAGGTATATTTCTCACACTGAAGCTTTGTATGGTGACTCTAGGATCTGAGTTCATCAAGGACCTGAGTTCCTTCTGTCTGCCTCACTGTCCTTTAGCATAAATTCTGTTACCTCATGGTCCAAAATGACTGCTGGAGTGCCATTCATCATGTCCAAGTTGCAGACAGACACACAGCCAAATCATCCCCTTTAAGTAGCTTTCCTGGAAGTCCCATCCAATGACTTCCACTTCTAGCTCATTCACCAGTCCTAGCAGCAAGGAAGGCTAGGAAGTGTACACTCTTACGTGGGTATGCTGCCCAGAGTAAAACTAGGGTCTGTTACTAAGCAAGAAAGGGAGAATGGGTATATGGTAGGCTGCCAGTATGTCTGCTGCAAAAGGGATTGAGAATGGAGGTAGGGAGACCAATATAGCCTAAGTAGTAATAATACATGTGTAATCTCTTACAAAAGAGATTTGATTGAAAGTCTTAAAATACAAGAATGTAACTCTTTGGTAACTCTGAGTAGAGAAGCTGTTCTGCTGGGAAACCTAGAAAATTTAAACTATTATTTTGATATTATACTCTTTAAGTTCTTGGTGCAAAATTAATGCTTTAATTATTTTAACTTTTGAGTTAAAAATTTTTTTTCCAATTAAACGTTTAGTAAAATTAAATATTTCAGTACTAAGGAGGATTGACATTGGTAAGCATAGCATTGATAATAATTACTTAAAAAAAAAAAAGTATATAGTATACTTGTTTCAACCATGTAACAATATACATTAAAAAGAGATTTATAGGGCTTCCCTGGTGGTGCAGTGGTTAAGAATCTGCCTGCCAATGCAGGGGACACAGGTTCGAGCTCTGGTCTGGGAAGATTCCACATGCCGTGAAGCAACTAAGCCCAAGCGCCACAACTACTGAGCCTGCGCTTTAGAGCCCACGAGCCCAGAGCTCGTGCTCTGCAGCAAGAGAAGCCACTGCAATGAGAAGCCCGCGCACTGCAATGAAGAGTAGCCCCTATTCACCACAATTAGAGAAAGCCCGTGCACAGCAACGAAGACCCAATGCAGCCAAAAATAAATAAATAAAAGAAATAAATTAAAAAAAAAGGATTTATAGTACTTTTTCTGGAAGATGAAATAACATAATTTTCTTTATCTTTTTTTATACATACCTTTTTGTATGTTATACACTTAACACCTATTACTTTTTTAAAGAATTGTGACAACATATGTACACATAAAATAAAATTTACCATTTTAATCATTTTTAAGTGTACAGTTCAGCGACATCGAATACATTAATGTTTTTGTGCCACCATCACCACCATCTATTCACAAAATTCTTTTCATTTTGTAAAACTGATACCCTGTACCTATTAAAGAATAACTTCCCATTTTTCCCCTTCTCCCAGCCCCTGGCAACCACCATCCTACTTTTTATCTCTATGAATTTGATGACTCTGGTACCTCATATAAGAAGAATCATCAGTATTTGTCCTTTTGGGACTTCTTTACTTTATCTAGCGTAATGTCCTCAAGGTTAAGCCATGTTGTAGTATGTGCAGGCATTTTCTTCTTTTTCAAGGCTAAATACTATTCCATTGTATGTATATAGCACATTTTGTTTATCCATTCATCCATTGATGGAGACTTGGGTGGCTTCCACCTTTTGGCTGTTATGAATAAGGCTGCTGTGAACATGGGTGTACAGATATTTCTTTGAGAATCCCTGCTTTGAACTCCTTTGGCTATATACCCAGAAGTGGAATTGCTGAATAATGTAGTAATTCTATTATTAATCTTTTGAAGAACTGCCATAGTATTTTCTATAGCAACTGCACCATTTTACATTCTCACCAACAGTATATAGGGGTCCCAACTTTTCCACAGCCTTGCCAACGCTTGTTGTTTTTTTCCTTAAAAAAAATTTTTTTTTGATAGTAGCCATCCTAATTGGTATGTGGTAGTATCCATTGTGTTGAATTTTTTTGAAGGTTTAAAAATGTCTTAGTGAGTTGTGTAATCATATGACAAGTTTTAATAAATGGAAATGGAATCACTCAATTTTGCTACTCTAACACCAATATTATTTGAATGTTATTTGGATATATGTTCTTTAGTCTTTTTTAGGCCTTTTTTTGTTTTTAAATTTTTTCTTTTGGTTTTGTATTGTAAGCGTTTCTCATTTTTTAACATATTTTGTACAACAATCATTTGAATTTTAATTTTCCAAGGAAATGCCGCAAATGCTGAAGAATATATATAACATGATTGAATACTTAAGAACAGTTTTTAATTGTTTTAACTTTTTACCTATAGTTAAGTGCTTGGTGTGTGTGATTTTAATTCCATAGTCTGGATGATATAGTGACTAAGAGTGTGGTCTAGAAGTAGACAGTCTGGGTTTGAATCGCAGGTCTGCCACTTAAGCCTTTGTGCGTTTAGGCAAGTTTTTTTTTTTTTCCTTTTAAATTAATTAATTATTTAGGCTGCACCGGGTCTTAGTTGCAGCATGCGGGATCTTTGTTGCAGCACGCGGGATCTTTTAGTTGTGGCATGCGAACTTAGTTGCGGCATGCAACTAGTTCTCTGACCACGGATCGAACCCGGGCCCCCTGCTTTGGCAACGTGGAGTCTCACCCACTGGACCACCAGGGGAGTCCCTAGGCAAGTTTCTTAAGCTCCCTGTGTCTCAGTTTTTCATCTGTAAAGTGAGGATAATAACAGAACTTATCTCAGAGTTGTAAAGACCAAGTGAGCTAGTACTTGTAGAGCTTTAGAACTGTGCCTGGCACATCATACATACTAGATAAGCTTTTGCTCCATTATTGTTTTATTAGGTGGGATCTTATCTCAGGTTTTTAAAAATATATGCAATATGAAAGTAGTTACTGTGTATCAGGTCCTTAGCTTAAAATGTCACAAGCACTGTGTTAGAGGAGGGTGTAGTCTATAAGGTTGTTTTGGGAATTAAGATACATCCAAGGCAGAGAGTACTGGGCAAACTGCTAAATTAGTAACATGATACAACCATCTCTTAGAGACTGTGACCTGCTGGCTGCCATTTAGCCCTGTCTGTTACTCTAGGCTCTTTTGACCAGCTCAGCCTTTTGCTTTGCTTCTTTGGGTTTCCTCCCCAAATTTTTTGGCTTGGCACTCTATATTCCCTGTGTTTCTTAGTTAACAACTTTTATTAAATTGTTAATTTATGTCAAATGCACTGATATAAATTTTTGCAAAATATAACATTCTGTGATTACTACTATTTTTAAAATAAGTTTATTTTTGGCTGTGTTGGACCCTCATAGCTGAGCGCAGGCTTTCTCTAGTTGTGGTGAGCGGGGGCTACTCTTCGTTGTGGTGCGTGGGTTTCTCGTTGCGGTGGCTTCTCTTTGTTGCGGAGCACGGGCTCTAGGTGTGAGGGCTTCAGTAGTTGTGGTGCGTGGGCTCAGTAGTTGTGGCTTGCAGGCTCTAGAGTGCAGGCTCCGTAGTTGTGGCGCACGGGCATGTGGGATCTTCCCAGACCAGGGCTCGAACCCGAGTCTGCTGCATTGGCAGGCGGATTTTTTTTTTTTTTTTTTGCGGTACGCGGGCCTCTCACTGTTGTGGCGTCTCCCGTTGCGGAGCACAGGCTCCGGACGCGCAGGCTCAGTGGCCATGGCTCACGGGCCTAGCAGCTTCGCGGCATGTGGGATCTTCCCGGACCGGGGCACGTACCCGTTTCCCCTGCATCGGCAGGCGGACTCTCAACCACTGCGCCGCCAGGGAAGCCCGACATATCATCATGTTTTAAGACAATGCTTCGTTCTTTCTTTCCTAATTGTTTGATGGTATTTTTAAGGATTTCTCGATATTACATAAAGATAGCATGCCTCCCTCTTTTAAATTTAATAGCTAGTAAAATTTATCTGACTCCTTTTCTCATATACTAGCTGCATTTTGTAGTCTTTAAGCCCAACATCAGCAAAGAATGAAATGAAATCTGAGATCTGAATGTTTTACCTGGTTAAATTTTTTTTTTTTGCTATATAGTGTAATTTATTTGTATCTCATTCTTTTTTTTTAACATCTTTATTGGAGTATAATTGCTTTACAATGGTGTGTTAGTTTCTGCTTTATAACAAAGTGAATCAGCTATACACCTGATTAAATTCTTCATTTTTTTTTTTTTTTTTGCTGCACTGTGGGGCATGTGGGATCTTAGTTCCCTGACCAGGGATTGAACGCTTGCCCCCCTGCATTGGGAGCACAGAGTTTTAACCACTGGACTGCCAGGGAAGTCCTTAAATTCTTAATTTTTTTACATGAATGTTTTCTGAAAAGCATTTCATGTTTCATGCTTATATTTTATATGATTCGAACAAGGTAGATTTCCCCTATACTGCTTAGCATATGTAATATCTGACTCATTTCAACATTGCTGTCAGACTTAAATTAAATCTTGGCATTAGAATATCTTTACAGTTCTACTTTTCCCTTTCCCCTATGCATGTCTGTTTCTAATTGTTTTTCTCCTATATTCCCAGCAGTCTCCGGTCCTAAGAAAGAATGTACCTTGAGCTGTAGAGTCTATCACACTTCATTATGTGAAGTATATTTTTCTACTTAATTTCTTATATATTCCTTATATATGTATTGGCTCTCTCACATGATTTTAAAAATTTGTTATTAGCATTTTTGATAGTGTAAATCACCTATATTGGTGAGAATATAAATTAGTTAAGGCGCAACTTTTGTTTTTTTCATGTAATTAGCTGCATAATGTATAATGAACTCTGAATGATATCATTATATTGTTGATTTACTCATTGTCAAATCCAGAATCTGATATCCTTGGCAGATATGTAGACTTGTGATAGGCGTTTGGCATTTTATGTTTTGGGCAGTGTAACTTTAAATCTACATAAACTTCTCTGCCTTTTGCCTCTGCTGTGTTCATAGATTCCAGGAGGGCTTCGTGTATGGACCTCAAGCGTTGGAGGTAGCAGACTTTTCAGCAGAAGGTAAAGCAGAGTGTTGCCTTCTGGTGTCATTGTGTGTGTGTGCTGGGGTGGGTATGTGACAGGTGAGAGGTTTTCGCAAATGTTATCACAAAACAATTTATAATGGTGCATTTCACAAAACGTAAAGCCAAGCTAATACTTGAATAATTTTATTCAGTATTACTAAAATCCATAAAAAATGGAAAACTTTAAATAGAACTAAGGACTAAATTTCAGTTTCTCTGCTGTTAACTAAACAGTAAGAGTAAAAGGAAAAGAGCATTAGCATAATGTATAGTATATGCTATCTAACTTTCTCAGACCTAATTTCACTATGATTTCTTCCTCGGAAGTTATCCAAGTCATTATTCATGTTGTATTCTTCCTTGCTGCCCCTATTACTGAAAGATTGCTTCACAATAAATAGGCAGCCTAGTCCATGACTCATGACTGGAGGACAGACCCATGTGCCAAAAATCTGAGTTTCCAATATGCTAATTACCTCTCTCTTCAGAACTTGTTAATATGCTCTTCTCTCAAGTTAGTTCTTGTTTCAGTAGAGAGACAGATCCCACACATTTGTAAAATATGTTTTTATAGAGACTTTCTTAATGAGTTATTTTTCAGAAAATAATATGACATAACTTTCCTGGGTAATACTGCTTTGATTTTTTAAAAAAATACAAATATGTTGCCATTTAGGTGTCAGATATCACAGATATTACTTTCTTTGAATTTATGAAACCATTTATGAACTTTCTTCAGATGATACTTGAGTAGGTTTTTTTTTTTTTTTAAGACCTATAGCAGCTAACAATGTTGTATTCTTAAAGTTAATAACGTGGCTAGTTTTCAGACAAATTCTGAATGGGAAGTAGAGGAATGGTTTTCTTATGTCTTCTGGAAATTATATTTGTATTGATACCAAGTGGCTGCATATTATACTGTATATTAAGGATATACACCTATGTGAAGTTAGGGGAGTATATCTTTATTAAGTTTCTACTCTGTGCCCTGCACAGGATCACTCCATTTTACGATCAACCCAGTTTCACTATTTCTTTCACTTTCCTTCTATTCAGAGGAGCTGCTCTTCTTAACTAGAGGAGTTTCAGGCTTTTTATTGAATTAGCTGCAATTTTACCTCCTACGCCCTTTCTCCTTTCTCTCTTTTTTTCTTTTTTTTTAAATTTTTTGGCCACGCTACGCGGCATGTGGAATCTTAGTTTCCCAAGCAGGGATCGAACCTGCACCCCCCTGCATTGGAAGCATGGAGTGGTTCCATGGAGTTCCAGTCCATGGAACCACTGGACCGCCAGGGAAGTCCCTCTTTTGGTCTTTTCACTGGCCAGCTGGAGGATATTTTCTATTTACCAACAATAGATTGGAAGTAATTTCTTTCTTTCTTTAATTAATTAATTTATTTTGGCTGCATTGGGTCTTTGTTGCTGCGCGTGGGCTTTCTCTAGTTCTGGCGAGCGGGGCCTACTCTTCGTTGAGGTGTGCAGGCTTTTCATTGTGGTGGCTTCTCTTGTCGCAGAGCACAGGCTCTAGGCTTGCGGGCTTCAGTAGCTGTGGCCCGTGGGCTCAGTAGTTGTAGCTCGCAGGCTCTAGAGTGCAGGCTCAGTAGTTGGGGCGCATGGGCTTAGTTGCTCCGCGGCATGTGGGATCTTCCCGGACCAGGGCTTGAACCCATGTCCCCTGCGTTGGCAGGCGGATTCTTAACCACTGCGCCACCAGGGAAGTCCCTAGAGCAGCTTTAGGTTTACAGAAAAATTGAGTGGAAAGTACAGAGAGTTCCTATATAAGCTTTTACTGCCTCAACCCTATCCTCCCCACCCCCATCTCCCTATGATTAACACCTTGCTTTAGTGGTATGTTTGCTACAATTGATGAGCCATTATTATTCATTGTTATTAACTAAATCCGCAGTTTACCTTAAGGGTCACTCTTTGTGTTGTATATTCTGTGGGTTTGACAAAATGCATAATCACATGTATCCACCATTACAGTATCATACAGAATAATTTTACTGCTCTAAACATATCCCCTGTTGCAGGAGAATGGGGCACAAGAGGTTGGTCATGTCACAGGTCTTGGGCGAGTTCCTGGGACGGGCAGCCAAGTGAGGGTTCTTGGCTTTGTGCAGGGCAAAATTCAAGAGCAAGCCATAGTAAAGTGAAAGCAAGTTTATTTAGAGAGATACACATTCCATAGGCACAATGCAGATGTCTCCAAAGGCAACAGTGGCCCCGTGCTGTGGGGTGGTTAGTTTTTATGGACTAGGTAATTTCATAGGCTAACAAGTGGGAAGAATATTCTAACTATCTTGGAGAAGGGGTGGGGATTTCTAGGAATTGGGCCACTGCCCACTTTTTGGCCTTTTAGGGTCAGCCTTGGAACTGTCATGGCACCTGTGGCTGTATTACAGTGAGCATATAATGAGGCTCAGGATCTACTGGAAGTAGATTCTTCCTCCATCTTGGGCCTAGTTTGTTCTAACCAGTATTTGCCATATCCTCAACAGCTGTGTCATTCTTTTAATGGTTCTGCCCTGCTCCCTTCCCTCCTGTCTCTCACCTGTGCTCCATCCATTTATCCCTGCCTCCCTTCCTTTGAGCCCCTGGCAAGCACAGATCTTTTTTTGTCTATATAGTTTTCCTTTTCCAGAATGTCATAATTGTAATCATACAGTACGTAACCTTTTCAGTTTAGCTTTTTTTTTTTTTTTTTTTTTGCTGTACGCGGGCCTCTCACTGTTGTGGCCTCTCCCGTTGCTGAACACAGGCTCCAGATGTACAGGCTCAGTGGCCATGGCTCCCGGGCCCAGCCGCTCCACGGCATGTGGGATCTTCCCGGACCGGGGCACAAACCTGTGTCCCCTGCATCGGCAGGCGGACTCTCAACCACTGCGCCACCAGGGAAGCCCCAGTTTAGCTTTTTTCACTTAGTAATAAGCATTAAGCTTCCTCCATGCCTTTTCATGGCTTGATAGCTCATTTCTTTTTAGTGTTGAATTATATCACACCATCTGGATATACCACAGTTAATCTATTCATTCACCTACTGAAAGATATCTTGGCTGCTTCTAAGTTTTGGCAGTTATGAATAAAGTTGCTATAAACATTTGTGTGCAGATTTTTGTGGGGACTGAAGTTTTCAGTTCATTTTGGTAAATATCAAGGAGTGCAGTTGCTGGATTGTATGATAAGAGTATGTTTAGTTTTGTAAGAAGCTGCCAAACTGTCTTCCAATGTGATTATACCATATCAACTTGAGTGTCAGTTTGTCAGTGTCCACAAAATAACTGGCTGGGATTTTGATTGGGATTATGTTGAATCTATAGATCAAATTGAGAAGAATTTACATCTTGACAATATTAGGTTTTCTTAGTCATGTACATGGAATATCTCTCCCTTTATTTAGAAATTTTTTGATTCTTCAGTTTTATAGTTTTCCTTGTATAGATCTTATACATGTTTTGTTAGGTTTATAGCTAAGTAATTCATTTTTTTGGGTGCTATTGTAAATATTATTGTGTATTTAATTTTCAATTCCAACTTTTCATTGCTGGTATATAAGAAAGCAATTGCTTTTGTATATTAACCTTGTATCCTGCAACCTTGCTATCATTGTTTATTTGTTCCAGGAGTTCTCTTGTTCTTTGGATTTTCTCCAGACAGTTATACAAATACAACTTTATTTCTTCCTTAATCTGTGTACTTTTTATTTCCTTTTCACATTTTATTGTATTGGCTAGGACTTCCAGTATGATTTTGAACAGGAGTAGAGAGAGCAGATATTCTTGCCTTGTTCCTGATCTTATCGGGGAAACCATCTAGTTTCTTTTCATGACCTATGATAATCTCAATAGATTATCCTAATTAGTGATATAAAAGATGTGAAGTATTGCTCATATCAGGTCATAAGAGGACTCTTCTCCCACCCTGCAGTCCCTTTCCCTCACCTAAACTTCTTTGAGAAAGATAGGATTAAATTGATGGTTATAAAAATATTTTAAATGATGGGATTCAGGCACTTTTTCACATAATACCTTATATTTAGTAACTGTGCACATTACTTAGTTCCTCTACTCTCTGGTGAACTTCTGTAGGGCAAAGACTATATCTCAACTATAACACTGTGCTAGGTATTTTACATATGTGATCTCATTTATCTTGAAAATTGTGCAATGTTAGTATTATTCTTAATTAACAGGTGCAAAAACTGGTACTATGAGGGTATAAGTAATTTCTTAGCTGTGTGACTTAGTATCAATATAATAGATGTATAATTCCATCATCTAAGCTCTTTAAATCACGTACTATGGAAAAGTTACCTTACGAAGTGGTATATGATGCATGTCATGTGTATAGTACAGAAATGTGCTTGGTGAATGCAGAGCAGAGAGCTTTGACCTCAGGCTAGAGTAGAGTGTTCACAAAATTTCTGGAAAGGTCAACCTTGTCTGATGTAGAGAAGAATAAAGGAAAGAGAGATCAGGAAGATCAATCAGTGTGGAAAAGACTGAGGGCCAAACACAACAAGTATTTTGTGATTTGACAGTATAATATAAAAACATAAAAATTTCTACTGTTGTAGTAAAATGCAATAGAACAAACTGTGTATTATCTTAAATAAGAACGCTTCCATTTTTCTCTTAATTTCAACTGGATTTGCTTATAGGTGTTGAGAACGAGAGAGTCTACCACAGAACCATTGTGTAAGTCCCACATCATCAATTACCAACAACTTCTTTGCCGAGTTAGAGCAATCAGTGCAGCAAGTGTGGAGGGGAGCAAGAGCCTGGGGCAAATTGAAAGATCAGAGGAACCCTAAAAAAAGGAGCTTCCTAAAGTCAATTATATTTTATGTATCCCTTTCGCATATCTCAGTTGGTTAAGTACCCCACAACTAGCCATTGATATGTTAAAAGCTGTGGAGTTGCAAAGCCCTAATAGAAGGAGTCCTTGCTTTCAGTGACGTTTGTGTTAGTTGGGAAGACCAGAGTAAAGTAACAATTAGAAACCACTGAGCAGTGTTAAGCATCATGTAGTGTAGTATACACTGTTAATACTGTGGAGGTTCTTCTCCTTAAATGATGTTCTTCAGGTTTCTGTCCTCTCTGCTATTGTCAGGAGTTTCATTTCTAAATTTTTTCACTCTCTGTCTCTAGCCCACATCTTCCTTCTAAGCTCTAGGTTTATCCAAATGCCTTTTCGACATCTCCATTTAAACAAGTCCTCTCAACTTCAATTTACAAAAACTTCCCCAGTCTGTTCTTTTTAGCTCAGTGAATGGCACCACTGTCACCCAGTTGTCCAAGTCAAAAAGTGAGAATCATTTTTGCTTTACTTTCTCTTGTTTCTTAACCACATGTTCTGTTGATACTGTTTCCTAATTATCTTTCAGTTCCATCTACTTTTTATTTCTTCTGCCACCATTCTAATTTAGACTGTAGTCATCTCTTAAATTACTGCAAAGGCCTTTTAATGTTAGTCTCCTTGTTCCCTCTTCACCTCCAAACTATTCACAAAAACACAGATTGATTAAAATCCTTTTCTGCTTGGGATGAAGTCCAGTTTCCTTAATGTGGCTTACCTGTTCCTGTTTGAACTGGCCCTGCCTTCTTTTCATTCAGCTTTAACTTGCTTTCCCCATTCTAAACCAGCTTTACCAAACTTCAAATTCATCGTTCTCTTTTGCCTCTGAGCCTTGACACGTGCTATTCCCTTTTGCAGAAGGGGGATAAGAAGAAGTGAAGCTGTAGTGACCAAAAGCACAGACTCTGGAGCTAGGCTTCCTAGATCCTGGTGAATCTTGGATCTGCCCCTTAACTAGCTGTGTGACCTAGAGTGATCTAACCTCTCTGCTTTTAGTGTCCTTATCTGTACAATGGAGAGAGTATAGTACTTGCTTCCTAGCACGTTGTGAGGATTAAAAGAGTTAATGTGGTTGAGGCTCAAAGAACGATACCTACCTTATACTAAGTACTATATAAATGTAGCTATTTTTATAACTCTTATTATAAATGTGTTGTGGTACTGGATAGCATAAATTTTTATGTTTTAAAGGTGATTTAATGATAAAAGAAAAATGCTTTTTTCCTCAAATTATGACTTGATTCATTATTATTGTTTTTTAATAAATTTATTTTCGGCTTCATTGGGTCTTCATTGCTGCATGCAGGCTTTCTCTAGTTGCGGCGAGCAGGGGCTACTCTTTGTTGTGGTGTGCGAGCTTCTCATTGCAGTGGCTTCTCTTGTTGCGGAGCACGGGCTCTAGGCGCACGGGCTTCAGTACTTGTGGCATACAGGCTCTAGAGTGCAGGCTCAGTAGTTGTACCGTGGGCTCTAGAGCGTAGGCTCAGTAGTTGTGGTGCACGGGCTTAGTTGCTCAGCAGCATGTGGGATCTTCCCGGACCAGGGCTCAAACCTGTGTCCCCTGCATTGGCAGGCGGATTCTTAACCACTGTGCCACCAGGGAAGTCCCTATTATTGGTATTTATCTTTGTTCTTGTCTGGGCAACAGCTTTATTTTCCTAACTTCTTGTTTTTTAGCTTTTTAGTGACTAGAATTTGATCTTAGGTTGATATTCCTATGAAATGGATCATCTGACAACATTAGGTTTACCTGAATTTTTATACAGACTAATCCAGGTTAACCTATATGGAAACTTCTAAAAAAAATTAATTCTTTATAGCTAATAGCTGACTTTTTACTTTATGATATGTGTCATGTTGATTAAAGTTTCAAGTAAAGTCATTTAAAGGAATTTGCTTTTTCAAGTGTATTTCAGTGATTGTGGATTATAATGGTTCAAATGGTTCGGATTCTAGCAAGAATACTTACTATATTAGGAAATAGACTATCTGAAAGGAAAAACTCTGTTTATCTCTCTATTCACAACTCCCCTTACACCCAACACTTCCCAAATTACTTCTGACACCAGAGATGTGCAGGTTTTTTCCCCATACTGGTCAATTCTCCGACACCAGCTGGGTATCCTACAATTTAACTCAGTTTCGACCCCACAGGTTAAAGGCTCAGTCCCACAAGACTGCCCCTCACTTCAGATGCCAGTGGCAAGTGTTGGGTCCCCCAGGTTGCCCACAACCTCTGACTCAGCTACAAATTGAAGGTTCCCACAACCCCTTCCTCAGGTTCAGTCATTTACAGTTTACTTACTAGATTACTGGTTTATTACAAAGGATATATTAAAGGATACAAATGAACAGTCAGATGAAGAATATATAGGGCTAGGTCTATGTCCAGAAGGGTCCCAAGCACAAGAGCTTCTGTCCCTGTGGAGTTTTGGGGTGTACCACCATCCCAGCACGTGGATGTGTTCTTGTTCACCAACCCAGAAGCTCTCTGAATTCTGTACTTTAGGGATTTTTATGGAGGCTTCATTATGTAGGCGTGATTGATTAAATCCTTGACCATTGGTGAATAATTAAATCCCCAGGGCCCCATTTGGGGTTGGGGTGGTGGTGGGCATGCTGAAAGTTCTGATTACTTGGTTTGTTCCCCAGGCAACCAGTCCCCATCAAGTGGTTCTCTAGGGACTTTCCAAAAGTCACTTCATTAACATAAACTCAGGTGTGGTTGAAAGGGGCTTGTTATGAATAACAAAAGAGCTTCTTTTATTTTTATCCTTCTGAAGCTATTCCAGGAATAAAAACCAAATATTATAAGAAAAGATGCTCATATGCTCTAATCACTTAGGAAATTACAAGGATTTTAGGAGTTGTGAGCGAGGAACCCTTGAGGAAGACCCCACGATATGTTTTCTTATTATATCACAGTATCACATTCTCTGTTATCATAGTACTTAAGATCAGCCAAGAAAAACATGTAATAGCTTAAACTTTATCGAAAGAAGATTCCTGGGCTTCCCTGGTGGTGCAGTGGTTGAGAGTCCGCCTGCCGATGCAGGGGACGCGGGTTCGTGCCCCGGTCCGGGAGGATCCCACATGCCGCGGAGCGGCTGCGCCTGTGAGTCATGGCCGCTGAGCCTGCGCGCCGCAACGGGAGAGGCCACAGCAGTGAGAGGCCCGCGTACCACAAAAAAAAAAAAAAAAAAAAAAAAAAGATTTCTCAGTGGTATAGGTTTGGCTGAACTTTCAGGGCTATGGTGAAAAACTAGTATATATTTAAATTTTAAGCGTTGATTTTGATATCTTGACTTGTGGATTTCTTTTTTGAGTATTTGTTTTTTCATTGATACTTATGATTTGAGATGATTTCATGAAGACTGAAATCTGAAAGTGTACCTAAAGGAGCAGGTTGATGATCTAGTTCTATCTGATCTGATAGTGCTAGACTAGAGAATGACAAAATATTTATATTTTTCTCCTTCCCTCCTAGAAGGAGATCGTTGCTTTCTGGTGAACTTTTTTTTTTTTTTTTTTTGCGGTACGCGGGCCTCTCACTGTTGTGGCCTCTCTCCGGACGCGCAGGCTCAGCGGCCATGGCTCACGGGCCCAGCCGCTCCGCGGCATGTGGGATCTTCCCGGACCGGGGCACAAACCCGTGTCCCCTGCATCGGCAGGCGGACTCTCAACCACTGCGCCACCAGGGAAGCCCTGTAGCTGTTTTTTTATAAACGACAATCTATAAGGTTTTCGTGCATAATATTTAGTTGTTACATGTCTTGAGTAGACTATCCCCCAACCCTACCTTTTTTCTGAGTCTTTTCTTCTTTTTTTTTTTAGAAGTCAGACCAATTTTCTTGTAGTGTCTCACATCTAGATTCACCTATTATCAAGAACCTTTAAATGTTTCTCCTGCAGCCTGTTGAAGGTAGTGGCATTCAGCAGAGAAGGGCTTCCCAATCCCTGTGGCATGGCTACTGTGAATAGGTTATGGGTCCTATTACTAATCCTCTAAGCTCTTCAGCCACTGGTGGAGTTTGGGGCAGTGGCAGACCATGAGCACTGTCAGTTGACTCTGGTAAGCAATATAAATGTTAACATTAGGTAGGTGCCATGATGTGAAAGAGCCTAGGCTACCATCTTCAGCTCTTTTCTTCTGTGCTCTCTTTGTGATCACGTTTACTTCTGTGACTTTAACAGTTGCCTGTGTAGTGATGTTTTCTTTTCTAAATTGCACTTTATTTCCTTTTGTCCATCTTCTCCTGGCTATCCAGTAGTCACTTCAAAATCTACACGTCCAAAATGAATTTATTCTTTACTTGCTAGCTGGCTCATTGTCAGTATTATTATTTTCTTGGGCAGGGGTGGTAGAAGGTGTGGTGTAAATAGCCTTGCTTTCACTCACTGGAAACCTCAGTCATATTCAGCTGTTTCTCTGGCTGTCTGCTTAGCACTCTCTTATTTACATGTACACATATGTGCATACACATTTATTCATCAAATACTTCTTTAATGCCTACAGTGTTTCTATATATATATTTGACCACAGTAGATAAGTCTATATCTGGATGGCCTCTTGAATGCATTCCCTCCATTCTTACCTTATTTACTCTAATTTTGGCCTTCAGCAGTCCTTCCCAGAACTTTTACAATGGTCTGCCTACCTCTGGCTTTAAACCTTCTGATTCATCCTGCATACTATCTGCTTATTGAGAATACTTGTTTGATCATATATTTCTCTTGCTTGAAAACCTCTGATGGCTTCCCATTATACAGGAAAAATGCCAGCTTTTTTAGCATACCATACAAGACTATGGTAATTCCATCTTCTTTACTCTTTTTATGTATTACTTCATCTCTGTGTTCTAGCTATACTTGTCTTCTGCTAATTTCTTGAATATAGCATGGATTTTTTTTTTTTTGCGGTACGCGAGCCTCTCACTGTTGTGGCCTCTCCCGTTGCGGAGCACAGGCTCCGGACGCGCAGGCTCAGCCGCCATGGCTCACGGGCGCAGCCGCTCCGCGGCATGTGGGATCTTCCCGGACCGGGGCACGAACCCGTGTCCCCTGCATCGGCAGGCGGACTCTCAACCACTGCGCCACCAGGGAAGCCCTAAACTTAACACTTTTGATACCTGAATTCTTAAAGCATTACTGCAGATATGTTTGTTTTAATTAAAATCCCTTCTGAGCAATAAGAATTTGCCATAATAGGAGTTTCTGGAATTTTATTATTTTACAGCTTTTAAAACAGTAAATGTTTATCTGAATTAGAATTCTGAATAAAAGAAATATTATAAAATGAAGATTGTTTTTTAGAGAAAGATATATTAATTAATAAATTAGTTTTTAAGAAAAGAGACTAAATAAAAAGCAGTCTTTCTAAAGAATGAAGGCAAAAAGATAAACTGTCAGATTTCCATGTTGCAAGAAAATAGTGAACTTGAATAAGGGAGACTATTACTGTACTTTGGTGATAGAGAACGAGTAGATGAAATATATGGTAGATGAAAGCATAAAGAAGGTGCTAGTGTTATTTGACATTATTCGTTAATAAGGGGAATACAAAATAATAACAGTATCCTCTGGTACAAGATTTTCAATATTTCAGAATTATTTTTAAAGGACTTTTGTCATTTAAATGAAAAAATCCTGCTAATTAAAAATGCTATGGTATTGAATTGTTATGGCAAATGATATGGTGTCTGGGTTTTGTTTCAAAATAATCAAGAAAAGTGGAGGCAGTAGAAATAAGATTGGCCACGTATTGATAATTGTTGAAGCTGTGTGAGAGTTACATAGAGTATCACTGTCATTTATTTTGATTTTTTGTTTCTTCATTTTTGGAAAATTTCATGATAAGTTAAAAAACATTATGGTATTGTATAATAAAGAAAAGAGTCCCCAAATAAGGAATCATTGCTGCTAGGCTGAGTGAATATAGAGTTCATGATATTGAATAATTCAGAATTATCAATGTAAAGCTAAATGATATTTTTGGTTTTTGTTTTTCAAAATTTTTATTCCATATTGTTCTATTCTTTTTTTCCTTTTTTTAGAAATTTGAATTTTTGAATTTATTTTTTTATACAGCAGGTTCTTATTATCCATTTTATACATATTAGTGTATATATGTCAATCCCAATCTCCTGATTCATCACACCCCCCGCCACTTTCCCCCCTTGGTGTCCATGCGTTTGTTCTTTACATCTATGTCTCAATTTCTGCCCTGCAGACTGGTTCATCTGTACCATATTTCCTGGTTCCATATATATGCGTTAATATACAATATTTGTTTTTCTCTTTCTGACTTACTTCAGTCTGTATTACAGTCTCTAGATTCATCCATGTCTCTACAAATGACCCAATTTCATTCCTTTTTATGGCTGAGTAATATTCCATTGTATGTATGTACCACTACTTCTTTATCCATTCGTCTATTGATGGGCATTTAGGTTGCTTCCATGACCTGGCCATTGTAAACAGTGTAGCAATGAACATTGGGGTGCATGTGTCATTTTGAATTATGGTTTTCTCTGGGTATATGCCCAGTAGTGGGATTGCTGGGTCATATGGTAATTCTATTTTCAGTTTTTTAAGTAACCTCCATACTGTTCTCCATAGTGGCTGTATCAATTTACATTTCCACCAACAGTGCAAGAGGGTTCCCTTTTCTCCACACCCTCTCCAGCATTTGTTATTTGTAGATTTTCTCGTTATGCACAGTCTAACTGGAGTGAGGTGATACCTCATTGTAGTTTTAATTAGCATTTTTCTAATAATTAATGATGTTGAGCAGCCTTTCATGTGCTTCTTGGCCATCAGTATGTCTTCTTTGGAGAAATGTCTATTTAGGTCTTCTGCCCACTTTTGGATTGGGTTGTTTGTTTTTCTAATATTGAGCTGCATGAGCTGTTTATATATTTTGGAGATTAATCCTTTGTCTGTTGATTCGTTTGCAAATATTTTCTCCCATCTGAGTGTTGTCTTTTTATCTTGTTTATGGTTTCCTTTGCTGTACAAAAGCTTTTAAGTTTCATTAGGTCCCATTTGTTTATTTTTGTTTTAATTTCCATTACTGTAGGAGGGGGATCAAAAAAGATCTTGCTGTGATTTCTGTCAAAGAGTGTTCTTCCTGTGTTTTCCTCTAAGAGCTTTATCGTGTCCGGTCTTACATTTAGGTCTCGAATCCATTTTGAGTTTATTTTTGTGTATAGTGTTAGGGAGTGTTCTAATTTCATTCTTTTACATGTAGCTGTCCAGTTTTCCCAGCACCACTTATTGAAGACTCTGTCTTTTCTCCATTGTATATCCTTGCCTCCTTTGTCATAGATTAGTTGACCATAGGTGTGTGGGTTTATCTCTGGGCTTTCTATCCTGTTCCATTGATCTATGTTTCTGATTTTGTGCCAGTACCATATTGTCTTGATTACTGTAGCTTTGTAGTATAGTCTGAAGTCAGGGAGTCTGATTCCTCCAGCTCCATTTTTTTCCCTCAAGACTGCTTTGGCTATTTGGGGGCTTTTGTGTCTCCATACAAAGTTTAAGATTTTTGTTCTAGTTCTCTAAGAAATGCCATTGGTAGTTTGATAGGGATTGCATTGAATCTGTAGATTGCTTTGGGTAGTATAGTCATTTTCACAATATTGATTCTCCCAATCCAAGAGCATTGTATATCTCTCCATCTGTTGGTATCATCTTTAATTTCTTTCATCAGTGTCTTATAGTTTTCTGCATACAGGTCTTTTGTCTCCCTAGGTAGGTTTATTCCTAGGTATTTTATTCTTTTTGTTGCAGTGGTAAATGGGAGTGTTTCCTTAATTTCTCTTTCAGATTTTTCATCACTAGTGTTTAGGAATGCAAGAGATTTCTGTGCATTCATTTTGTATCCTGCAACTTTACCAAATTCATTGATTAGCTCTAGCAGTTTTCTGGTGGCATGTTTAGGATTCTCTATTTATAGTATCATGTCATCTGCAAACAGTGACGTTTTATGTCTTCTTTTCCAATTTGTTTTCCTTTTATTTCTTTTTCTTCTCTGATTGCCGTGGCTAGGCCTTCCAAAACTATGTTGAACAATAATGGTGAGAGTGGACATCCTTGTCTTGTTCTTGACCTTAGAGGAAATGCTTTCAGTTTCACCATTGAGAATGATGTTTGCTGTGGGTTTGTCGTATATGGCCTTTATTATGTTGGGGTGGGTTCCCTCTACGCCCACTTTCTAGAGTTCTTTTGTCATAAATGGGTGTCGAATTTTGATAGAAGCTTTTTCTGCATCTGTTGAGATTATCATATGGTTTTTATTCTTCAGTTTGTTAATATGGTGTCTCACGTTGATTTATTTGCGTATATTGAAGAATCCTTGCATCCCTGGGATAAATCCCACTTGATCATGGTGTGTGATGCTTTTAATGTGTTGTTGGATTCTGTTTGCTAGCATTTTGTTGAGGATTTTTGCATCTATGTTCATCAGTGATATTGGTCTGTAATTTTCTTTTTATGTAGTATCTTTGTCTTTTGGTATCAGGGTGATGGTGGCCTCATAGAACGTGTTTGGGAATATTCCTTCCTCTGCAATTCTTTGGAAGAGTTTGAGGAGGATGGGTGTTAGCTCTTCTCTAAATGTTTGATAGAATTCACCTGTGAAGCCATCTGGTCCTGGACTTTTGTTTGTTGGAAGGTTTTTAATCACAGTTTCAATTTCATTACTTGTGATTGGTCTGTTCATATTTTCTGTTTCTTCCTGGTTCAGTCTTGGAAGGTTATACCTTTCTAAGAATTTGTCCATTTCTTCCAGGTTGTCCATTTTATTGGCGTAGAGTTGCTCTGTAATTCTGGGGTGTCTGTTGTAACTTCTTTTTCATTTCTAATTTTATTGATTTGAGTCCTCTCCCTCTTTTTCTTGATGAGTCTGGCTATTGGTTTATCAATTTTGTTTATCTTCTCAAAGAACCAAGTTTTAGCAAGTCTTTGCTATTGTTTTCTTTGTTTCTATTTCATTTATTTCTGCTGTGATCTTTATGGTATCTTTCCTTCTGCTAACTTTGGGTTTTGTTTGTTCTGCTTTCTCTAGTTCCTTTAGGTGTAAGATTAGTTCATTTATTTGAGATGTTTCTTGTTTCTTGAAGTAGGCTTGTATTGCTATAAACTTCCCTCTTAGAACTGCTTTTGCCACATCCCATAGGTTTTGGATCATTGTGCTTTCATTGTCATTTGTCTCTAGGTATTTTTTGATTTCCTCTTTGATTTCTTCAGTGATCTCTTGGTTATTTAGTAACGTATTGTTTAGCCGCCATGTGTTTGTGTTTTTTATGTTTTTTTCCCCTGTAATTCATTTCTAATCTCACAGCATTGTGGTCAGAAAAGATGCTTGATATGATTTCAGTTTTCTTAAATTTACTGAGGCTTGATTTGTGACCCAAGATGTGATCTATCCTGGAGAATGTTCTATGCGCACTTGAGAAGAAAGTGTAATCTGCTGTTTTTGGATAGTATGTCCTGTAAAGATCAATTAAATCTATCCGGTCTGTTGTGTCATTTAAAGCTCCTGTTTCCTTATTAATTTTCTGTTTAGATGATCTGTCCATTGGTGTAAGTCAGGTGTTAAAGTGCCCCACTATTATTGTGTTACTGTCGATTTCCTCTTTTAGAGCTGTTAGCAGTTGCCTTATGTATTGAGGTGCTCCTATGTTGGGTGCATGTATATTTATAATTGTTATATCTTCTTCTTGAATTGATCCTTTGATCATTACGTGTCCTTCCTTGTCTCTTGTAACATTCTTTATTTTAAAGTCTATTTTATCTGATATGAGTATTGCTGCTCAAGCTTTCTTTGATTTCCATTTGCATGGAATATCGTTTTCCATCCTCTCATTTTCAGTCTGTATGTGTCCCTAGGTCTGAAGTGAGTCTCTTGTAGACAGCATATGTATGGGTCTTGTTTTTGTATCCATTCAGCAAGCCTGTGTCTTTTGGTTGGAGCATTTAATCCATTCACGTTTAAGGTAATTATCAATATGTATGTTCCTATGACCATTTTCTTAATTGTTTTGGGTTTGTTTTTGTAGGTTCTTTTCTTCTTTTGTGTTTCCCAGTTAGAGAAGTTCCTTTAGCATTTGTTGTAGAGCTGATTTGGTGGTGCTGAATTCTCTTAGCTTGTGCTTGTCTGTGAAGCTTTTGATTTCTCCATCGAATCTGAATGAGATCCTTGCCGGGTAGAGTAATCTTGGTTTTAGGTTCTTACCTTTCACCACTTTAAATATGTCATGCCACTCCATTCTGGCTTGTAGAGTTTCTGCTGAGAAATCAGCTGTTAACCTTATGGGAGTTCCCTTGTATGTTATTTGTTGTTTTTGCCTTGCTGCTTTCAGTAATTTTTCTTTGTCTTTAATTTTTGCCAGTTTGATTACTATGTGTCTTGATGTGTTTCTCCTTGGTTTTATCCTGTATGGGACTCTCTGCGCTTCCTGGACTTGGGTGGCTATTTCCTTTCCCATGTTAGGGAAGTTTTCGACTATAATCTCTTCAAATATTTTCTCTGGTCTTTTCTCTCTCTCTTCTCCTTCTGGGACCCATATAATGCGAATGTTGTGTTTAATGTTGTACCAGAGGTCTCTTAGACTGTCTTCATTTCTTTTCATTCTTTTTTCTTTATTCTGTTCTGCAGCAGTGAATTCCACCATTCTGTCTTCCAGGTCACTTATCTGTTCTTCTGCCTCAGTTATTTTGCTATTGATTCCTTCTAGTGTAGTTTTCATTTCAGTTATTGTATTGTTCATCTCTGTTTGTTTGTTCTTTAATTCTTCTAGGTCTTTGTTAAACATTTCTTGCATCTTCTCGATCTTTGCCTCCATTCTTTTTCTGAGGTCCTGGATCATCTTCACTATCATTATTCTGAATTCTTTTTCTGGAAGGTTGCATATCTCCGCTTCATTTAGTTGTTTCTCTGGGGTTTTATCTTGTTCCTTCATCTGGTACATAGCCCTCTGCATTTTCATCTTGTCTCTCTTCGTGTGAATGTGGTTTTTGTTCCACAGGCTGCAGGATTGTAGTTCTTCTTGCTTCTGCTGTCTGCTATCTGGTCGGAAAATTTCTTTTCTTTTGGTATGAAGAACATTTGTGGAAGAATTGTTTAAATTTTACAAAGATCTTCTGACCCAGGCTATTTTTATCTTTTTACCTCTATCAGAATACCTGTTATGATTTTAAGAGTACTCTTATTAGAAGATCTGATTTCAGTTGCTCTGTTCACTGGAGAAGCTGAAGATATCTGTGCTTCATTTTCAAATATGAGCTTTTTCTCCCCTGAAAAACTGCTAGTATTGGAGGGTCTCCTGCAGAGGCGGGAGGGGGTGTGGCTGTGGCTTACTGTGAGGACAAGAACACTGGCAGCAGAAGTACTGGAAGTACTCCTTGGCGTGAGCCTTCCCAGAGTCTGCCATTAGCCCCACCCCCAAGAATGCTTTATTCTTATTTTCTATGTGATATGGAAGCCTCTTAATCTGCTAAGGCAAATCATCGTATATTAAGCAAAAGTGATATAACATTGATTTATGGCAGCATTCTTCTTGATGAAAACAATTATTGACAAACCCACGGCTAACATCATACTCAGTGGTGAAAAGCTGAAAGCATTCGCTCTAAGATCAGGAATAAGACAAGGACAACTGTTGCCATGTTTACTCAACATGGTTTTGGAAGTCCTAAGCACAGCAATCTGAAAAGAAAAAGAAATAAAAGAAATCCAAGTTGGAAAGGAAGAAGTAAAACTGTCACTGTTTGCAGATGACATGATACTAGACATAGAAAATCCTAAAGATGCCACCAGAAAGCTACTTGAGCTCATCAATGAATTCAATCACGTTGCTGGATACAAAATTAATACACAAAAATCTGTTGCATTTCTATACACTAACAACAACATATCAGAAAGAGAAATTAAGGAAACAATCCCATTTACTATCACATCAAAAAGAATAAAATACCTAGAAATAAACCTACCTAAGGAGGCAAAAGACCTGTACTCTGAAAACTGTAAGACACTGATGAAAGAAATTGAAGATGACACAAACAGATGGAGAGATATACCATGTTCTTAGATTAGAAGAATCAATATTGTGAAAATGACTATACTACCCAAAGCAATCTACAGATTCAATGCAGTCCCTTTCAAATTACCAGTGACATTTTTCACAGAACTGGAACAAAAAATTTTTTAATTTGTGTGGAAACACAAAAGACCCCGAATAGCAAAAACAATCTTTAGAAGAAAGAACAGAGCTGGAGGAATCACATTCCCTCACTTCAGACTGTACTACAAAGCTGCAGTAATCAAATCAGGATGGTACTGGCACAAAAGCAGATACATAGCTCAATGGAACGGGATAGAAAGAACAGAAATAAACCCACGCACTTGTGGTCAATTAGTCTATGACAAAGGAGGCAAGAACATAGAATGGAGAAAAGACAGTCTCTTCAGTAAGTGGTGCTGGGAAAACTGGACAGCTAGATGTAAAAGAATAAAATTAGAACATTCTCTAATACCATATACCAAAATAAACTCAAAATGGATTATGGACTTAAATGTAAGAGTGTACACTATAAAACTCCTAGAGGAAAACAAAGGCAGAACACTCTTTGATGTAAATCACAGCAATATTTTTTTAGATCCATCTCTGAGAGTAATGGAAAACAAACCCAAAAAATAAACAAATGGGACCTAGTTAAACTTAAAAGCATTTGCAAAGCAAAAGAAACCATAAACAAAATGAAAAGACAGCCTTCGGACTGAGAGAAAATATTTGCAAACAGTGATACTGACAAGGGATTAATTTCCGAAATATACAAATAGCTCATGCAACTTAATATAAAAAAAATAGAAGCAACTCAATAAAAAAATGGGCAGAAGACCTAAATAGACATTTCTGCAAAGAAGACATACAGATGGCCAACAGGCACATGAAAAGATGCTCAGTATCACTAATTATTAGAGAAATGCAAGTTGAAATTATAATGAGGTATCGTCTCACACCAGGCAGAATGGCTGTCATTAAAAAGTCTACAGGAATTCCCTGGCAGTCCAGTGGTTAGGACTCCGTGCTTCCACTGACTGCAGGGGCCATGGGTTCGATCCCTGATTGGGGAGCTAAGATCCTACATGCTGTGCGGCATAGCCAAAAAAAAAAGTCTACAAATAACAAATGCTGGAGAGGGTGTGGAGAAAAAGGAAACCTCGTACACTGTTGGTGTGGGAATGTAAATTGGTGCAGCCACTATGGAGAACAGTATGGAGGTTCTTTGAAAAACTAAAAATAGAGTTGGCACATGATCCTGCAGTCCCTCTCTTGGGCATATATCTGTAGAAAACTCTAATTTGAAAAGGTATATGCACCCCAATATTCATAGCACTATTTACAGTAGCCAAGACATGGAAGCAACCTAAATGTCCATCAACAGGTGAATGGATAAAGAAGATGTGGTATATATACACAGTGGAATATTACTCAGCCATAAAAAAGAATGAAGTAATGGCATTTGCAACAAAATGAATGTACCTAGAGATTATTATACTAAGTGAAGTATGTCAGAGAAAGACAAATACCATACAATTACAAAACAGAGATAGACTCACAGACATAAAGGGGGGACGGATAAGTTAGGTATTTGGGAGTAACAGATACACACTACTATATATAAAATTGATAAAGAACAATGACCTACTGTTATAGCACAGGGAACTATATTCAGTATCTTGTAATAACCTATAAGGGAAAGGAATCTGAAAAAGATTATATATGTGCATAACTGTATCTCTTTGCTGTACACCTGACACATTGTAAATCAGCTGTACTTCAATCTTAAAAAACTGCAAAAAAAAAAAAAAAAAGAAAAGTTGGCAAGACTCAGGTGTCATATTGTTTGAATAAAGTCTTATTGGTAACACCTGGTTATAAAATCTGTAGATGGTCATACTGTGCCACCTTGAGTACTATATTTCTGATGATTCCATTAATTTGAATTCTAGTCTTAAGGTTTGGAAAAGAAAACTTAAAGGACGAATTCATAGAATTGTTTGTCTTCTTAAGGGATGTGAGAGAGAAGTGTTCAGAAATTGTTCTTTCTTCTTTTCTTCCCTCTCTCTTGTTCTCCTTTCCTCCTTCCCATGTTGCCTCAACTTCTTTCCTGGGCACCAAAAAAGTTATTTATCTACGTGCTACTTCCTCCAATCCAATATCATGTTTGTAAGCTCAAATCCTTTAAATCTGAAACTCCTATGGCAGGCCCTCAGTAAGCATCTTTTTTTTTTAAATCAAGGTGTAATTGACATATAACATTATATTAGTTTCAGGTGTAAAAAATTGTAATGATTCAATATTTGTATGTATTGTGAAATCACCACAATAAGCCTGGTAACATCTTCAGGGCATCTTCTTTTTGAACTTCTCAGATATTTTTGGTTAGATTTTCTTTCTATCTGAAGGAATCATTTACAAGCTGAAGAACCTTCTGAGATGTGACCTGAGTTTTGTTCTCAATAGTATCATCCTCCCCATCAACCAAGCCAGAACCCCAGACTTACCTTTGATTCAGCCTTCTTGATTTTCATTATTTGTTCATTTGGTCCTGCCAATTCCTCTTTAAAAATGACTGTCACAAGTATTTCTTCTTTTCTCCAGTCTTATTGTTAGTTACCATTCTGTTATGGAGAATGTTGCATTTGGAAGATTTCATCTGAGCTCTGCTTCTGGCTGATGGCCTAACTTCTTCATCTTCATGAGGAGGTTGTAACAGGATTGTCGCGAGCCCCTTTTGGAAGCTAACATTCTATTATACTAATCCAGGGTCTTTCCTTCTCACCCTTTCATTGCAGTAATTCCTAATTGTTTTTCACACCTCTAATCTCAGTCCTTCCTAATAAGATTAGTCTTCATATGTAACTTTCATTGCCTTTAGGATAAAATCTTATATTTCCTGGTCTCCATTTATTCATGTCATCATTTCTCTGCTTAATCGTTATCATTGGCATGATTAGGCAAAGTGGAAGCTTCACCCATCTTCACAGCCTTCCTTTCCTTCACCTAGAGAATCAAACTGGTTACTAAATTATATCACTTCTGACACAGGAATTGTTTTTAGGAATGTCTTTTGAGTCCATATTTGTTCTCCTCTGCCTATTCTAATCTAGTCCTCATCTTCTCTTTGGACGTTTGAGCAACCTCCCAGATGTTTGCTCTGCCACCAGTTTGTAGTTACTAGATTTATCTCTCTGAGCAAAGATCTGTTATGTACCTTCTCTGTTCTCAAAACCTTTTGCTCCACACTGTTTATATATGAAGTACAAGTTTCTTTGCAGAACTCATTTGGTTCCTTCCCTTTACTTTTCTAACCTAACCTCATCTCTTGCACCTTGTCATCATGCCCCCAGCTTCCAGCCATACTGAATACCAGCGGTTTCCTGTTTATTTCTTTCATGCTCTACTTCTACCTGGAACTCTCTGACCCTCTTGTCCCTTTTCTGCCTGGGAAACTCCTCCCTCAAAGGCATCACTATGTAGTTATCTTCCTTAAAGCTCTGAGAAGAAATACTAATCTCATTCTCTCTGTGCCTGTTATGCATACGTCTTGGGTGCAGAGGGGGTCATATCAGAGTTATCTGTTTATATTTCCACTCAGAACCTCTTTCCAGGTGGATTGTAAACTCTGATATCTAGGGTAGCTAGTCTTTAATTTTGTTCATCCTCAGAGTTTGGCACAGTATTGGAACATAAAATATTGACTCTGTGTTTGTTTGTTGCTTGATGTAAAATAAAATAGTAAGGAGCCTCTGTTTTCCTTAGAAACAAAAAAGGATTTTAACCCTATTAGTTTGAAGACTAAAATTTTTCCCTTGGTTATGCTTGAGCTTGAATTCCTTCATCTTTTCTTAAAAGATTCTTCTAAATTTTTTGTCTGTCATAGGTCCTTGGGACCAAAGATGGCCCAGGGCTGATCTGGACACCTGGTAGTATTATTAATAGGAGCCAAAAAGCCTTGGACCTGTCTAATTATGATTGTAACGAGTGGGGTTTGACCATACCTTAACTACACTTGCGCATACGAGCTGCTGAATGGTGCTTCACCTTGCTAAACGTGACTGGAGGCTGGTCATCAAACTTGGACATTTTTGAAAGGTATAAGACTATTTTTTTCATCAGACCAGTTCCTAATAGTTCATTCAAAAGTTGTTCCTACTGAAACTGCATCTTTAGGCTTGAGAAATTCTTCCCTGAATTACATTTAAATTCTACCACTGAGCCTAGTTTTCTGCCTGAGATAATGCTTTCATTTTAAGGCAGTGATTTCTACAATTTGCACAAATATGTGCTTCTTATTTTTTGTACTATCTATAGAATTGCTTGCATCAAGAGTTTTCCAGAATATAGTGTCTCAGATGGAAAATGTAATAGAATCCCAGTCTCCGCCAAATTAATTTTTCTATTTTGTAGTTACATAATGTTCCCATTGAACACTTGTTTTTCTTTGTGATGAATGCTGAGAGGGAAGCTGGCATGGTTTTGATACATACTACAGATGTATAGGAGAAATGTCTTTAAATTCAGAACATTCTATATTAAATAAATCCATGTTTATACTATAAATTTATTTTTAATTCACCTGGATTTATTTAGTAAACTCCTTTAATTATTTTCAATGTGCAGTTGCTCTAACAGTAGTATCTAATATGCACTAAAATTTAGAAAGCAGTTTCCCTGAAGGCTTTGGAATTGCTCTGTCTTTATTATAGTAAATAATAAAGTTCTTTTATTTAGATAAAAGTAATTTAGACATAAAATAGTTTTAGGGAAGAACTGGGCTGGCTCTAAAAGCCAGGTTATCACAGCCATGGAGGCCAGGTTCACCTCCTTTTCAGCCTTGTCAGGTAAAAGAACAAATTATACCTTTATGATACTTAACATTATGTGTGCCTGAAACATATAAGCCATGGGGTATGAATTTTCACACGAGCTCCCGGAGAAGGGCTTTCACGTGGGATGAGAGCAATAAGGCTTCTCTGCCCCATGTGCCAGTCACTGAAATATTTGTGGGCATTGTGGGAAAGGACAAATCTTTAGTTTTCATAACTAAGGTATTGGCATCTGACCACAGATTAGCATTGAAATAGCACAGTGATGAAAGTGAGTCCATATGCCCGCTGGGATTCTGCCACTTCTTCATATGGTGAACCTCAGAGGTGCTACATCATTGCTTATCATCCAACAGTTAATATACAAGAGAACTGGTAATGATATATGCACTTTATTTCATTCTCAATGCAAAAGCTGCAGATAAATCTTAAGTTTGCAGATCTTTGAGTATTTTATTAATTTAGCAGATGGAAGTTACATTTAAACTTATTAAGTGAAATAATTACTGGGTTTGTTCCTAGATCCTATCCATATAATTCAGAGTAAGAGGCCTATGCTTCAGTCTATTCTGCTCAGGCTTTCAAATTCTTTTGACAGCCTGGATGTGAAATTCAAAAGTCATTAATTTGATGTGTTAATTTTGCACTTTTTGACTTACTGCAGAAATCTTATAGTTTCCATAGCAACAATAACCTATCCAGATTGTGTAATATTCTTTACAGTATTAAAAATAAAACTATGCAATTACGTGAGCTTTTGGAGCACTTCATTTAGGGGAACTGGGGATTGAAATATTTCTGTTTAAAAGAAAATTATAATTTCATATGAAAGTTTTGTCAGAAAGCATGTATAACTTTAAGAATTTATTCAATTAAATATTTAGTAGTAGATACCTGGTAGTTAATTTAATTATTAATTGTATGAAATTTACATTGTAAGCATTGTGTTAAGCATCTCAGGCACAAATGCTTTCACACACATACCCATACATACTTTCAAGGTAGGGGGGGATATTTGGCTTTAATTACATTTCAGTCACCTTCACCTGCTGCTTGCACTTCTTAGTGGCCTCTGGGTGGTCTGAAAAACGTGTAGTTTTATGTTTGGAGGAAACAGGATGGAGAAAAAGGAACACTTTGCTCTTTAAAACATGCCTAAGATATCACTTTGAAAATACAAAAGATTGTTTTAATAGGTGACTGTTTTCAGAGTATCAAATTATTTTGTATTTTTTCTTTTTCCCTCTAATTCTAATTTAAAAGACAATATAATATTGGCATTAAGGTAGTTAACATAACTTTCTACATCTTAACACAACTTTTACTTTTTTTATATCACCTTCAACATATGTCTAAATGTATATATTTTTATACGGTATGATTTATGTATTTTCTCAGCAACATATGGTAAACATTTTCCATGTTTCCAATGATCTCCATGATTATCATTTTAATAATTGCATAACAGTCTATCCTGTTGACATATGTGGTACAATTTCTCTTTATCAAAATGCTGCTTAATTGTTTCCTGAATGTCATATATTGGAAGAAAAATGGATATAATTTTCAGACTGTGGGAAAAAGTAACCATAACTCAATTATTTGCTCAAAACAGACGATTGTGAAAATCTTCAAAACGCACGTAAAATGATGTTTTAAAATGCATATTATGAGTAACCTCTTAAACTGCTTTATCTGCTAGTAAACACAGAATGGGGAAAATGAGGAATAGGTAAGTAGGACAGATACAGCACTACTTAGGTACTATCATTTGACAAAACCTTCATGACATGGTGATACCCTGTTGAGGCTCTAATATAATCAAAAGGCAAAACTCAGAGGGCATGGATTATACTCCTCTTGTCAGAATAACCAGTGGTAGGAATCACATTTGTGACATTCAGCTGGGGCCTTGCTGTGGCTTGTTCTGGTGTCAGTACCCTGAGGATACAGTGTTGCACTAGACACTCATCTGATACTATTACTATTTTTATGGACCTATCACCATTATTGATCTGTTGTCTTCCCTTGGTTAAGCACCCTGGTAACTAGCGGGGTTTCCCAGAATTCCTAATTCTACCTCCATTAATTGGAAAATTCACTGTAACTACTGAGTTTTTCCTAGATATCTTGAGAATGAGGTGTTGGTGGCCAATTTTGAAGTGTTTCCAAGGCTTTGGTTGAGGTCTTAGGGATTTTGAATGTCCCCTGTCCTAGGTGAAAACTAGCGTGTCTTAGTGGGTAATACATTCTTCTATAACTCCCCCATTTATTAAGTGGGTCTTATACTGTGAAATTACTTTAAACAAATATAGAAGTTTACATCTGTCATTTATTTTTGTAATTAATGTTTATAACAGAATGCTTTCATGGACTCCAGATAATTAAGACAGTAGAATTATCTTACAATATGCTTGAGTTTATATTTATGCTTGTTTACTTTTTGAAACTAGTGCTGTGTTTAGTATCCTGTTCTGTTTCCATTTTGTACTTTGTGTTTTGGCTCTGTCTAGTGTTTTCATTGTGACATGAATATGTTTGGTATTTCACATTATTGTAATGGAAATATTATCAGAAATAATAAGCAATGCATGCATAGTGAGGGTGTTTACATGTTACTGAGAGTTGTGCATTTCATTGTTTTTGTAGTTACAGTTTTGAATTTGAAAATAACGTAGAAAAAAATAATTTTTTTTGTTCATATGCAGAAAAGATGAAAAGGAGTATGCATTGAAGCAAATTGAAGGCACAGGAATATCCATGTCGGCTTGTAGAGAGATTGCAGTAAGTGGACATAAATACATTATTTATTTTGTTATGATATTGGATGGTGATTGATATTAATATAAAAGCTTCACTAATATATAAAATGCATGTTATTTCAAAGATGTTAATTAGTTTAAGGATATTTTATATAAGATGAGAAAAGTTGCATAAACTTTTTGATTACTTGAAAGTCATCGTTGAACATTGTCTTAATGATATTTAGGATTTATAATCTTAGGAATACTGAGCTAAATGATTAATTAATTTGAATTATGATTGAGTATAATTATTAATTTAAATTAGTAATTTAATATCTGTCTTTTCTGTAGTTTTAGGAGTGATATATGTCTTTATAGAGAAGAGGGTGATACTGTTAGATACTATGCATATAAAATATTTTTTCTGAAATAAGTGTTTTGGTGTTACATTTTACTAGTTGCTAGAAAAATAAGAGTATCATAATAATAGGAGAATTCCTTAAAGAAAGATGATTTTTTTTTGTCTTTATATGGCATACTTGTACATTTAAGAAATGATTGTCCATAAGAATACCTAACATTTCCTGAGTATTTACCAGGTACCAGGCTTACTAAGTGCTTTTAAGTATTAATTAATTTAATTTTCATAATCATGAAATAAGTAATTTTAATATCCCCATTTTACAGATCAGTAAACAGAGGCAAAATCATAATTATGGCTTAGAAGTCTTAATATTATGTTCCCTTATTATAGTTCTTCAGTTTCTTATTTTAGTGTTTTAGTTTCTTATTGGGGCTTTATCATGATATCACATCTATAAGGGATTTATGTCTCTAAATTATTAAATATATTGTCCATATCCATTAGATATTTCTGTCTCTCATTTGGTAATTATTACATATATTGCCCACGGTTCCATATTTCTGCTTCACTCACATGGAAGCACTACATCATCACTCTTAATCATAAGAAAAAGAATGATGCAAAGAACACATGAGGCAGGATTTATTTACAACTGAGTGTCTGCCTTAGTGGCTAAGCTAGCCATGAGTCTCAGTTTCCTTATTTGTGAAATAAGGGAGTTATAAGGTCCCTTCTAGTCATAAATTCTTTGATTTCAGAATGGGAGCTTCTCACTAGACTGTGCACAGTTTGAAGGGCAGGGACCTTGTCTTTTTATCCCTAGTTCCTAGCATAACTACCTGGCACATAGCAGGTGCCCCATAAATGTTTTTTGAATAAATCAATAAATAAACAACAAAAAAGTTCTGTATGATCCTAAGTTTGCTTTAGAATATAAATTTATTATTTAAAATTTTCATTTTGGCAGTTTTCCATTAACTGTAAATTGGTGTTTATAATGCCCTACCAGAATAAGCATTTGATATATGATTTTTAACTCCCTGAAAGTCATAAACATTATTATTTCAATCAATATGAATATTACTGGTGTGCAATTTTGCTATTTTAGAGTACCATAATTTAGTATAGCATTAATTCAACTTCCGTGAGTTAATTGGGTTAATAGCTGCAATTTAAGGTATTGATTATTAGGAAATGAAAACCCAATTCTAGATGTTCTTTTTGAAACAGAGACATATCTTCTGAGGAATACATGGGTTCCGTTTTCTTAGCATCCTCACTAGCATTTGTCATGTCTTGTTTTATGATAGTAGCCATTTTAACAGGTGTGAGGTGATATCTTACTGTGGTTTTGATTTGCATTTCCTTGATGATTAGTCATGTTGAGCACCTTTTCATGGACCTGCTGGCCATCTGTATATTTTATTCTTTGGAAAAATATCTGTTCAGTCCCTCTGCCCATTTTTTAATTGGATGATGATTTTTGCAATTGAGTTATATGCTTTCCTGATATATTTTAGATATTAACCACTTATCAGATAAATAGTTTGCAAATATCTTCTACTCTGTAGGTTGCCTTTTCATTTTGTTGATTGCTTCTTTTGTTGTGCGGAAGCTGGAAAAACTTAACTCTTAAACTCATTCACAGTCTCTATATTTTTATTGAGGGTTTGCCTAATAGAACTTTAGGAAGTATGCAGAGTTTCTGGATTGAGTAATTTTTTTTATCATTTCCTGAATGACTTAACTGCAACATGATAGGGATTTTGACAGAAAGTTAGCATGTATGTTATTGCATAGTGGCTAAGTGCATACTTTGTAAATTATAAGCTCACGGACACAGTTTTATAATTATTGCTTTATGCAGTTGTCTTTTTTTTTTTTACGTCTTTATTGGAGTATAATTGCTTTATAATGGTTAGTTAGTTTCTGCTTTATAACAAAGTGAATCAGTTATACATATACATATGTTCCCATATCTCTTCCCTCTTGCATCTCCCTCCCTCCCACCCTCCCTATCCCACCCCTCTAGGTGGTCACAAACCACCAAGCTGATCTCCCTGTGCTATGCGGCTGCTTCCCACTAGCTATCTATTTTACGTTTGGTAGTGTATATATGTCTATGCCACTCTCTCGCTTTGTCACAGCTTACCGTTCCCTCTCCCCATATCATTAAGTCCATTCTCTAGTAGGTCTGTGTCTTTATTCCTGTCTTACCCCTAGGTTCTTCATGTCATTTTTTTTTCTTAAATTCCATATATATGTGTTAGCATACAGTGTTTGTCTTTCTCTTTCTGACTTACTTCACTCTGTATGACAGACTCTAGGTCCATCCACCTCATTACAAATAGCTCAATTTCCTTTCTTTTTATGGCTGAGTAATATTCCATTGTATATATGTGCTATGCAGTTGTCTTTTAAATCACATAGAAGAAAAAAGAGTTAAGAACAAAAATACATTTATGCTGTCTTTTCTATTTACCCATGTTGTTACCTTTACCAGTGCTCTTTATTTTTTGTGTAGATATGGGTTACTGTCATATATATAGTTCTTTGTTTTTAACTGAAGGTCTCCCTTTAGTATTTTTTTGTAGAGCAAATCTTCTAGGAATGAATTTTCTCAGTTTTTGTATTTGGGACTATCTTAATTTCTTCTTTTTTTCCTTTATCACCTATTTCTCCTTTGTTTTTTGCAGCATAGTTTTGACGGATATAGAATTCTTGAATGACAGTCTTTTTCTTTCTTCACCTTGACTATGTTATCTCACTGCCTTTTGGCCTCCACGGTTTCTGATGAGAAGTCAGCTGTTAATCCATGAAAATCTCTTGAACATTAGGAGTTATTTTCTTGCTACTTTCAAGATTCTCTCTTCGTCTTTGTCTTTTGAAAGTTTGATTATATGTGTAGGTGTGGAACCTACTTTGAATTCGTTGGGTTTCTTGGATGTAGAGATTAATTTTTTTTTTTTTTAATCAGAGTTGGGAAGTTTTCAGCCATCATTTCTTTAGATATTCTTTCTGCCCTTTTCTTTCTCTCCTCTCCTCCTGAGACTGCCATTATGAGTATATTTATAGGCTTGGTGGTCTCCCAAAGGTCGCTGAGGCTCTGTTGATTTTTTTCTAATTCTCTTTTTCTATTTATTGCTCAGACGGGATGTTTTCAATTGCCTATCTTCAAGTTTAATGATTCTTTCTTCTGCCAGCTTGAATTTGCTGCTAAGCCCCCCTCTAGTGAAATTTTCATTGTAGTTATTTTACTTTTTGATTCCAAAATTGCTGTATGGTTCTTCTTCTTTTTTTTAATAGACTTTACTTTTTAGAGCAGTATTAAGTTTACAGCAAAATTGAATGAAAGTTCTAGAGATTTCCCATATACTCCCTACCCCCACACATGCATAGCCTAACCTATTATCAACATCCTCCACCAGAGTAGTACATTTACTACAACTGATGAACCTATGTTGATACTCAAAGACCATAGTTTACATTAGGGTTCACTCTTGGTGTTGTATATTTTATGGGTTTGGACAGATGTCTAATGACATGTATCCACCATTATGGTATCATACAGAGTAGTTCCACTGCCCTAAAAATCTTCTGTGCCCCACCTGTTCATCCTAAACCTATTCCCCACCCCCCTTCCCCATAATCACAGATCTTTTTACTGTTTACATAATTTTGCCTTTTCCAGAATGTCATATAGATGGAATCATACAGTATGTAGCCTTTTGAGATTGGCTTCTTTCACTTAATAATATGCATTTAAAATTCCTCCATATCTGTCACGGCTTGATAGCTCATTTCTTTTTAGTGCTGAATAATATTCCATCGTCTGGATGTATTACAGTTTGTTTACACATTCATCTACTAAAGTACATCTTGGTTGCTTCCAAGTTTTGGTAATTATGAGTAAAGCTGCTGTAAACATTGTGTGTAGGCTTTTTTGTGGACATAACTTTTCAATTCCTTTGGGCAAATATGAGCACAGTTGCTGGACTGCATGGTAAGAGTATGTTTAGTAGTTTAGTAAGAAACCACCAAACTGTCTTACAAAGTGGCTGTGCCATTTTGCATTCTCACTACCAGTGGATGAGAGTTCCTGTTGCTCCACATCCTCACCAATATTTGTTGTTGTCAGTGTTCTGGATTTAGCCATTCTAAAGGTATGTAGTGGTATCTTGTTGTTTAATGAAACTCTGCTTTAGCCTTTAAGTCCTGCTTGTATGGCATTAAGAGATGTGAGATTAGAGTCTTTTCAGATATTTCCTGGACATACCCACAGCTTTGCATATTGGCATGGTTACAGTCTTTATTACCTAGTTTCAATTATAGAAAATTCTAGAAAATGAAAACTAATCTGTAGTGGTGGCTAGTAGATCATTGACTGTGTGGGGATAGGAATAGAAACAGGGATGTATTACAAAGGAGCATGAGGAGTCTCTTGGGGATGATGTAAGTCTTCATCATTGTGATTGTCATGATGGTTTCATGGGTTTGTATCAACAATAAAACTCGAAAATGGTATGCACTTATAGCTCAGTAAATTCAGGGGGAAATCAGTAAAGGCATATGAGATTATTAGTGGATCAAGGGTCTGTGAAAGAGGAATTTGTAAGAATCAATGGATCACAAGCAAAACTGGAGGGATTGGCCTTGAATAGGAAATGGAACAGATAGTTCATCCTGTGAACCTACAGTGACAGAAGAAAGGATGGTGTCAACATATGTCAGTTTGCTAGGGAGATGATGAGGTAGTTACATTCTTGTGTGCCTCTTTTTCTGTGTGTGTGAATGTTAATGTGGTGAATGTTTTAAGTTATTGAAGGCTATGTGAAAATATGCTGATCAAAAATAAGGTTATAGAAGTGTTATAGTCCACCTAAAGTAGGAGACCAGTCATGGCACCAGTCTGCATGACTGTACTGTTTTCTTCATTATAAGCCCAGTGTAAGAAGGGAGAATTCGAATTTCTTTTGACTGATGCAGTAGGACAGAAAATGTAAGGTGGTAGAGAGTCAGAGAGGTTAGGAGGGACTGATAGGTTGGGGAGAATGTAGACAACATCATAAATGAAAAAGCAGATAGAACTTGTTCTTTGCCTTTTTCCTTCTGTATCCCATAATATTATCTACTTCCTGGCATTTTCTCATTCATATATAGACACATAGGTAGGAGGCTTTTGATTTGGAGAAAATTAGGAACAATTTCACTCATTACTCTAAAAGGATGGGACTGTGACTGCAGGACACCTTCTGAGAGCAGGGTTGGATGATGAGAAAAGAAGTCAAAGAACTTGTAGCCATGGAGTGAACTTGGAAGAATGTGTACAGGATGGGAAGAAGTTTAAGAACTAAGATGCATCACTACCTCAAGTGTCACCAATAAAGAAAATCGTATCACATTTTAATTTCATTTGAACCTTATTGATCACAGGTGAATTATAACCCCATATCTTTGTACAGTGCTTTACAGTTTACAATATGCCATAACAGGGAATAATTCTGGGTGATGAACATACTAGGAACATGTGAACATGAGCCCTTTTAGCTTGAGGTTACAGGGGAGTTCTAATGTAAAGTTTTTTTTTTTACCTTTGTGGCCTGTGTAATCATAAGGTTGTTAGGTTGAAAAAGTGATAAACACCATTAATTCAGATCCTATTAATTTGTTTCCTGGTTATGAAATTCAAAAATGTTTATTATAAAATTCTCAGAGGGCTTCCCTGCTGGCACAGTGGTTGAGAGTCCACCTGCCGATGCAGGGGACACGGGTTTGTGCCCCGGTCCGGGAAGATCCCACATGCTGCGGAGCGGCTGGGCCCGTGAGCCATGGCCACTGAGCCTGCGCTCTGCAATGGGAGAGGCCACAACAGTGAGAGGCCCACATACTGCAAAAAAAAAAAAAAAAATTCTCAGAGAGTGTGGAAGAATCATGTTAAGAGCATCTGTTAACACTAACACTTAGAAATAATCAGTATTAATATTTTGTGTATAGTCTTCTAGACTTTTTTCTTTGCAAAAATACAGAGGATTTTTTTCCCATAAGAGTGAGGAGTCCATCAATTTTTTATAAAATGTAATTTCATCTGGGGTAATACAAAGGTAAAATTTTAACTATCAAAATAATAATTGTCGGCTTCCCTGGTGGCCCAGTGGTTGAGAGTCCGCCTGCCGATGCAGGGGACGCGGGTTTGTGCCCCGGTCCAGGAGAAGCCACAACAGTGAGAGGCCCACACACCACACACACACAAAAAAAATTATGCTAGTTCTGTGGGATATAAGAAAAATTATAACTCTGGAGTACTCTTCAAAAAATTGAGATGGTCCCAAAGAAAGTGAAGACAGACTGGAAGGAAAATTAGTCAAGGGAAGAAGGATGGAGGGCATAGGTTGAGGAGGGAAGAGGGATAGAGAAAACCTGACTTCATGTCAGATTGCATCTTCCTCAGTTTTGCCTTGTGTTGCTGAGAAGCCACTTCCTCAGTCACCTCTGCTCAGTTTTGCCCAGTGTATGTATCTGCCAGCATCCTAGAATCGATGCTCCCATGGTGACAGGTGGGATCAGTTGTAATGGATTGTTGCTTGCTGTTTTTCTGCATAGCACAAAGCAGGCAGGGTGGAGTGGCAGTTAAAACATTATTTGCTACTATTTTTTTTCCCTGTCTTGCCACCTTGGTGGCGTAGCAGGCCGCTATGTAAATTTAAGTGAAATGCTTGGAACTTTCCCTTGTCTTCAAGGAATTAGCCCTTGTTTTTTTTTTTTTTTTATGAAATGGAAATGGTAAAATGTGTGTTTGCTGTGGATTCCTTGAGAACTTTAATTCATTTTTAATTTTTATTTATTTTATTTTTGGCTCCGTTGGGTCTTCATTGCTGCATGCGGGCTTTCTCTAATTGTGGCAAGCGGGGCCTTCTCTTTGCTGCGGTGCACGAGCTTCTCATTGTGGTGGCTTCCCTTGTTGTGGAGCATGGGCTCTAGGCACGTGGGCTTCAGTAGCTGTGGCATGCGGGCTCAGTAGTTGTGGCTTGCAGGCTCTAGAGTGCAAGCTCAGTAGTTGTGGTGCATGGGCTTAGTTGCTCCACAGGATGTGGGATCTTCCCGGACCAGGGCTCGAACCCGTGTCCCCTGCATTGGCAGGTGGATTCTTAACCACTGTGCCACCAGGGGAGTCTCAAAGCTCTAATTCTTACTAATACATTTATTTTTATCAACCTTAAAACTGTTTTGTTAAATTTCATGAATTGAAAGTTGAGAAATGTCTGTTTATTTTCATTAAGATTATTTAATTGTATCTCAATTGCTTTTATGTTGTACTGAGTGCAGATTTTTTCTTAAATATGTGTCCAACTTTCTAAGAGTATAGATTTGTGGAAATAAATCTGTGATTCAGGTACTTTACCCTTTCTATGCAAGGGACAAAATCAAAATATAGTATTAAGATTTTTGTGAAAAATACTAAAGGTATAAAAAGTTTTCTTTTTTCAGTAGACTTTTAACATGGTCTTCTGTAATAATTATTTTCATAAAAAGTTTGGCATGATTGGGAGACTAGAACTAAATTAATCATGTATGAAATCATCTTGGAGCAAAATCTGTTCTTTGGTATGATCTTTGTGTTCTCCTTAGAGACAAACAGAAGTTTACTTTTGGGATTGAAGACTCAGCATAGATTTTTTCTTCTTTAAAATGTGGGGTTTTTTTTTTCCCCTTGCATTGGATAGTGATAGTTACTACTTTTCTCATGAAGATAATATATTTAGTTTGTTTGGCATTTAAATAAATATATTCTTGCTGACTCTTGTAATGAAAAATGAAGCCTTGTATGAGTTGGGGAGTAGGGTTTGGGATTATTTTAGGATGAGTCTGGGAGATGGATATAGGGTCAGCACAAAGGGAGGAACCATCATAGGATAGAAAATAAATCCTTTCAAAAGCTGAAAAAGTGCAAGGGGGCGGGTAGAAGGAGTCAGCAAGCAAGATAGATTCTCTAGTCCTTTCGTGTATCTGTCTACCTTATTGTAGATATTAGGTCATGAGTCTCTTTAAAGTTATTATTATTTGTGTGTGTGTGTGTGTGTGTGTGTGTGTGTGTACGTGTGTGTGCATGCATGCACCTTTTGGAGTATGTTTCAAGCTGCTTTATGTTTCCTCTGAGAAGACTAAGTGACCAATCTTTGTATTCTCAGCAGCAGATTTAAATACCTATTGTTGCCAGTGGTAGAAAAGAGGTGGGCCATGTAAGTTTCTGGGGTTTTGTATAAAGGTGACAAATGTGAGAAGGAACAGTTTGAGAAGAGATAATACTGGTCTTGCTCACCAGTTTCTCGTGTGTGTGTGTCAATGGTTGTTTTATTATTATTATTGATAGTAACTTTTTCCTATTTAAACTCTAAAAAAACATAACTTTTAGTTAAAATTGTTTTCTGTGGTCAAAGTAAATTATTTTTAAGGAACTATACATTTAATTTTTAAAGTTTATTATTATAGAAGATACTGAATTATAAAATTTAACAAACTTGGTAATTCTACATTCAAAATAAGAGACTGAAGTGGGAAAACAAAGTATTTATTTGAAAAAAAAATATGCCTTAGGTTTCAGATTGTAAAGTGGGAGAGAATATGGGCTTTGGTATCAGATAGACTTGAGGTTGTATCTGGACCATTACTTCTCTATATCTTGAGCAAGGACCCATTTTCTAGGTGGCTATAGAAATGAAGGTGTTTTCAGGGGGAATCAGGTTGTACCTGATTTGCTTCGAGGGCTGGCAATGCCAAGGAAGCAGGCCATGCAGCAGTCCACAGGTTGCTCGGATTCTCAGAATCCCTGAGCCTCTTAACTTGCTGATGTTCCAGGTCATCCTCAGCTTCACCTTATAACCAGACTATCATCAACTAAATCTCATAAATATTTTGACAAAACGCTTCTTTTCAAATATGTTCAAGAATCATATAAGTTCTTAGGAGGGAGGAGTTGCATGTGAGAGGAGAGAGTCTGAGCCTTGCATATATGTTAGTGGTACATACTGCATCTAAGTTCTTGGGTTAAAATATGGATAATTTCCACTCTTATTTCTAGTTCATCTTTCAGACTACTTTGATTTATCTGGATTTGGAATTAAACATCTTTCTCAGTCTGTGCAGCCTCTTTTTTTCTTTTTTTGGCCTAATAAAAATTATTAATCCTATAAACCAACTATCAACATATCTGATTTCTGTTAACCTTAGTTTCTTCATGTCTAAAATTAGATTAATAGTACCTAATCTCACAGAATTGTACTAAGGATAAATTAAAGTATGTAAGCCTTTTGGCTCATAACCTTCAGTTCCCAGTGAAGGTTAGCTTCCCCGTTTTCTTTTAAGTTGAATTTGTTAGTGTGATGGAAAAGTAAATTGTGGGTGGCCTTAGCTTAGATCAGTAATAATAAATAGGGGGCCGGTAAATGTCTTTTAAAAATTCAGTCACTTTGTTGTGGCCTCTGAATGCTAAGTTATATTTAAAATGTACTTTAGCGGCAGATACAGTTGTGCCCCTTCCTCCAATATATCAGTCCGTTAACAGATACTGATCACTACTCTTTGGAACACATAGTGTTGCTTGCTGAGAGAATACAGAGCAGTATTTTCAGGAAGGTGGCAGTCTTTTTAAATCAGTTTTTGGGAATGTGAAATGTCTTTTCCCTCAGGAAACATTGACATAAACGATGCCCAGGTTACTGGTCTCTGTCACCAAAACCTATTTGGCCTATGGGTAACTGAATTACGGTACTCTAGTACTGTAGTACTTGAGGACTACTTATAACATTGTTTCTATGGAGAACACATTCAGAATTAAAATCTTACATGGCAGGATACATCTTGCCTTGTCATAGTTTTTTAAATGGGAACAGGCTCTTCAGGTTCAGGTCACTGGCCAAGAATTCAAGGCATTAGAAATTAGAGTAGGGATTGGGGGAGATAAGCCATAGTGTCAGAGGATAGGTGGTTTTATGGCACCCAGAAGTATGGAATGGAAATTGTATTATCCAAGCAGCGGGTTTGGGGGATAGTTCTTTACCTGGGAGAAAAAGAGTAGGGAGTAGATAATGAGGGAGTTAAGGCAGGCTGGGGGACCTGTTAGGCAGCCGGTAGGGTTTCAGGTAGTAACCAGGAAAATGAGGAATGGAGGCACTTGGCCAATCAGTAGCCATCTTGAGTCAGTGGAGAGAGCTAGTGGACAGGGAAGTCTAAAGTGATAGGGATCACAAATAGGGAAAGCCTGTAATTAGGATTTTGGTACAATAACACATTATAACAAAAAATTTAGATTATTTGGGAAAAGGAGTTTAGTTACTTCAGGTACCGGTAGATTATCATAATGACATAGTCTCACATATTATTCTTCTCTTACTTTGGCCTTATATGACTTCTGGTGATATAAGCTGTTCACATTTTTAATATAGATCTTTGACATAAATAATGAACGAACGGGTGGTGCAGTGGTTAAGAATCTGCCTGCCAGTGCAGGGGACATGGGTTCAATCCCTGGTCCGGGAAGATCCCACATGCCATGGAGCAACTAAGCCCGTGTGCCACAACATCTGAGCCTGCACTCTAGAGCCTGCAAGCCACAACTACTGAGCCTGCGTGCCACAACTACTGAAGCCCACGCGCCTAGAGCCCATGTTGCGAAACAAGAGAAGCCACTGCTATGAGAAGCCCATGCACCACAATGAAGAGTAGCCCCTGCTCGCTGTAACTAGAGAAAGCCCTCATGCAGCAAAGAAGACCCAACACAGCCAAACATAAATAATAAATAAATAAAATAACGAACAAACAAACAGTAACCAATCAGAACAGTGCAAAGTCAAGATGAAGTAGAACTTTAACAGATACAAACTAGAGTTAATAGACTGCATTTGCAAAGGATGAAGATTATAGTTCAAAACCAGATAATTGTATTTTATTATAATGGACAGTTATATATTATTATAATGGGAATGAGATAAACTGATAAAACATAGATACAGTAAGTCCTCTACATATGAACCTTCAAGCTGCAGACTTTCAAAGATGTGAACCTGTGTTTGTGTGTCCAATCACGTTAAGTTAGTTCACGGGTCTGACATGCATGCATCCTCTACAAGTGTTGTGCTTTTTTTTTGTTTGTTTGTTTTTGCGGTACGCGGGCCTCTCACTGTTGCGGCCTCTCCCGCTGCGGAGCACAGGCTCCGGACGCGCAGGCTCAGCGGCCATGGCTCACAGGCCCAGCCGCTCTGCGGCATGTGGGATCTTCCCAGACCGGGGCATGAACCCGCGTCCCCTGCATCAGCAGGCGGACTCTCAACCACTGCGCCACCAGGGAAGCCCAAGTGTTGTGCTTTTGTGTACTTTACTGTACAGTACTGTGTAGAGTACAGTAGTACAGTATCTTTATTTCAAGCCCAGGATGTCCGGAACCAAGTGTAAAAGCAGCGGTGATGTAGCTGGTACTGCTGTACTTTTCAAGGTACTGTACTGTAAGATTAAAAATGTTTTCTTTATTTTTTATGTTTGTTTGTTTTTTATGTATTATTTGTGTGAAAAGTATTATAAACCTATTACAGTTCAGTACCATATAGCCGATTGTATTAGTTGGGTACCTGGGCTAACTTTGTTGAACTTACTAACAAATTGGACTTACAAATGCGCTCTCAGAATGTAACTTGTTTGTATGTAAAAGGACTTACTGTATTGGTTTACAAGCTTCTTAGTATACTCAGCAGCTCAGTAATTTCGAAGCTTGAATGGGCTATTTTTCTTAGAAGATTTTTCTAATTAATTGGAAATTTTACAGTTTTTAGATTGTAGTGATGTTATTAGATAATATAGCATTCAAACAGTTGAAGAAAATTAGCATTTAAAACAAAATGACTGCCAGCAGATTACAGTTTGCTTATGTTAGGTATTCTTTTTTTTTTTTAATTAATTAATTTTATTTATTTATTTTTGACTGTGCTGGGTCTTTCTCGCTGCGTGCGTGCCCTCTCCAGCTGTGGCGAGTGGGGGCTACTCTTCGCTGCGGTGCACGGGCCTCGCACTGCGGTGGCTTCTCCTGTTGCGGAGCACGGGCTCTAGGCACGCGGGCGTCCGTAGTTGTGGCTCGTGGGCTCTGGAGCGCAGGCTCAGCAGTTGTGGCGCACGGGCTTCATTGCTCCGCGGTGTGTGGGAACCTCCTGGACCACGGCTTGAACCCCTGTGCCCTGTCCCCTGCATTGGCAGGCGGATTCCCAACCACTCTGCCACCAGGGAAGCCCGCCTGGTATTTATATAGTAAAATAATATTAGAAAAGAAAAAGATACTTGAAAATCTTATTTGCAGAGTAGTAAGTAACTAAGGTTTAGGTACAAGCTGTTTTTTAAAAAATTTATTTTATTGAAGTATAGTTGATTTATGGGTACAAGCTGTTTTGTCACCTTTTTTCTCTGTAAGTAAATTCTAATTTTAAAAAGAAGCTTTTTTTTCCTTCTGGATTGCCAGCCTTTCTGAATTTTGCCACCTTATGTTAAATTAATCTGATTAATAAGCTTAACTTTATTTGTGGTTTTGGTCTTTGGATGTTGCTGGCATGGTATTTATACTTTATTTCTCCTCAGAAAGAATTCTTAAAGTTAGGTTGTTTTAATCCGGTAGAAAAACAGGCTAAAGAGTTAAACAGGAACTTTTAAAAAATTGAAACATTAATAGCCAATAAATAAAAAAGATGCTCAATTAATGATCAGAGAAATATAAAACCATAGTAAGATATACTTTTTTGCCCTCCAGATTGGTAAACAGTATCAAGTATTTGCAATGATGTAGAATACTGGAACTGGCATGTAGTATTAGTAGAATTGTAAATTATTATATTGCAACACTGAGGAAAACAGCTTGTTTGTCTAGCAAAGTTAAGATACACATACCTTTTTACTAAACAACTTCACTCCTAGATATCTATGCTGTAGCAGTGCTTCTCAGCCCCAATGGACCCAATCTCCCATTTTATAATAATTAATCCCTAGTCCCCTTTATTATCCTGAACTGAAATTCATATATGATATGCATAATTTAAAAAATCACCATAATCCCTTAATATATTATAAAAAATAAAAAGGTAATAATTTATAATGAAATAACATGTTTAAATATGTAAGAATCAGACATTTTAATTATAATATCTAAATGCTAATCAGGTCATAGATGCATACCTAATTGTGGAACATGTAATCGAGTTGACACTCAGTGTGTGGTTTGGGTAGTGTTGCATTATCATTTTTTTGTGTGTGTTGTGCTAAATCTGTACTGTGGTATATGTGAATTGATGAGCTTGTGGGCTTCACAAGTCAGTAGGAGATTTGGAAAAGAAATTCTAATTGTTCCCCAAATTCTTACCTTGAATTCAAAACAGTGTGAAGCTTATTAGTATGCTAAGTAGTATCTTTATCTCGTCGTCTGATTTTTCATTTCACTTCTTTTTCTCTAATTGCTTATCCTGTTTGTTGTTTCTCTTCTTGTTTCTTATGTCTTATGTATTTTCTGTCTTTTTTTTCTACCATTTGCCAAAAGTAGGTCTGTTCCATCACTGTAGCTGTTTGTAATTCCACAAAGAATGTCTGTACTTGTGTTATCTGTTTTTCTTCTTATCTGGGACTGTCTTCCTATCTATTCAGTTATGCATGGTATGTAGGTTCATACTCAGATGGTAGGTAGCTTTATAGCAGAATTTCCCCAGAAGCATAAGGAAATTTTTTATTACATAAAAAATTGCTCAACTAAGTTATTAATTCACAATTTGAAATGCTTTCATTTTTCTCTAAAACAAAAGTTAACAGTCCAGTGGGCTTTATGGAATTGAGATTTCCATTGTTGTAGGTTTTTTGTTTTTGTTCATACATTAGCATTTAAAAAATGTTTTTAGTGTAGATTCACTCTGCCTTCATAAAATTTAGGTCAGGGATTGTGTCTGATATATTCATTCTTGAATCCTTGGAATCTGTCTAATACTGTGCTTGGAACAAAGTGGGCTCTTAATTAATTATTGAATAAATGCAACAGTTTATTTGAATTTGTTATTTTAACAATATTAACAACAATTAAAGGCTGAAGTTTTTTCAATACTAGATTTTAAACTTTCTGTTTGGGCAAATTATTATTTGAAATCTAATATTAAACTTTGTGAACTGTTTTCATTATCTAAAATTTTGGATCCGTTCTGATTCCCATAACCATTTATGATTTAATGAATAACTGGTGGAAATAATATTTAAATGAATAATTATTCAACGAAGTTGATTTTTTTCATGAAATATTTGAGTATCTGTTATAATCCAGGCATTGTGTTAAATGCTAAGGATACAGTAGTGAACAAAACTTTTCCCTGAAGAAGTTTATAGTTTTGGAGGAGACATACAAGAAAACACCAATTTCAACACTATAATCAAGGCCAAGACAAGAGATAAGCACAGAGTGCTAGAGGAGCAGCTAGCCCATTCCTGGGAGTCTGGGAGGACTCCTTGGGCATTTTGAGGTACTACAAGTCTGAAAGACAAATAGGAGTTGGCTGGGTGAAGGAGAAGGAAGGAAGTGGGGGAGAGTGTGTGGCCCGAGGAAACACATGTAGGAAGGCCCAGAAGTGAGAGAGAGCATGGGTACTCTTAGTTTTATGAACAACTATGGAGGAGTGTGCTGGTTTAAGTCCTTTCAAGCTTACCAAATTATTTAGTTATTACAGCAACAATATGTAAATTTCTGTTGTGTTAAGCAACTGAAATTGGGTATTTATTTACTGCAGCAGCTAGGATTACCTTCACTAATGTGTGAGTAATAGAGGCATTGTCCAAAGTTGAGACAAAAAATTGGTGTTAAGAATAATTTTTAAAGTAAACAGTAGATAAACTGAAAATGATCATATGAATATAAGAAGATGGAGATGGGGTGGTGGTGAATGAGCTATAGTTTCATCTATTATATCAGAAAATCAATAATGTTTAAAGTTGGTGAGTCAAGAATAGTGATATAAATATTTACTTAGAGATATGAAATAATCAGAGGAACCAAAAACAGTAAAGTTTAAAGTAGTTGTATATAGGGAAGGGGAGGGATGGACCAGAGGATTATTTAATTATAGTAAGTCCTCTACACACGAACCTTCAAACTGTGAACTTTCAAAGATGCGAACATGCATCTGGTTCCAGCAAGTAACCAAAACCTGTGCCATCAGTGTCAGGCGTGAGTGAAATTGCAGCTTGCCTTCTGTCTCCTATTGCTGACGATCCTTCATTTCTACCATCTCCCACCTCCTCTCCCTCCTCCAGCCAGTAACTCTTCTTGCCTGTTCACTCAGTGCCAGCCCCTGTATGCCAGCTGTTGTACTGGACTACTGTACTTTTCAAGGCACTGTGCTATAAGATTAAAAATGATTTATTTTGTGTTTGTTTTTTTATGTATTATTTGTGTGAAAAGTATTATAAACCTATGACAATGCAGTACATATCGTGTTAGTTGGGTACCTAGGGTAACTTTGTTGGACTTACGACCAAATTGGACTTACGAACGCTCTCTCCAAATGGAACTCGTTCGTATGCAGGGGACTTACTGTATAATCTCTGCTATGTTATTTTTTAACAGTATAAATACATTATTTTAAAAATTAAGCTAAATTAAAAAATACTGTGCATCCACTAGAATGGCTAAAATTGAGAAGACTGATTACACCATGGTTGGTAGGGTATGGAGTAACGTGCTGGTGGAAGCATAAAAATGTACAGCTGCTTTTTCAAAAAGTCTGGCAGTTTCTGATGAATTTATACACATATCTGTTGTATGATCCAGCAATTCAATTTCTGTGTACATTTATCCAAGAAAAATTAACACATATGCCCACAGAAAACTTGTAAAGAATGTTCATAGCAGCTGTATTCATAACCCCAAACAGGAAGCAATCCAAATGTCCATCAGTAGAATGGATAAACAACTCATGGTATACCTATAAGAAAGATTACTACTCAACTCTAAAAAAGAAAACTGATACATACACTAACATGGATGCGTCTCAGAAACATTAAGTTGAGCAAAAGAAGCTGGACTCAAAAGAATACATATGGGCATGATCTCACTTATATGAAATTCAAGAACAACAGAATCTCTACTATGATAGAAATCAGAATAGTTCCCTGGAGTGGGGGGAAGGGTTGAGTGGAAAGGGGCACATAGGAACTTAAAGGGATGATGGAAAAGTTAAGCCTTCATCTGGTTGGTGGTTACATAGGTGTATAAGTTTGTCGAAATTCAAGCTAATCACTTAAGATTTATGCATTTTACTGTATATAAATTGTAACTTAATAAAGTACTAGTGGTATAAAAAATACAAAGTAAAAACTAGAGAGCTTGTTGCATCAAAGGAACGAAAGAACTCTAATATGGTTGGCTTGAGGAGAAGAGTTGGGAGTAGAAATGTGAAGTGGTAGGCTGGAGCCATCTTGAATGACTTCGTAAATTACCAAGGATTATCCTAAGAACATCAGGAAGCCACTGCAGATTTTTAAGAGGGATAATGTTAAGTTTGAATTTTAAAACCATCTTTGCCTTCTGAGTGGATTGGAGAGGGGCAAGAATGGATGTAGGAAGACCTGTTAAAAAGTTTTTGCTGAAGCCAAAATGAAAGATGATAGTGGTTTGTATTAGATCGTAGCAGAGAGGTTGGAGGAAGGAGACATTTAGTGATGGTGAATGAAAGAGAAGATAAGGTTGAACACAATGTTTCTCTTTTGATCAGCTAGGTAGATGATGGTCCAGTTTACTGAGCAAAAGAGGAGAGTTGGGCACGAGGGGGTAGTTAGGTGAGGATGGTGAACTGAATTTCAGACTTGATTGCTTAATTGTTTGGGGAAATATATAGAATATCGTATAAGAGTAATATTATAATAAGAAATATACTGTAAAATTTCAAGGATTTATTACAATATAATCATTATATATTTATTTCTGTTCAAGCTATTCATTACCCCTTCTCCTGTCTTTATGAAGAGCTAGATGATTTGCCATTCATAGGCTATGCATAGTACAGCTACTGAACATTGGATAGTTTACACAGTAGGAAAGAGAAAGGTGGGTGATTTTATTTGAGAGTGGTTTACATTGTAACTCTCCATAATTAATTTTTTTAACATCTTTATTGGAGTATAATTGCTTTACAATGTTATGTCAGTTTCTTCTGTATAACAAAGTAAATCAGCTATATGTATACATATATCCCCATATCCCCTCCCTCTTGCATCTCCCTCCCACCCTCCTTGTCCCACCCCTCTAGGTGGTCACAAAGCACCAAGCTGATCTCCCTGTGCTATGCAGCTGCTTCCCACTAGCTATCTATTTTACATTTGGTAGTGTATATATGTCCATGCTACTCTCTCACTTCGTCCCAGCTTACCCTTTCCCCTCCCTGTGTCCTCAAGTCCATTCTCTACGTATGCATCTTTATTCCTGTCCTGCCCCTAGGTTCGTCAGAACCTGTTTTTTTTTTTTTAGATTCCATATATATGTGTTAGCATACGGTATTTGTTTTTCTCTTTCTGACTTACTTCACTCTGTATGACAGACTCTAGGTCCATCCACCTCACTACAAATAACTCAATTTCGTTTCTTTTTATGGCTGAGTAATATTCCACTGTATATATGTGCCACATCTTCTTTATCCATTCATCTGTCGATGGACACTTAGGTTGCTCCCATGTTCTGCCTATTGTAAGTAGTGCCGCAATGAACATTGTGGTACCTGACTCTTTTGAATTATGGTTTTCTCAGGGTATATGCCCAGTAGTGGGATTGCTGGGTCGTATGGTAGTTCTGTTTTTAGTTTTTTAAGGAACCTCCATATTGTTCTCCATAGTGGCTATATAAATTTACATTCCCACCAACAGTGCAAGAGGGTTCCCTTTTCTCCACACCCTCTCCAGCATTTATTGTTTGTGGACTTTTTTTTTTTTTTTTTTTTTTTTTTGCGGTACGCGGGCCTCTCACTGTTGCGGCCTCTCCTGTTGCGGAGCACAGGCTCCGGACGTGCAGGCTCAGCGGCCATGGCTCACGGGCCCAGCCGCCTCGTGGCATGTGGGATCCTCCAGGACCGGGGCACGAACCTGTGTCCCCTGCATCAGCAGGCGGACTCTCAACCACTGCGCCACCAGGGAAGCCCAACAGTTTATTTTTTAAAAAGCATTTTTAAGCAGACTGTAACCAAGGATTTTACACGTTGATGTAAAGTGAGCTTCCCAGTGAGTTTCTTGCTTATGTAGAAGTTCATTTTTGAATTTGTATTAAATCAATATTTTTCCCCTTTTAATTAGACTTGAACAGTTTAAATAGAAAATTTAAATCCTGCCAGATTTCAGTTAAATAATTCTTAAGTTCTATTTAAATATAATACCTGTATCCCGAAGTTTATAGGCTGCTTATGAGACTGTTAGAGCAAGCCCATAATACTCTTATAATGATGTTCTAACCTCTTAGGCTGCATGATGGATTTTGTTCAGGATCTGTTCCTCTGATTTATTTATTTATTTGGTCTACCAATTTTGTAAAATCAATGTCAAGATATTTTAAATCTTTTTACATTTAAATTGTATAAATTATATTATCCATTTTAAGCTCTTCTTACTATCACTATTACAATACTATTGATCTTTAGTAATATTACGTTTCATCTCAGCATTTAATTCATTATTTTTTCAAGAGGGTTTGGGAAAGACATTATGTTTATAAGTAAGCTTATTAATCCTATGTTTTCCTCTTCTATTTACTTTAGTTTTCTCCCTCTAAATTTGGTTTAATTTCTGTTAACTCAGACTTGTTAGCTTTTTCAAGGTTCTAAAAGCATGAACTAATTCCATATGTTCTAGTTTGGCTGCCATTCTCTTTCGTTTCCATTCTCTTGCTGGAATTTTTGAAAGCTACGAATCCATAAGAAATCCTTTGAAGCTATCATAGATTATATTTTATGGAGGTTGTATTTAATGTACTTTAATTACTGGCTCATTCAGTAAATTCCAGATGCTGGAGATACAGTAGTGAAAAAAACACAGACAATAATAATTCTGTCCTAACGTAGCTTACTTAGTGGATGGATATCAGCTGGAGATTTAACTGTTTTGGATGCTTTTGTCAAGACCCTTTGCATTTGCTTACTTGGCTCTATTCATCTCTATATTCACAGTGCCATTTTCAAAGACTCCGCTGGCTGATACCATCCTCATTCTGTATAATTTAGAAGTCTAGGTGACTGTGTATATTTTATTTTCCAGCTAGGAAAGGGCCTGTATATTAATATTTCCTGATGTTGCACTATAGTTTCATATTTAATTCAGGCACAGAAACTAAAAATTAATCTTATCTACCTATATATCTTCTCTCATCTATTGAAAGGAGTCTTTTATGTAATAGTTCAAGATTTACCCAACTTGATTTCCAAATCTTGTTAATTTTTTGTTCAAGAAGTACTTCATCTTAGTTTTTCCAATTTTACTTTTACTGCCTTTATCTAAGCCCTTATCTCTCTGTGCCTAAACTTTAGCAGTAGTAGTCTGTTCTTGCCTTTCTACCACCCTATCCTAAATATAGCCACTGAATTAATCTTCTTAAACTATAAATATGATTGTATCACTCCTCTGCTCCAGAATGTTTCCGACTAGAATGAGAACCATTACACTAAGATTTGGTAAGGAAGTGGTGCTAGGCTACCCAACCTTGTTGTCCCTTGGAGGATGGATCAGTGGGCAGTTGTCAGTCATACATTTTACCTCTCACAAGGTTATGTACTTGTTTTGTTGATATGTGTTTTTTCTTCTCTTTTTCCAGATACTGGAATAGACAAAAGGGATCTTCTGAATAATAGTGCTAGAGAGGGTATTTCAGACCCAGTTTCTATTGCCTTGAGTCAATGATTGCACTTTAGTAAGATTTCATGTACTTTGTTGCATTTATAATGGCTAGTTTTTTATTATTTCCTTTTAAAAATGGTTTGTTCAGAATGTTTGTATATTTTCTAGTCTCTTAGCTTTTGCAAGAAATGATTACCATCAAATGTTGACTACGTAAAAAAGACATATTGGGAGTTATTGGACTTTGTTAATCATTTCTAAATAATGGGGAGATAATATTTCTCTAATACTCAGCAGGGGGAAGTATCACAATTTATATGAGCAATTTAGCTAGCATGAGCCAGTGGCCATGACTTTGTTCATATAATTTCTGTGGGACTTATTTAAGAGTTGAAGTATAGGAATTCCCTGGCGGTCCAGTGGTTAGGACTCGGCGCTTTCCCTGCCGAGGGCCTGGGTTCAATCTCTGGTCGGGGAACTAAGATCCCACAAGCCGTGCAGCACAGCCAAAAAAAAAAAAAAAAAGTGTATAAAAAAAGAGTATAAAAGGCCTTTAATATCAGTTGTGAAAATCAGGAGTCGCTAGTATAAGTTTGATTTAGTTATTTAAAAATTTTGGGTGGTAGACCCAAGAGAAAGCCCATATATAATTTTATCAATCTTTTGTTGGAAGACAGGGAGACTAACTTTGTTTAGGCTAAAAAAAACATGCAATTTTAGAGATTGGATTAACTTTTCCCCCCTGAGATAGCTATTCCAGTTAGTATTGCTACTTAACACCCATTCCAAAACTTAGTGGCATAAAAACCGTTTTTATTATGTACATGGATTCTGTGAGTTGGGGACTCCAAAAGGGCGCAGTAGGGATGGTTTTCTCAGTTGTATGATGGCTGGGGTTTCAGTTGGGAAGACTTGAAGGTTGGGATCAACTGCTGGGGCTAGAATAATTTGTTTTTTGTTTTTTTTGGCTGCGAGGCATGCAGGCTCTTAGTTCCCTGACTAGGGATCAAACCCGAGCCCCCTGCAGTGGAAGCACAGAGTCTTAACCATTTGACCGCCAGGGAAGTCCTGGGCTGGAATAATTTGAAAAATTATTTGATAATTTGAAGGTTTGTTCACCACCATGTCTGGCACTTGGTCTGGGAGCACTTGAAGAGGCTAGGACTGTTGACCACAATGCCTACATGTGGCCTTGCTTCTGCACAACATGGTAACCTCAAAAGCTATGCATTGTCACTTTCACTCACTGCATTGGTGGTTACAAGTGATCATATGCATACCCAGATAGATGTCATCTCTTGCTGGGAGAGTGGCAAGTTCTAGAGCATGTAGTACCAGAGTTACTGTCGTGGCCATCTTTGGAAAATACATTCTGCCTATTGTAGTCAAGTCCAATATTTGCCAGTATTTTTTTTGGTTGCAAATCCATATTTTATGACTTTAAAGGTAAGAGATCAGGAATTCTTTATCCATGAATGGATTTTAGGACTTTAGGAGTTTGTGAACTGAAGGTTGAAAACAAACAAAAAAAGGGTTTTAAAAATACATTTTTCTGTTACTTTGAAAATTGCCTTTTTAAAGCTTTTTTTCTCCTTAAGTCAAAACTGTATAGGTATTTTTTTCCCTTCCCTTACTTTACACAAGTACAGGGTTCATGGATCATTAGTGTTTCCATTTAGATTATGTGTAGTTTTCATTGTTGCTTCATGTATAGGCGACTATATTGAACAGTTTCCCATTGATAAGAATCAATAAACTTTACTATGTCATCTGTATTTATGCAGAGTCTAGTTTAAATGGAAAAAAAAGACTACAGTAAAAAAAAGGGAAAAAGTAGAGAAAAGAAAAAGAAAGTAGGGCAAAACTTGCGTGTCTTTTGGTCTTACTCTAAAAGATTGAGGGTGCAGGGTTACAGAGCTGAGCTTTCTCTCATCTGACAAGGTTCTTGCTAATGGAAGCCGGAAGCCTGCAAAGCTGAAGACGCCCCTATGTCTGCCCAGATAGAAAGCTTACTGGACAGTGTGAAATTGTTTTGACAAGAAGGTAGCTTAATTTGAAAAGGTTGGAACCTTACCTAAATTTGGATTTGTCCCAACACAAAAGCCTTATCTTAAAAATCTTGTAAGCTAAAGTAGCAGTAAGATTGGGGAGGCCTGGGTGAAGCCCTCTGAACTCTGGATGGTTTGTGGGCAAGAGCAGAACGAGGGCCTCTTCTAGAATCATGGACATTCTTTTCCTGGTAGTCCCTCAAACAAACTTTTAAAAGAGTCAGCACTTATGCTATTTTCTTCCAGCATGTAACCGAATGAGTTCTGATGATACTTAGTGAAGCTAGTTTCTCTTTTTTGTCCTTTAAGTGCATGCTGATGCCATCAAGAATTCTTGTTTTGTGAACTCATTTTGGGAACTGGAAAGACCATTGAGAGATAAAACAGTGAAAAGTGGCTTGCCATCAAAGCTGATGGGGTACCTGGTAACACATCTGGTTTTGCTGTTTTGGTGAAGGAAGACGCTCCATAGGTCTCTATGAATCATTGCTTTTACATTAGCATCAGAGACTCTGCCAAAGATCCTGAAAGAAGTCTTGTCCAGTGTCTTGAAAGTCACACTTTATGCCAGTCAGGGCCCTGAATCACTGCCTTGTCAAAAGCTTCTTTTGAAATGGGAGTGCAATGTAAGGTTGTTTTCTATTGCAGAGAAGTTCATTGATTCTCCAAAGAACAAGTCTCAAAGCACTGGGGGATTCTGATTCCATTTGCTGCTACATAGCTTCATGAATCAGGATTTTCAGAACACTTGTAATCTATCAGATTGTTAAACCACTGGCATGTTAAAAAACCATTCTGCTTACTATTCTAGCTCTTTATTCCCGAGAAACAGTAACACCCTTCTCATTGAAATGGATTTTTGTGGAACTATAATTTTTAAAAATTGTTTATTTTTTTATTGAGGTAGAGTTGATGTACAATATTATATAAATTTCAGGTGTATAATATAGTGATTCACGAATTTTAAAGTGGAATTATTTTTAATTCTCTTTTAACTTTAATATCCTTTCTAATCTAGGCATCCTTTTTGAGTTGGGAGAATTTAATCTGTTTACATTAATGTGCTTATTTGTATATTTAGATTTATTTCTGCCTTATTCTCATGTTTTCTATGTCCCATGCTTTGATTTTTTCCCCCTTCTTTTCTGACTTCTGAAGTATGGATCGAGTTTTCCTTGTTCCCTTTTTTTCTAGACTTCTGATTTGGAAATAACATATTCTTTCTGATTTAGTAATTATAATTACTCTTGCATTTTTACATACATATTTGACTTAAATTCTCAAGTTTTTCCAGCTTCCTCCAAGTAGTACAAGAACTTTAGAACTCTTTAACTTAGCTCTCTCCCTCCTGTTATTTCTCTCTATTATTTTAGTTCTACCATTTTTTAATTTAACCACCGCCCCCCCCCCCAACTTTGTATATTTTTAGTTTCTTTACAGTCAGGGCTTATTTAGATTTACTTACATAATTCTTTTTTGTGCACACTCCTTATTGAGGTATATTTTTAGTGTTTTTTTTCATCAAGGGCTTAACGACAATTTTTTGGGGGGACTTTGACCAAAAATGTCTATTTTGCCCTCAGTTTTGAAATAGAATTTAGCTGGATATAGAATTAGAAGTTAGTTTTTTCAGCACTTTGAAGATTCATGGTCCTCTGGCCTTGTTTACTGCTGATGTGATGTCTGCTGTCAGTGTAATGGTCTTGCCTTTCTAGGAAATCTGTTTTCTCTCTGATTTTAAGGTTTCTCTTTGCCTTTCATGTGTTCTACATACTGCGCAACACAAGGCCCAGGACATGCAGCACACTTCTTACTGCTTCACTAAAGCCATTGGATAGAGTTTTTCTAGTCCTCTTTTCACCAGCTTCTCACTGTTGTTCTTCATAGGCTCTGGGCTCTGTGGAGGAGGCTCGTTCCAGTGCCTCAAACATACACAACTAAGACATCATCTTCTGTTTTTGAGTACGAATTTAGAACCCCAGCTTCTAGGGCCTGTTTCCAGGTCTCAAATCCCCATGGGCTTTTCATATCAGCTCCTTCTTTTGGCTCTGATTCAGTTTCTCTCTTTGTTCCTGGCACCTGGGAATCTTCCTTTTTTGTCTTTTCATATTCAATGTTTAAAATGTGTTCAACAGGAAGAATCAAAAAATGAGAGTCTTGAAAACAAGAGTTATTTTCTAATGGAATCAAAGACTTGAAACAAGATTTATTTCTCCATCTCAGATTTCCAGAGTGCTGTTGTAAATGTTAGTTGAAGTGTATAATATGTACAGAGTTCTAAGTTCTTATTGATTGATTGTCTGTTTTATTCCACCAAAGGATTTAAAGTGTTGTTTTGAGAAATATGTAGACTTTGTGGAGTGATACACTTGAGCCCCTGTTTCCTGTTTATCTTGAGGAGTCTGTCGAAGCCTGCGACTATCCTAGGCATGTCTGACTGAATATTCTAGAAAGATTATTTTATACTTCTCTAAATGGATCTTTCTGTAGGAAGACTCTTTGCAGTGATCTAGGGTAGTGGTTCTCACAGTGTGCTTACTGAATCCTCAGCACCAGCATTACCTGGGATTACACAGTGCACACTGTTCCCATGTCATTCATTAGATATTCTTCTTTGTCATGATTTTCAAATTAAAGTTTAATAAAATGCTTGAACTCACAGATGGTCCAGTGATGGATACTTTTTATAAATAGATGAAGTATGAGTTTTATGGCTTGGCTTATTTTTTTATACAGAGAGAGTGCTTATTAATTCTATGGTGTAATATGTTAAATACTCTGATAAAAATGATAAATATGTTGGTAAATTTGTAATCACAAATTTACTTTAGTATTATTTAAATTTTTAAAAAATTCTTAAAAGTTAAGTGTTAGATGTGGAATTAAGGAAACATTTTACATCTGTAAATTAATTACCTTATATATATTTTTCATTATCTGCCTATCCCAAGCTCAGAAGAGAAGTTACAATATTATTTATGTAACTCAACTTAATGGTCCCCATGGATTAAAAACACAATTAGTATTGTTACACTTCCTTCCATAGAGAAAATGTATGCTTTCTTAATAAATGTAATATGCTTTTGTTCATGAAGAATGTCACTGAGTAGTGCCAACTATTTTAGGATGCTAATATAAAAATATTTACAATCCAAAAATACTTTAAAATTATTCTTATGAAAGAAAGATGTTCCATTGTTTTTGGTTTATTACTTAATCATATAAAAATGCTATGAAAAGCAAATTGCATGACATTTCAAGGTTCAGAGATTTGATGATCATTTAAATAAAGTTTTTGCCAAGGAGCTGAACACACAAAATGAATGATAGCACCATTGTAAAGACATTAAAGATTCGTTAGACTTTTAATTAATTAAGTACTTAAAGCTTACACTGTGTCTTGTATATAAGAATGTTCAAAAAATATTGGCTGAGTTTAAATGACCAAGTTAATTTTGACCCCATTAACCTACTAACATAATGTTGAGTCTCACTTAGTAAGCTACTATTTGATAAGTTAGATATTATGAAATCAAAGCCGCAGTGAGATACCATTTCATATCCACTAGAATGATAACAACAACAATAATAATAAAAGGAAAATAATAACTGTCGGTGAAGATGTGGATGTTGGCACCCTCATACACTGCTGGTGGGAATGTAAAATAGTGTAGATGCTGTGGAAAATATTTTGGTGGTTCTTCAAAAAGTTAAACATAGAATTACCGTACAACCCAGCAATTCCACTCCTATGTATATACCCAAGAGGACTGAAGACAGGTGTTCAAACAAAAACTTGTACACAAATGTTTATAGTAGCATTATTCATAATAGCCAAAATGTGGAAACAACTCACATGTCTACCAGCTGATTAATGGATAAACAAAATGTGGTGTATCTATATATTGAATATTATTCACCTATGAGAACGAGTAAAGTACTGATACTTGCTGCAGTATGGATGAACCTTAATAACATTAAGTGAAAGAAGCCAGACACAAAAAGCCACATATTAGATGATTTCATTTTATGAAAAGTCCAGAGGAGGCAAATCCATAGAGACAGAAAGCAGGTTAATGGTTGCCAGGGGCTGGGATGAGGGAGGAGTGGGGGGTAACTGCTTAATGGGTATGGGATTTCTTTGGGGATGATGAAAATATTCTGGAATTAGATAGTGGTGATGGTTGCACAACATTATGAATGAATGTACTTGAAGTCACCGAATTATATTCTTTAAAATGGTAAAGTTTGTGTTATATAAATTTTATCCCAGTTAAAAAAAAGAATATGCAGTATGATTATAATCCTTCTTAGTAAAATATTACCAAAGTAAAAATTTTAAAATCAAAGGAAACTTTATTTCAACATTGTTATTTTGTACTTATAAAAATTATAAAACATTGTTTGGTGAAAATATATATGAAGTCAAATTAACATTCTTTAGAGGTTTTGATTAAAGATATGTCTGTTTTAGGCCTCATTCAAAGGAATTTTGTTAGGTACAAAGAACCTTAGAATAAAGCACTACAAGGCAGTCTCATGCAGCGTATTGTGGCTAGTACGTTGCTTTTTAACTAGCCGGCTCTCTTTTCAGGCATGAACAGTGTCTCGTGACCTTTTACACTTTCCCTTGCTATCTTACCCTAGATCTGCTTGACTTCCTGCTGTTGTGAGCTTCATGCATGCGTTTCTGAGGTGAAACTATATTCTCCTTGATTAGCACTAATCTAGCTCCCTTTTTTTTTTTTTTTTTTTGCGCGGTTCGGGGGCCTCTCACTGTTTTGGCCTCTCGCGTTTCTGAGCACAGGCTCCGGACGCGCAGGCTCAGCGGCCATGGCTCACGGGCCTAGCTGCTCCGCGGCATGTGGGATCTTCCCGGACCGGGGCACGAACCCGTGTCCCCTGCATCGGCAGGCGGACTCTCAACCACTGCGCCACCAGGGAAGCCCTAGGTCCCTTTCTTTAACTAACCTACTCCTCTAGTGACAGTTTCCAGCCACTGTGGATAAACATCTTGTTTATCCTGCTTCCCCATGGTCCTGTTCACTTACATAGATCCTTTTATGTTTCATCATCCTTGCTTCCTCTGCCTTACCAAGGAAACCTGGATAGCAAGGACCCTAAAGACAGGGATAAGGAGGAGGGGAGAATGAGAGCTAATAAAGCAAAGGCCCTGTCTTCTTTGTGAAACCTGTTAGAAGAGAAATTGTCCGTAGACGTTAGCACTATGGTTCCATATAAGCCTGCTATTTCAAAAGATCCAGTGTTGTTTAATGTTTATTGTATAGCTTATCTAGTAAATGTATGTGTCTGTTCAACATAGAACATGTAGGCTGTCTTGAGAGTAGTATTTCTTCCCCAAATCATGTTGCACAGAATACTGGTACCTGCAAATATTACTGGAAGCTCTGCCTTGGAAGGGGGGAGGATTCCATGGTCAAATATATTTAGGAAAGGTTGCTGGAGGGCCATAGCATACCTTAGCATGCTAAGGGCTCTGAGATGTAATCAAGAAACCTGTTCAACTCAGGATTTCCAAACTTACTTGAGCCCAGAACTTTTTTGGCAGGGGAGAGAGGGGAGAGCACAGCTATTGAAGTCTTACATAACATCAGTCGAGGAGACACTATCTTAGAGCATGGCAAATTTGTACAACTGCAGTAAAAAAGAAAAAAAAAGAAAAGAAAAAGGTAGCTACTCTTACCAGCTAGTACCAAAAAATACCTGCGGTTCATATGATCTATTTAATAAACTTATTGTCTTGTATTGGCCAAAAAGTTCATTCGGGTTTTCCTGTTAAGATGTTACAGAAAAACACGAGCAAACTATTTGGGTAATCCAATATATGTATTTAGTTAGCCTATAAATTCTCCATTAAAATAAATCTCACTTTCTTTCCTTTTACTTACAAGTGTCAGATTGTTGTCTTTCAGTGATTTTCTTGCTCCTTCTTACTTAATCATACCAAAATCTTTTTTTGAGGGATGGATAAAGCACTAGGACTTTCCCAGTTTTAATTGATGACGAAATTTGCTTACCTCTGTTAAAGCTGTAGTACATAAAAAGTCTGTTGAGCCCGGTATAAAATGTAAGACTTGTATAATTCAAACACCTTTTTGAAATCCAAATCATGTTTTCATTTACTAAGCACTTTTGTCAAGACAAGCCCTTCCTTGGGCTTCCCTGGTGGCGCAGTGGTTGGGAGTCCGCCTGCCGATGCAGGGGACGCGGGTTCGTGACCCGGTTCGGGAACATTCCGCGTGCCGCGGAGCGGCTGGGCCCGTGAGCCATGGCCGCTGGGCCTGCGCGTCCGGAGCCTGTGCTCCGCAACGGGAGAGGCCATGGCGGTGAGAGGCCGGCGTACCAAAAAAAAAAAAAAAAAAGACAAGCCCTTCCTTAAAAAAGTAATTAGCCTTGGATGTAGAAGGTATAATTAATAAATAGGCACAATTCATTACTTTGTTAATACTTCCCTTCAGCAAATAGCTGGCATTCAGTGTTTATCTATTATTAACATATAAATATGTAGACACTAATATTATGTATCACACTATATCCCTAAGAAACCTATAGTAGGTGTCATTTTTTCTCTTTTCATCAGGTTTAATTGGTGTCGGATTTTAGGTTTAAAAAGCATTAGCTTTTTCAGGTACTTGAATTTCTTTTCTGTATAAAATGGCTCTCATTTCTTATATTGCCTTTCTTGCTTTTGAGAACTTTATAAGGGACACCCCTAATAGCTGTAAATTATTTTGAAGCTCTTATTATATAGACAGGATAAGATTAGATCAGTTGTGGCTTGCCTCTTTTTTGTTTTTTGGATGTAGTACTTGAATCTAATGGGAAGTGAAGTCTGTAGCATTGTGGATTAGATTCCTCTTGTGTGTTTTAGGGGTGTGTTATATTTCTATTCAGACCTGCTCTATCTTTTGACTGTTGCCCCAGGGTACTGTTCAGAGTTGTTTCTATGTGGTTGGCTCCTGATCCTATGTACAAGTCAGCCAGATCTGGCAGTCATAGAACATGGTGGTTTCAGAGCTTCTCCCAGATGAGATAAAATGACTCCCAGGTGAGTTGCTGAGGAGACAGAACAGATCTTCCGTCACAAGACAGTCTTGGCACTTAGACAAAGCATGAAGTGAAAGCTTATATAACAAAACTGTTTTTGTTTGAGTTGGCTTGAAGACTAGTTTTGTTTTTTTGTTTAGAAATTAATTTCTTTCTATTGCTTTTTGCTTTTTCTGGTCACAAGCATCCTTTCTTCTTAAATGGTGTCTAGTATGTACTTTGCATTGTTATATGTGATCTACTTTGTATGTCATAATATTTTCAACTCTGTACGTATTTTGTTGACTGAATTAGAGTGAGTTTGAGCATGAAGTAAGAATTGATACTGTAATCTTTTTTGTGATGATGAATTCCTTAAATCAAAATCCTGTTTGTCTGCTTCGCAAAACAGTAATGTCATGCAGTACAGATATATATCGCTAACAAATAACGTGATTGCGCATAAGAGGTTTTATCTTTAATATTAATTTTGGTCAGATTGTACTCATATATATTTTTGATGGTGTATAAAATTTTCAAGAATAATACAGCTTCTTAAAATGGGCTTCCTGGTATGATTGTGAATTAGAATTTGAATTTCTGTTTTTTAAAAAAATTGTATCGGAGTATGGTTGCTTTACAATGTTGTGTTAGCCCCCACTGCACAACAAAATGAATCAGCCACACGTATACAGATATCCCCTCCCTCCCAGGTTACCACAGTGCATTAGGTAGAGTTCCCTGTGCTATACAGTATGGTCCCATCAGTTGTCTGTTTTATACATAGTATCAATAATGTATATGTGTCAATACCAGCCTCCTAATTCCTCCCACCCCACCCCTTTCCGCCTTGGTATCCATACATTTGTTCTCTGTGTCTCTATTTCTGCTTTGCAAATAAGATCATCTACACCATTTTCCTAGATTCCACATATATGTGTTATTATACGATATTTGCTTTTGTCTTTCTGACTTACTGCACTCTGTATGACATGCTCTAGGTCCATCCACGTCTCTACAAATGACCCAATTTCATTCCTTTTTATGGCTGAGTAATATTCCACTGTATATATGTACCACATCTTCTTTATCTGTTCCTCTGTTGATGGACATTTAGGTTGCTTCCATGTCCTGGTACTGTGAATAGTGCTGCTGTGAACATTGGGGTTCATGTGTTTTTTTGAATTATGGTCTCCTCTGGGTATATGCCCAGTAGTGGGATTGCTGGGTCATATGGTAGTTCTATTTTTAGTTTTTTAAGGAACCTCCATACTCTTTTCCATAGTGGCTGTATCAATTTACATTCCCAGAATTTCTATTTTTTTGTCTTTGCTCTTTCATTCTGTAATTACATGGGAGCTGATATTTATTTTCTTATGTAGAAAATTGGACAATACCTCTTTCCTTTCTACCTCAAGGAAATTGCATTTCCATGAGTAATGATACTATGTAGAGTCCAGTTGCTGTTTACAAAATAAATTTGTGACAATTTGCTGTTTCTTGCTTATTATATTCTGACACTTTACTAAGGGAAACCTTTTCCAGGTACTGATTTCTTAAGTAGATTTTAAATGGAAGAGTAAAGAGAGCCAGTTTAGATATCAAGTTGTTATTGAAAACTGTTTTAATATCTATGTATTTTAAAAGCTTTAATTTCTGAGTTCAAGGTAGTGATTCACCTTTCACCCTCTTACCAGTTTTCTGTTGAAACAACCCAAATGGTAGAATTCAGAAGAATTTATTTCACTCTTGGAAAATTAAAAAAGGGTCTCATTCCCAGTGTCATCATATTGAAGAGATTTGGTAGGAAACAGTAAAGGTAAGAGTAGAGTGAGGGCACACTTGCCAGTTGCCAGCCAGCACGTTCAAGGGAAACTTACTAAGGTTGGTCAGAAAGCCTGCTCCTCCGTGTAAATCTAGTAACATGTTCAGGCTGGGAGCCAGGGCTGGAGACAAGAATAGGAACAGTAATATCAGTAGGTAAAATCTCGATCTCCTAGCCTCGGTGGAGCTGCAGGAGGAGGGAGCTGACACTCTAGAGCAGGGGGCCCCAGCCCCTGGGCCACGGACTGGTACCAGTCTGTGACCTGTTAGGAACCAGGCTGCACAGCAGGAGGTGCGCAGCAGTCGAGGGAGCAAAGCTTCATCTGTATTTACAGCTGCTCCCTGTTGCTCGCATTACCGCCTGAGCTCCGCCTCCTGTCAGATCAGCGGTGGCATTAGAGTCTCATAGGAGCACGAACCCTACTGTTAACTACGCACGCGAGGAATCTAGGTTGCGCGCTCCTTATGAGACTCTAAAGCCTGATGATCTGAGGTGGAGCTGAGTCAGTGATGCTAGCGCTGGGGAGCGGCTGCAAATACAGACTATCATTAGCAGAGAGGTTTGACTTCACAGAGACCATAATAAGTCAATTGCTTGCAGACTCATATCAAAACCCTATCAGTGAGTGGCAAGTGAAAACAAGCTCAGGGCTCCCACTGATTCTGCAGTGTGGTGAGTTGTATAATTATTTCATTATATATTACAATGTAATAATAATAGAAATAAAGTGCACAATAAATGTAATGCACTTGAATCATCCCTGACCCCCCCCCCCCGACCCCTGGTCCATGGAAAAATTGTCTTCCACGAAACCGGTCCTTTGTGCCAAAAAGGTTGGGGACCGCTGCTCTAGAGCACATCCTATGTGATGCAGCTGTAGGGTCAGAGCAGAGGGTGGTCTCCAGGAGTATGTGTATATAGACGGGCTTCCTACCCTAACCAGCTTTACGTCGAGAGGGGAAGCTGTGCACTATTTAAGAATTGAACAATGATCTGCATGATCTAGAACAATCTAGACCAGCGCTGTCAAATGGAACTCTGCAATGAGGGAAGTAGCTGTGCTGTTCAATACTGTAGCCACTAGTTGTAGGACTTCTGAGCACTTGAAATGTAGCTAGGAACTGAGTAAGTACCAAAAGCCTTAAAAAAGAGCTTTTCTCTTTTGGTTATTTTTATCTTAAGGAGTTAATTAGACAAATGTACAAAGCTATTTATCACAGCATTGATAAATGCTTATTTATATTTTTATAAATTATAGTTTTAATAATTATAAGCATAATTTTTATAATATTAATATTTATACTATTAAAAGCATATATAATATTGGAATAACACAAATGTACTATTTAAAGCAGTCTATTTTGTAACCAGACAGTGGAATGCTATGCAGCCATCAAAACTGCTGATACAGACATTTATTGACAGAAAAGTTGTTTCCACTATGTTAAGTGAAAAAAGGCTGGTTACAGAACTGTGGTTAGTGTGTTCCTATATTTTGGTGTACATATTTGAAAATATTATGTGTGTGTATGTGAGTGTACATACACATGTACATAGATAGACAGATAGGATCTGGAACCTAGGCATCAAAAGATTTATCTTAATTCTTATTCTGCCATTTATTAGCTTTGTGACTTTGTGCAAGTTGTTCAGCCTCTAAGCCTCCTTAGTTTTTCTGCTCTGAAAGAGAGCTAGAAACAGTACCTATTTCATTGGGTTTTTTTGAAGATTAAATGAAATAATGTGGCTGAATTGCTTAGTATGGTTCCTGTATGATTCTGTGATCATAAAAAATGGCAGCCTTTTCATGGTCATGGTGATTGTTATTATCATATGTATATGTGCATAGGAGAAAGTTTAGGAGATACATATCAAAATATTAACAAGTTGTCTTTGGCTGGTAGGATTACCAATGATGTACATTTTCTTCTTTGTGCTTTTCTATGTCTTCTGATTCAGATTTTGCAATTGAGCATGTATTACTTTTACAATGGAAAAATGTTTAAAACTCTCTATGTCCCTACCCTAAGTCATTAACATAAGATATACCAATTAAGCAAAAATGACTCATGGTAGACGAATGAAAGATTTATGACTTCTAATATAGATTTCATCACTCTTTTCAGAACTGCAACAGCCATTTTTGTGGCTATAGAAAATCTGTAAAATTAAGGCCGATGGAAACATAGCAATATAATTGAAACACATTTCTGCATGTAGAATTATAGTTTTAATCACATTTACATCTGGGAAGAAATATAGTATACACTGAGTTATGTTTTAACTTACATCCTTCATAATCAGGGCAAAAATAGTACATTTATTTCTATTTGGAAATGATTCTGTTTTGTTATTGCTTATTTCTAGGGCTCAAATTCAGTAGGTCTAATAGTGATGTGGATTGTTGGCAAAGCTATAGCATAGATATCTAGTTAGGGTGTTGCTTTGGTGGATAGTCTTGAATTTTGTATTTCCAAAGCTTTGGGCAGTAATCTTTTGTATTTCACTTTGCCTAGCCATGTTATATGTCAAGTTCTGTCATAGGCTTTGGGGAATAAGATGAATGAAAAGGGATTGTTCCAGCCTGGAAAAGTGGCAGGTGACTGTCTGGTCAGGTGCTATAAAACAATCAGATGTTATAAGTGGTATGATAGAGGTAAGTGAGAATAATGGGGTATGTCAAAAGACAAACTCTGCATACTCAATAAAACAAAGCAGAAAGATGAGTTTATTGGGAGGCTTCAACTTGTAAGCTGGGAAACTCAAGGCTACAGGAGCAATGAGTTCTGAGTCGCTCACAGACTAAGGAATTTTTATGGGATAGATATGGCAGTTATTTGGCTTTTTCAGCTGATTGATTGCCTAGTGGTCTTCTTTCTTGACTTTGGATGGTTGCCTGAGTCATGTGAACAAGGAAGTCCAGAGGTGACATGAAAGACTTGGCATTTGGGGATTGGCTGGTGTCCTCTGTTGATTTCTGATAGGAGCTCTAAATTCCTGTAAGATTAGGTTAGTTTCCTTTATGCACCTGGGTTGACCATCTCCAGTTTATCCCTGACATAAGTGACTCTGTTTCAGTTTGGTACCAGTGAAGCATGTCCAGTTGTATTTTGAGAGAGGGTGGGTGGTGGGCAGAGAAAGATAAAAAGGGGCCATCAGGAAAAGGCTTCAAAAAGGACAGGATGAGATAGCCTCTTCCACCAGAGAGCAGACAGCAGAAGCAAGAAGAACTACAATCCTGCAGCCTGTGGAACAAAAACCACATTCACAGAAAGATAGACAAGATGAAAAGGCAGAGGGCTATGTACCAGATGAAAGAACAAGATAGCACCCCAGAGAAACAACTAAATGAAGTGGAAATAGGCAACCTTCCAGAAAAAGAATTCAGAATAATGACAGTGAAGATGATCCAGGACCTCGGAAAAACAGTGGAGGCAAAGATCGAGAAGATGAAAGACATGTTTAACAAAGACCTAGGAGAATTAAAAAACAAACAAACAGAGATGAACAATACAATAACTGAAATGAAAACTACAGTAGAAGGAATCAATAGCAGAATAACTGAGGCAGAAGAACGGTTAAGTGACCTGGAAGACAGAATGGTGGAATTCACTGCTGTGGAACAGAATAAAGAAAAGAGAATGAAAAGAAATGAAGACAGCCTAAGAGACCTCTGGGACAACATTAAACGCAACAGCATGCACATTATAGGGGTCCCAGAAGGAGAAGAGAGAGCGGAAGGACCCAAGAAAATATTTGAAGAAATATAGTTGAAAACTTCCCTAACATGGGAAAGGAAATAGCCACCCAAGTCCAGAAAGCACAGCCAGTCCCATACAGGATAAACCCAAGGAGAAACATGCTGAGACACATAGTAATCAAACTGGCAAAAATTAAAGGCAAAGAAAAATTATTGAAAGCAGCAAGGAGAAAACGACAAATAACATACAAGGGAACTCCCATAAGGTTAACAGCTGATTTCTCAGCAGAAACTCTACAAGCCAGAATGGAGTGGCATGACATATTTAAAGTGATGAAAGGGAAGAACCTACAGCCAAGATTACTCTACCCGGCAAGGATCTCATTCAGATTCGATGAAGAAATCAAAAGCTTTACAGACAAGCACAAGCTAAGAGAATTCAGCACCACGAAACCAGCTCTACAACAAATGCTAAAGAGAAGAAAAGAACCTACAAAAACAAACCCAAAACAATTAAGAAAATGGTCATAGGAACATACATATTGATAATTACCTTAAACGTGAATGGTTTAAATGCTCCAACCAAAAGACACAGGCTTGCTGAATGGATACAAAAACAAGACCCATATATATGCTGTCTACAAGAGACCCACTTCAGACCTAGGGACACATACAGACTGAAAGTGAGGGGACGGAAAAAGATATTCCATGCAAATGGAAATCAAAAGAAAGCTGGAGTAGCAATACTCATATCAGATAAAACAGACTTTAAAATAAAGAATGTTACAAGAGACAAGGAAGGACACTACATAATGATCAAGGGATCAATTCAAGAAGAAGATATAACAATTTTAAATATATATGCGCCCAGCATAGGAGCACCTCAATACATAAGGCAACTGCTAACAGCTGTAAAAGAGGAAATCGACAGTAACACAGTAATAGTGAGGGACTTTAACACCTCACTTACACCAATGGACAGATCTTCCAAAATGAAAATAAATAAGGAAACACAAGCTTTAAATGACAGAATAGACCAGATAGATTTAATTGATCTTTATAGGACACTCCATCCAAAAACAGCAGATTACACTTCATTCTCAAGTGCGCACGGAACATTCTCCAGGATAGATCGCATCTTGGGTCACAAATCAACCCTCAGTAAATTTAAGAAGACTGAAATCATATCAAGCATCTTTTCTGACCACAATGCTGTGAGATTAGAAATGAATTACAGGGGAAAAAAGGTAAAAAACACATACACATGGAGGCTAAACACTACGTTACTAAATAACCAAGAGATCACTGAAGAAATCAAAGAGGAAATCAAAAAATACCTAGAGACAAATGACAATGAAAACACAATGGTCCAAAACTTATGGGATGCAGCAAAAGCAGTTCTAAGAGATAAGTTTATAGCAATAAAAGCCTACCTCAAGAAACAAGAAACATCTCAAATAAACAATCTAACCTTACACCTAAAGGAACTAGAGAAAGAAGAACAAACAAAACCCAAAGTTAACAGATGGAAAGAAATCATAAAGATCAGAGCAGAAATAAATGAAATAGAAACAAAGAAAACAATAGCAAAGATCAATAAAACTAAAAGCTGGTTCTTTGAGAAGATAAACAAAATTGATAAACCTTTAGCCAGACTCATCAAGAAAAAGAGGGAGAGAACTCAAATCAATAAAATTAGAAATGAAAAAGCAGAAGTTACAACAGACACCCCAGAATTACAAAGCATCCTAAGAGACTACTACAAGCAACTCTGTGCCAATAAAATGGACAACCTGGAAGAAATGGACAAATTCTTAGAAATGTATAACCTTCCAAGACTGAACCAGGAAGAAATAGAAAATATGAACAGACCAATCACAAGTGATGAAATTGAAACTGTGATTAAAAATCTTCCAGCGAACAAAAATCAAGGACCAGATGGCTTCACAGGTGAATTCTATCAAACATTTAGAGAAGAGCTAACACCCATCCTTCTCAAACTCTTCCAAAAAATTGCAGAGGAAGGAACACTCCCAAACTCATTCTATGAGGCCATCATCACCCTGATACCGAAATCAAACAAAGATACTACAAAAAAAGGAAATTACAGACCAGTATCACTGATGAGTATAGATGCAAAACTCCTCAACAAAATACTAGGAAACAGAATCCAACAACACATTAAAAGGATCATACACCATGGTCAAGTGGGATTTATCCCAGGGATGCAAGGATTCTTCATTATATGCAAATTAATCAGTGTGATACACCATATTAACAAATTGAAGAATAAAAACCATATGATCATCTCAATAGAGGCAGAAAAAGCTTTTGACAAAATTCAACACCCATTTATGATAAAAACTCTCCAGAAAGTCAGCATAGAGGTAACCTACCTCAACATAATAAAGGCCATATATATGACAAACCCACAGCAAACATCATTCTCAATGGTGAAAAACTGAAAGCATTTCCTCTCAGATCAGGAACAAGACAAGGATGTCCACTCTCACCACTATTATTCAACATAGTTTTGGAAGGCCTAGCCACGGCAATCAGAGAAGAAAAAGAAATAAAAGGAATACAATTTGGAAAAGAAGACGTAACACTGTCACTGTTTGCAGATGACATGATACTATACATAGAGAATCCTAAAGATGCCACCAGAAAACTACTAGAGCTAATTAATGAATTTGGTAAAGTTGCAGGATACACAATTAATGCACAGAAATCTCTTGCATTCCTATACACTAATGATGAAAAATCTGAAAGAGAAATTGAGGAAACACTTCCATTTACCATTGCAACAAAAAGAATAAAGTACCTAGGAAGTAACCTACCTAGGGAGACAAAAGACCTGTATGCAGAAAACTATAAGACACTGATGAAAGAACTTAATGATGACACAAACAGATGGAGAGATATACCATGTTCTTGGATTGGAAGAATCAATATTGTGAAAATGACTATACTACCCAAAGCAATCTACAGATTCAATTCAATCCCTATCAAATTACCAATGGCAGTTTTTACAGAACTAGAACAAAAAATCTTAAAATTTGTATGGAGACACAAAAGACCCCAAATAGCCAAAGCAGTCTTAAGGGGAAAAAATGGAGCTGGAGGAATCAGACTCCCTGACTTCAGACTATACTACAAAGCTACAGTAATCAAGACAATATGGTACTATCACAAAAACAGAAACATAGATCGTGGGAACAAGATAGAAAGCCCAGAGATAAACCCACACACCTATGGTCAATTAATCTATGACAAAGCAGGCAAGGATATACAATGGAGAAAAGACAGTCTCTTCAAAAAGTCGTGCTGGGGAAACTGGACAGCTACATATAAAAGAATGAAATTAGAACACTCCCTAACACCGTACACAAAAATAAACTCAAAATGGATTCGAGACCTAAATGTAAGACTGGACACTATAAAACTGTTAGAGGAAAACATAGGAAGAACACTCTTTGACTTAAATTACAGCAAGATCTTTTTTGATCCACCTCCTAGAGTAATGGAAATAAAAACAAACAAATGGGACCTAATGAAACTTAAAAGCTTTTGCACAGCAAAGGAAACCATAAACAAGAAGAAAAGACAACACTCAGAATGGGAGAAAATATTTACAAACGAATCAACGGACAAAGGATCAATCTCCAAAATATATAAACAGCTCATGCAGCTCAATATTTAAAAAACAAAGAACCCAATCCAAAAATGGGCAGAAGACTTAAATAGACATTTCTCCAGAGAAGACATACAGATGGCCAAGAAGCACATGAAAGGCTGCTCAGCATCACTAATTATTAGAGAAATGCAAATGAAGACTACAATGAGGTATCACCTCACACCAGTTAGAATGGGCATCATCAGAAAATCTGTAAACAACAAATGCTGGAGAGGGTGTGGAGAAAAGGGCACCCTCTTGCACTGTTGGTGGGAATGTAAATTGATACAGCCACTATGGAGAACAGTATGGAGGTTCCTTAAGAAACTAAAAATAGAATTACCATATGATCCAGCAGTCCTACTACTGGGCATATACCCGAGAAAGCCATAATTCAAAAAGATGCATGCACCCGAGTGTTTACTGCAGCACTATATACAATAGCCAGGTCATGGAAGCAACCTAAATGCCCATCAACAGATGAATGGATAAAGAAGTTGTGGTACATATATACAATGGAATATTACTCAGCCATATAAAGGAATGGAATTGGGTCATTTGTTGAGACATGGATGGATCTAGAGAGTGTCATACAGAGTGAAGTAAGTCAGAAAGAGAAAAAGAAATATTGTATATTAACACATATATGTGGAATCTAGAAAAATGGTACAGATGAACTGGTTTTCAGGGCAGAAATTGAGACACAGATGTAGAGAACAAACGTATGGACACCAAGCGGGGAAAGCTGCGGGGGGGTGGAGGTGGTGGTGTGATGGATTGGGAGATTGGGATTGACATGTATACACTGATGTGTATAAAATTGATGACTAATAAGAACATGCTGTGTAAATAAATAAATAAAAATTAAAAAAAAAAGACAGGATGCTTGAGTTGACTCTTGAAAGTGAGTGTCTGAGTGTTTGAAGGTTGGGGTAAATTACTTTCTGGCAAGGAAGGAGCTGTGGTATGAGGCAGCATGGTGCATCAGGTAGCCTAGAGGCGGTTTGGTGTGGCCAAGGATGCAAGCAAGAGGCCAGTCAGTGAGAAAGCGGGCGAATCAGGATTGTCAAGGAGCTTCAGTGTTGATATTTTCAGGAATATTTTTAGGATAAGAGCAACTGCTGACAAAGTAGCATTATTTTGTTTGATCAGATTTTTCAAGAAAGTGCTCACATTTAATAGATTGCATAGATTTAAAATTGAGGTGTTCTGAACCATGGGAGTTTATGTGAGATCATGTTTTTTGTTTTTTATATGGTGTGGATCTTACCATATCACTATATTGACAACTGAGACCATGTTAGTAGTAGTTCCTGACTTAAGAATATCCTTCCCGAAGGATTTTTCAGCTCCTTCTTTTTCCTTCCCTTTTCCCTTAGTTCTGCCCCCTCCTCACCACCTCAGCCTTACCAACCAATGACTTTTACAAGGTCTTGTTGCCACTGTTATAGGGACATCTTTAAAGAATTTGTGAGTTTACAAGTAAAGGAAGGGAGGAAGCTGGGAAAAGATATAGTGGTTTAATAGTTGATTTCACCATACTCACTCGCTCATAAGGAGGCCGTTCTGTATCATAATCCTATGTTGCTTGATTTTTTAAAAAAATTTATTTTTTTAATTTATTTTTGACTGTGTTGGGTCTTCGTTGCTGTGCGCGGGCTTTCTCTAGTTGCAGTGAGCGGGCGCTACTCTTTGTTGCAGTGCGCAGGCTTCTCGTTGCAGTGGCTTCTCTTGTTGCGGAGCACGGGCTCTAGGCGTGCAGGCTTCAGTAGTTGCAGCACGTGGGCTCAGTAGTTGTGGCTCGCAGGCTCTAGAGCATAAGCCCAGTGGCTGTGGTGCACGGGCTTAGTTGCTCTGCGTCATGTGGGATCTTCCCGGACCAGGGTTCGAACCTGTGTCCCCTACATTGGCAGGCGGATTCTTAACCACTGTGCCACCAGGGGAGCCCTTGATTTGTTTTTCTTCTACTCTTTTTTTTTTTTTAAATCCAAATATTCAGCCAGTTAGATATTCATTTAGGCTAACATTAGCAAATAATTCTGGAAATGGTCATGTGCAAACATCTGAGCAGATGTTTACTTTTTCTTCTCTATGGATTTTTCTCTCTATATATTTAAAAAATGTTGAAGTCTCTCCTGTAGTAACAGAGCAAAACAGTATAAAACCACCTCTCTGAGCCCTTAGTGCCCCTCCATTCATAACCAAGTGGTTTCTCCTCACCATTAACTATCAAGGGCCGCCTAGCTTTTGTTGTAATCTGGATTTGTTTCCACCTTCCACCTTGGTTCAAAAAGTATTTATTGAGGGGCTTCCCTGGTGGCGCAGTGGTTGAGAGTCCGCCTGCCGATGCAGGGGACACGGGTTCGTGCCCTGGTCCGGGAATATCCCACATGCTGCGGAGTGGCTAAGCCCGTGAGCCATGGCCGCTGAGCCTGCGCGTCCGGAGCCTGTGCTCCGCAATGGGAGAGACCACAACAGTGAGAGGCCCACGTACCGGGAAAAAAAAAAAAAAAGTATTTATTGATGCCCACCACATGACTTGCCTTGTTCTCCTTGAAGTAAATAACGATGAGTAAGACAAGCATGGTATCTATCCTCATGGAATTTATAGTTTCAGCGGAGAAAACTATTCTTTTTAAGCTTCCTCCATACCTCCGACACAGGTTGACAAATCCAATAGACACTTCTCTCAACATTTGAAATCATTATCTGTTCTCCCTTCTGAGAGGAAGGAAATTCTTCATGAATTTTATAATAGTACATTTTTCTCTCCTCAGAGAAGGAGACTTCTACTTCTTGAGCACATATTCTGAGTCTTTGTGTGATCCTCTTTCTCTTAAATGCCTCTTTTTCAGTCCCTTAAATGTGTGTGTGTGTTTTTGCCTCAAAAGAGCTCTCTGCTAATTGACCTTCTCATGAAAACACTTCCTGGGCAACTTCATCTCTGTGCTAATGACTCCCCAGTTTTTTTGCCTCCAATTGAGTGCTGTCTGCTGAGTTCCAGATCCATATCCAAGACCACCATCCTTATGCCCCATGGACATCTCAAACTCATTAGGTCTGGTTCTAAAGTCAACATTTCTCTCCACCTCAAAGCTGTAATGCTTTTTCTGAAATTTGTAACATTATCTATTCACTTGCTTATAGCATCCTAGATCATTTGCCATCAGTTACTAAATCCTACTGATTCTGTCCTGCCCTCTTTTTATCCATCTTTCTATCCTTATTGCTGTTACCCATGTCAGTTACTATCCTCCCTCCCTCTCCCGTTTAGACCTATTGGCCTCATCACTTCCAACATTAGCCTTGGCCTATGCTCCCACACTCCTGGGGCATATATAAATTATCTAAATTTATTTAGTCATGGAACCTATGCCTTGAACAACTTTTGACTTCTAGGTTATATGAGAACTTAAAAATATAACTAAAAGGATTTACTGATACTGACTATACTCATATATGGAATGACCATAGATTTTACCAAGTAGTTAATATAGGTATATATCTATATATAAAAACATTAGGATATGTATAAAAATATAAATAATTCAAGAGGCCATTTGTTAAATTCCAAATGAATGGTACATATAATTGCCATAGGGGTTTTGAAGGGCATGAGATCGTTAATAGTAAAGTCCTTAATGAATGGAAAGGAACAAAGGAAGTAGACAGCTGGCAAGGCTAGTGAAGGATTGGGAGTGGATAAAAGGGAGCAAAAGATAACGTAAGGTAAGTCATAAAGATACATGAAACGGAAGTTAGTAAAATTAAAAAACAAACTTTCTGTGGATGCTCTGGCTGCCTAAAATACATGGTGTGGTTGCCATGTTAGTGAAAACAAAATCTTTTTTTTAAATTTAATTTTTATTTTATATTGGAGTATACTTGATTTCCAATGTTGTGTTAGTTTCAGGTGTACAGCAGAGTGATTCAGTTACACATATACATTATATCCATTCTTTTTCAGATTCTTTTCCCATATAGGTTATTACAGAGTATTGAATAGAGTTCCCCATGCTATACAGTAGGTCCTTATTGATCATCTATTTTATAGGTAATAGTGTTTATATGTTAATCCCAAACTCCTAATTTATCCTCCCCCCCACCTTTCCCCTTTGGTAACCAAAGTCTTTTGATTTCATTGCCCTGTAGTCCTTTAATTTAGGGACTGGGCTATGTTCCTAATCCTGGCTAGTCATTTTGTAGTTATCTGCTCTTATCAAACAGGCAATTAGGCAATAGATTGTGTTTGTAACCAGAACAAACACATCCTTTGACACCAAAAAAAAAACTTAAAATACATGCCCTCATGATCTGTTGTACGTGTATCTGAGCTATGTGGTCTTTTGTCAATATTCTAAAATTCTGAGATAGCCTAGCATTTTCAAAAATCTGTTATTTTGGTGATCTCTTTATAAGCAATCTTAACTAAACTTTTAATTTCAATCTTGTCAATTCCAGAGATTATTAATATGTATAAGTTACAATGGGGGGCATTCCAAACATATGTATATAGGTTCATTTCTTAGAAATCATTCAAGTCTTAGCGTATGTCATCTGTCTTATTAATACATCTTTTTCGAGTTTTCTCTGTGACTTTTGAAAATTATATTTTTTCTTCATTACCATTTCAACTAGTACTGTTTTTCAAGTTGGCCGTACTAAAAGTAAGAATTGACACATAAAAACTCAGTTTAATATAAAACAATTCTTGGTTTTGAAATGGAAATTATAAGGTTGTTAAGATTTTTCCTGAATGCTCTATTCAAAATACTTTTTAACATAATATCCTGGAGCAGTGGTTTTCAAACTTTTTGACTGTGATCCACTCTTGCTCTGGCGTTCTCTTTTGCTCATAACCTATGATGTGCACTGGTGTTTTCAATTATTTTCTACTCCAGTCCAGTTCAGTGATTTCACTTGGGGAGTCGGGGTGAGGAATGCTGTTTGCAACTCACTAAACTGATTTCATAATCCACTAATGGGTTATAAGTTGCAGTTTGACAATATCTTAGAGTAGATTTTTCTAAAAATTAATTTTTAAAAATTGTAGAACATTATAGGGTAGCAAATCAAAATTATTCATAATTTGTTCTTCTAGGTAACTCCTGTTGACATTTCAGAAATATTAAAGAAAAATATGAGTGATAAGAATATATAAACATAATAAGAATTCAAAAGATATAGAAAGACTTAAAATGAAAAATTTTACACTTCTACTTTCCTCAACCTAGTCCTCCTGCACAAAAGTAACTACTATAGATGACTTCTTCTGGCCTTACCAATGCTTTTTATGCATATGCTAGCACGTGTATATCTTTTAAAAACAGCAAGGGATGCTATACATTCTGTTCCATCTTTATCACTTAATATCACCAAAAATACAGATCTATCTTATTCTTACTGCATTCTTTTTAATGGCTATTTAATATTCTGCTGTAGGGATAGACCTTAATTTATTCAATCAGTTTCCTGTTGATACCACTTAGATATTATTAAGCTTTTAAAAAATTCCCCAGTCTGATAGATGAAAAATATGTCTCCATTGCTTCAATTTGTATTCTTAAATTAAGTGAGATAGCCATATTTTCATATAATTTTTGACTATTTAAATTTATATCTATTTTTTGAAATGTCTATTCGTATTCCCTACTCACTGTTGAAGTGTTTTTCTTTTTTTCTTAATGATTTTTTATAAGCTCTATATATTCTCAAATTCCCTCTAATGTCTTACAATTTGGTGATGTTCTCCAAGTTTGTTGCTAGCCTTTGTTTAGAATATATTTTCTGTGAAAGATAGTTTTGTAGTCAAATTAATCCACCTTTTCCCTGTGGATTTTATTTAAAAGGAGCTTTCCCCAGAGTGGATGTTTGTTTCTTTTAAGTTTAAAGAGTGTGATCAGAACTTATGTTGGAGAAGAACATTTCAAAGAGGACAGTCTAGTGAGATTTGACATTTTATATGTACATTGCAAACAGCCTTGAGTAGATATTAAATTTCAAAGCTCCAAAATCATTCACAGAAAGCTTACTTTAATGTTGTCATTTTTGCATATGTGCTCTGATAAACACAAAATTATGGAAAGTTATAGTATTGTGAACTATTTTTTTTGTTTTTGTTTTTGGCTGCGTTGGTTCTTCGTTGCATTGCGTGGGCTTCTCGTGGCGGTGGCTTCTCTTGTTGTGGAGCACGGGCTCCAGGCACGCGGGCTTCAGTAATTCTGGCACACAGGCTTAGCTGCTCCGCGGCATGTGGGATCTTCCCGGACCAGTGTCCCCTGCACTGGCAGGCGGATTCCTAACCACTGAGCCACCAGGGAAGCCCTGAACTATTTTAATTATTATGGTGATTTCTAGTTTTTTCCTAAACAGTGTTTAACATATTTTCATAAAAACCACATATGTCACATTGTAGTTATTTAAAAAAAATTAAAGTTAACACTCAGTAGAAATAGAATTTATTGATTAAATCTAGTAGATGTTTAAAAGAAAATAATAAAAGAAATAATTATAAAAGAAAGAAGTAATTTATTTCATTGTGGAAACTCATCCCCCTCTGTGTTTTCTCATAATACGTATAAAGATTTCTTAGCAGAGTAGGAAGGAAGTAGATTTTCTATTTAATGGAAACAATACAGTAGACATTTCCTGGATTATATTTTGGTTAGATCATTTAGTAGCTTTCCTTATTACTACTGTTAAAATTCCTGTGAGGTCTTCAGGAATTACAAATGATTAATTTATTTGAGCCTTGACTTCACTGCATTTATCTTCTCTAGAAGCACAGCGATATGAAATACATTGGATTATTGGTACTGATAATTTAGCCATTAATACTTAATTAAAACCCTTAGCTATAAATTGTAAATGTTAGTACATTTCGTTGTAGCATCTGGGGTGGGTTGTCAGACCAGTCATTCTGAAAAGTGGAACATCTAACACACATTAGCCAAGCTCCTTCAGAAAGCAAAAGCCTTACCCTCTCCCTATACATCCTCAGCCAGTACTGTCTAGGAACTGGGGGGCGGGGGGGGGGGAAGAGATGAATTCCAGGGCTACTTGGCTGCCTGTTTTTACTAAAGAAAATGTAAACTGTGCATTTTAGAAATGTATTGGGTTGGCCAAAAAGTCCATTCAGGTTTTTCTATAACATCTTAATGGAAAACCCGAACGATCTTTTTGGCCAACCAAGTTATAAAGATATGGGTTAGATATAAAACCAGATAGCTTGAGAGTGCACTGAGATAAAAATAAGGTTTATTATGGGCATCTAAGATAAAACTACTACTACATTATTTTGCTGAATTAATTAATTACCAATTTCAAGTTATTTTTCAGACATTAACTTCTTTGAACATTCTTAATTCTGTTTGTCAGTTTCTTATTGATAATGGCAGTTTTGAAAACAATATTCTCTCAATGTGGGATAAATGTCATCTAACCAATGTGTTCAGAAACCAATTCATGTACCACTGCTTTCATTTTCTTATTCAAGAAAACTTGTTGAGTGCCTACTTTGTGCCAGGTCCTGTGCTATAAGTGGTTTTATAAATATTCATCTGGAAAGAAGAGAGCTATGCTCTATTACATATGATAGAAGTCTGCCATAGCAAATTTAGAATAAAGTAGGGATTTCATGTAATATTTAGTCCTAGAAGATGAGTAATGAAGGAGTTCTTAGATTCAGTATATTCATGACATGATGAGAATATCTGCTAGTACACTTTTCTTGCTGGTTGAGTCTCTGTAATTCTCAGTCCCCTCTTTCCAACAAGCGTACTTCATTAGGAGTACCTTCTCTGACTTTCCAGACTAGGTTATGTTTGCTGTATATGCATATTCTGTATTTTTCTTAATAGCCTCATCATAATTATCGTTTTAAAATTATTTGCTTTATCTGCCTTCTCTTTGGTCTCTATTAGGCCATAAACTCCCTGAGGCTCCCTGTGCCTGAAATTTGCTGGGCACTTAAATATTTATTAATGAATTTTGACTTTTTAAAGTTATTGCTACCTGATGGGTACTTGCCATCATGTTTCTGCCTCATCCCCATGTCCCAGGGCAAGGCTTTACAAGAGACAATAGGTAATGGGTAGAATTCTGTGCAATGGAGACCTTGGGAGCCCATTCATGATGATTGTAAAGGGAGTATCCCAAAGGTGAAGGCCACAACTTATGCCAGTTATGACATTCCCTTTATCAGGGCAAAGCTCACTGGTCCTTAAGTTGGATCTTATCTACCTGCCTCATTTCTGGTTAAAATTTTTTTTTTTTTTGCGGTACGTGGGCCTCTCACTGTTGTGGCCTCTCCCGTTGCGGAGCACAGGCTCCGGATGCGCAGGCTCAGGGGCCATGGCTCACGGGCCTAGCCGCTCCGCAGCATGTGGGATCTTCCCGGACCAGGGCACGAACCCGTATCCCCTGCATCGGCAGGCGGACTCTCAGCCACTGTGCCACCAGGGAAGCCCTGGTTAAAATCTTTACAGTGCAGTTTTATCTTGAATCTCAGTCTCCCCCTGCCAATAAATTATTTGTAGGAAAAATAGATTTAGCCTTTGGAGTGGATGGTTTTGAATGTTTTATTTGGGAGTTTTACCTTTGAAGCCATTTAAGATTTTAGGATGGGAGAATTAACATTATTAGACTCTTCATTTTAGGAAGATATCTTGATGTCAGTGCATGAGATGTAGGCGATATGCATGTCAATGCGTGAAAAGATAGGCGATAGATCATCACTCATTAATTCAGCCACCATTTGTTAAATACCAACCCTGTGCCAGGCTTGTAGACAATGGAAATGTAGAGATGGAAGACATAGTTCCTGTATTCTAGAACCTTACAATCTATTAGGGGAGATAGATAATTAAACTACATTATAATTTTATTTAATTAGTGGCATGTTAAGAGAAATACAGGATGGAAGGAAACACAGGAGAGAGGCACCCACTTGGACTAGGAGTTTCAGGGAAGGCTTTTTAGAGGCAGTGATAAATTAGTCCTTTCTAAAAAGCAAGTAGGCGTTAATCAGGTGAAGAGGGTAGGGAAGATTTTCCAGGCAGAGACAAGAGCACATGTATAAATACCAGTTAAAGGTTTATTTTAATTTTCAAGGTGAGAATTCATGAGTGATATTTAAAAGGTGGAGTATATAGCACTTCTTCAGTAACTGAACACTGATTGGTTTTAAGGTTTTGAATTTGCCTTGGTGATTGGGACATACTGGTGTGATTGCAAGAATAGTGGACCCACTGTTCTTGGGTGGAGGTGGGCAAGTGATGTTCAGTTTTGGATCTGTGGGTTTTGAGGTACAGTGGGATTTCCATATGGATGTATAGAATGCACAGTTGGAAACTGATGTCAGAGTTTAGGGGTGAGATTAGGGGTAAAGATTGAGGTTTGAGATTCTCAATAGAAGTAGTAGCTAAACCTCGGACACATGGGTAAGGTATCAAAAGAGACTGCAGAATAGAGGAGAAGGAAAAGAGGACTAGAGACAGAGGGGAATAAGAAAATACTTTTTTTCTTTTGAAGGCAGGATCTAAATAAGGAGTTTTAAGTTAGTTTTTTTTCTCCTCATTTTACTTCAAGGAGAAAAAAGGATGAATGAGGAGGAAATAAACATTTGTTAGGAGTTCATATTTACTGAAACCCCAAAACACTAAAAATATGCCTAAAGTCAAAGATAAATTTAGTTTTGATAATTGTGAAGGTAGGGAAGGTTTACAGCAAGGATCATTGAAGCAAGGAAAGATTTTCTGATTACCCCTCAATGAATCAAAATGCCCCTGAGAATTCCAGGTAATTTAGGTTTTACTTTGTAAACTCTTTACTTTGATTTGTATCTGTTTTATTTTTTGTATTTAAAGTTTATATACTCAGAGTGCCATTGAAAAGTAACTACTGTAGCTGACCTCTGGCCTTACCAGTGCTTTTTAAGCATATACCAGCATGTATGTATATCTTTTAAAAATACCAAGGGATGCTATATATTCTGTTCCATCTTTATCACTTAGTACTATATCTTATTAATCATTCCAAACCAAAAATACAGGTCTATCTTATTCTTACTGCATTCTTTTTAATGGCTATATAATATTCTACTGTAGGGATGGTCCTTAATTTATTCAACCAGTTTCCTGTATCCAAGAAGTGTATCCAATTTTCTCATATGGAGTATGTTACATAAAAGATTAAATACTCATATTTTAAAAGAACATATATGCTCTTGTAGTCAAGGGGATGTAAACTTCTTATTTCTTACAGACTGCACTTGGTTTCAAATATCTTTCTCAGACCAAGTACATGTAGTACTTGAAGTCAGAGAAGAGGAAACTAGATTGTTTGTTGCAAATGGAAAGCGAAATAACTTTCCTATAGCTATACTATTATTATAGAATCTACTAGAGGAGTGTTTTAGGCACTTTGGGAAGGAGATGAGATGGCATTTCCCATTGCAGCATCTCTCAAACAAGTATCTCTGACTGCCTGGAGTGCTTAACCTTTCTCACTTATGTACAGCATAAGTAACAGCTATTGTTTGTCAAGAACTTGTAGCATGCCAGGCATTCTACATCTGTTATCTCATTTAGTCCTCACAACGTTCTTGCCAATAGTGGTAGGTATAAGAGTAATAACTATAATTTGTCAAGTATTTAATATTTTCTAAGCATTGTGTTATGTAGTTAATGTACTTTTTTTTAATCCTTACAGAAACTGTATGTTTGTCAGTAGATATTTTTATTCCTCCATAACGCTTAGAGGGGTTAAGCAACTTGCTTTATGTCATAGAGCTGGGTCAGGGCTTAAACTCAGGTCTCTGAATTCTAAAATCTGTACTTTTTGCATTATACCTGCTACCTCACTATTACTTCTGTCGGGTGGCGATGGGGAACATTGACCTCCTTGAAGCTTCTGACTGGTACCTAAGCAGTGTCACTAGAGTAAAATAAAGCAGAAAATTTAGGGCCGCCTTGAACCAGGGCTGGTTAACTGTTTTATAGACCCCTCTTCAGCATATGAGTGCCACCTGCTGGAAGGTTATAATGTATCTACGTGCTTGTAAAGTCCTTCCAAAAAGGTTGTCACAGGTGTGAAAGTGTCAGGTTTCAAAATGTAAGTTTTAAAATTTCAGTTTAGGAATGCTGGGGCATTTTGAAGTTAGGTGAATCTCCTATTTGCCATAAAGTACGTTGCCTCATTTATCGTCATTTTTTTTTTGCAGAGAGGGGAGGGTTACACATTAAAAAAAAAAGATACACTCCATGAGTGCTTTCTAAAATAAAGTTTTCTTTAAAAAAATATTATTTATTTATTTATGGCTGTGTTGGGTCTTCGTTGCTGCGCACGGGCTTTTCTCTAGTTGCGGCGAGCAGGGGCCACTCTTTGTTACGGTGCGCGGGCTTCTCACTGCGGTGGCTTCTCTTGTTGTGGAGCACGGGCTCTAGGCGCGCGGGCTTCAGTAGTTGTGGCACATGGGCTCTAGAGCGCAGGCTCAGTCATTGTGGCACATGGGCTTAGTTGCTCCGCGGCATGTGAGATCTTCCTGGACGAGGGATCCAACCTGTGTCGCCTGCATTGGCAGGCGGATTCTTAACCACTGCGCCCCCAGGGAAGTCTCTAAAATAAAGTTTTCTAAAAATAAAGATCAATGGTCAAATGAATCATACCATTACTTATAACAGATCAAATAAGAATAAAAAATTGGATTTACTTTGAGATAAGTGAGTTATTGAAGTATAAGAGGACCCTTTCCAATGAGATACCCTGAAAAAGAAAAATCTAGAAGCCCTGGGGGCATCAGAGAGTTGGAGAACAGAAAGTACGGATGAAAGAGGAAGAAAGATGTGTGGATAAAAATACAAATGGATTCTGTAAATGTTAATTTAGCACAAGGCTCAATGGAGTCAGGATCCTAAACAGTGCTTTAGAGAAAAAAGTTTAGGATTATAGCTTTAGATTGTTTTATGTTTAGGACAGTGAAGAGTAGACACTTTAAATAGTCACTTAGATGCCCTGGAAGGGGGATCAGATAAAAGTCTTGGCATGCCCACTGCACATTCTTCATTAGGCTCCTTTTGGATCACGTTTGTACTCTGTGTCTGGCACAGGGGATGTTATCACTTAGTGTGGGATTTTCACAGGAAAATTATGCTATACTTAACTGCTCTTTATGTGATTAAAGCATATTTGTAGTTGCATGATGTCATGTTGAACAAGTATTTGTGTGACAAGAGATTAAACTCCGTTGGTAAAATCTGATTTTGCCAAGAATTCAGGAAAGTACAAGCATGATCATCTCCTTTCTTTTATCCCTTCTCAGATCAACTGTGTAAGAAGCTTAGCTAGCATGATAGTATTGATATCTTAGCAGGTAGATTTCTGGAGAGAAAGAGCTATCTTTGTGTGTGTGTGTGTGTGTGTGTGCGTGTGTGTGCGCACGCGCACTCACGTGTATGTGTACATTATAAGAGTAACGCTCATTTAGAAAACTTGTAGAAAAATAGGAAGAAAGAAAAATCACACATAATCCCACTACCCAGAGATAACTATGTTGACATTTTGGTATATTTCCTGGTTTATAAACATATTTTATATTTTGCAGCCTTTATTTATTTTAATTTATTTTTTAACAAGAGAAAAGCATACAAATTTTATTTGATGTTAAGTTTTGTGTGACACAGGGGCTTTCCTAGAAAAGAAATGAAGATGCCAAGAAATGGGTAGGCCTGAGACCTGATGTCATTTTTAACAAAGAGCAATAAATTTCAGAGACATTACAAGACAAAGGAAAGGGTTTTTAGACTTCTAGGGGCTGCAAACTGTGGGAAGGTAAATGTATAGGGGAAACCAATGAAAGATAAGAGCTGTCTTAGCAGGCTTGTTTGTGCTGGTCCAAGGCAATGCTGACTTTATGTCTTCTTCATGGTCATAAAACTTCCCTGGGAGAGGGGATTTATGGCAGTCCTCAATTCTTAGAGTTTCTACTTTTAGTCAGATAAGGGAAGCTGCAGGAAGGCTCCTTTCTGCATCTGTTGAATGTCAAATGCCTTCAGCTCAAAATCATTCTTATGCCAAAGTGTCATATTTTGGAGTGGCATATTCTGATCCCCTTCACCCTCCTCCAAAATAAAAGATGAAATTTAAATCTGATGAAGGCAAATAAATGGGAAATTCTGTACCAGTGTGCCTGGCTAGGGAAAAAAACACATTTTTTCCCTTTCTCTGATTTTTAAAAATTGAAGTATAACTGACCTACAATACTATCTTTGTTCCAGGTGCACAACATAGTAATTCGATATTTCTGTACATTACAAAACGATCACCACACAGCCTTTTATTATAGCATTAAAGCAAAAGTCTTTTCTCATGTATTTAAAAACTTCTGGCATATATATTTGAGACTGTGATATGTGGATATACCATAATTATCAGTTTTCTGACTATTGGCTGGCCATTTGTGTTGTTTACTGTTTTTGCTCATTTGTTTCTTCAGTAAATAGCAGTAGAGAAATTTACTTTTTTGTTTGTTTCAGTAAATAGAGACAGAATACACTTTCATGTGGCGTTTGTCTAGGGCCTAGCGTATTTATTTTTGCTAGCGTTGAAAGTAAACAGTGATTTGATTAATCTGTGCTTTATTAGTTCCTCAGTGTATCTCCCTTTGTTCTCTGTTCCTATGTATCTTTTTTTTTTTGTGGTACGCGGGCCCCTCACTGTTGTGGCCTCTCCCATTGCGGAACACAGGCTCCAGATGCGCAGGCTTAGCGGTCATGGCTCACGGGCCCAGCCGCTCCGCGGCATGTGGGATCTTCCCAGACTGGGGCACGAACCCGTGTCCCCTGCATCGGCAGGCGGACTCTCAACCACTGCGCCACCAGGGGAGCCCCCTATGTATCATTTTCTTCAGGATTTTGTAGCATTTATTGCATTCACAGTCCTTTCAAGGAACACCCTCATAGTACCCCTTAGGGGCTCTTTCGGTTCAGTACCAGGTTAAATATCTCACCCTGAGCTATTAAGAGCTATGTTTCTGCTCTTTACATCAAGCCAGCACTCATACTTTTGCTAGAGTGGGTGCTAGTTGAGAGAAAAATTCCTTTTTAAACCTAAAGTAAATGGAGCTTGTGGAAAGTTAGAGTCCCTAGAAGAACTATTTTAGACACAGTCTATTCAATTTATTAAAAACAAAATCTCTCAAAACGCCTTTTGAAAGGATAGCAACGTTTTATAATATTCCAAGCTATTTACTGGTTGATTTTGTAAGAACCAGGTAAGTTCAGTAGATTTAATTCTTTTGACAAATATTTATTGAGTACTTACTGTGTGCTAAGTACCATTTTAAGCACTGGGGTTATAAAATCAGTGGAAACTTTGCCTTCATGGAGTTTATATGTTAATGGAGAGAAACAGACAATAACATAAAGTAAATTATTGTTAGGAAGATAATGTGGTATATATATTATGTATTACCTAACACCCAGGGGGAATTCTGATGCAGTAACCAAACCTATTATTATTTCTTTTATAATAAAAGTATGAGCATTCACACTCAATGGACTAAATAAAGACTATAGCCACTTCATGTTAGTGCAAATGAGATACTTCTATAAAATGAGTATTAAAGGGGAGTTTTCAAAATAGGTAAAATTATGACTGTGATCCAGATGTAAAATGAACACATTTTAAAGATTTTATTTAACTTATTAAATGAAGGAACCAAGTAGATGTTATAACCCATTCAAAGAAGAATTCATAGGACAAACACATTTATAGATCAGGAATATTGAAATGATGTGCAAATTAAGGCAAAACTAGCATCTCCCACAATGGGAGAGGGAAGTCAACGAACATCTACTGGACAGGACAGAATTTGCGTGTAGATAGACATGACTTATTCTGCATCATTGTCAGTTATCTATAATGTACAGAGTTGTAAAATAGCTTCCATAGAATCAGAATCAGATAACCTGAAATGATGTGCCTTTGACAATGCATTTTTCCACTGAAGTGTAAATTTTTTCTCTTACCTGAGTTACTAGAAAGCTTTTGGTTTTCTGAGCTCTCTAGAATTATAGATAAGGGATATAGAACTATAGTATATTTGATAGTGATAGTACTTTGCAGAAAAATAAAGATGCAGAGGGGTGGTTATCATTTTAAATAGAAGGACTGTAGAAGACTTGAGGAGGTGATATTGAGGATTGAGCTAAAGTAGATGAGATTTTTTTTGCCTGAGTAACTGGAATGATGGAGTTGCTTCTAACTGAGATTGGGGAAGAGCAGTTGGAGAAGAAGGCAGGGGAGGTGGAGATCACAACCTCAGTATCGGCTTTTAGCCATTCAAGTAGAGATGTTGAGGCAGTTATATATACATGCGTAGCTGCACTTCAGGGAATCTGTGTGGGCTAGAAATAAACATTTGGGAGTTAATATGTACAGGTGACATTTAAAGCCTCCAAACTGGATGAGATCACTTCTACATGCCACACATTGTGCTAGTCCCTGTAGAGATAGATTTAAAATTGTGTTTGTCCTCAAAAAGCCTATGGTCTGCTAGAGGAGGTGGATGTAAACAGTTAATACTGTATAAAAGTATACTAATACAAATACATATCAAGTATACTAAGATAAATACGTATCAAGTCTACTAATATAAATACATACCAAGTACAGATGATTCAGGGAAGTCAAATCTGAGTCATCCTAAACTCCATCACCCCCAAAGTCACTCATTCAGTGGCCCGACCATGAGACATGCACAGAAGAAAGTCACAGCGTGGTACCTTGTATATCAGCTGACTTCTCCACTAACCCACCGTACCCAGCATGTTTCTAGTGATATTGGAGAACCTCGCTGGTGACACTTCTGCATGGCTTACAAGCCTCCTTATTATTTGCCCTTTGCCTTATCTCTTGCTTTACTTCCTCAGTTCTGTCCCTAGTGACAGAGATGATCGATTTCTTTTTGTTTAATTGAAGTATAGCTGATGTACAATATTATATGTTACAGGCGTATAATATTAGCCTTTCACAGTTTTAAAGGTTATTCTCTATTTATAGTTATTATAAAATATTGGCTATATTCCCTGTGTTGTACAATATGTCTTTGTAGCTTATGTTATGCATAATAGTTTGTACCTCTTAATCCCCTATCCCTATATTGCCCCTCCCACTTCTCTGCACTGGTGACCATTAGTTTGTTCTCTATATCTGTGAGTCTGCTTCTTTTTTGTTGTGGTCACTAGTTTGTTGTATTTTTTAGATTCCACATGTAACTGTATTCCACATGCAAGACAGTATTTGTCTTTCTCTGTCTGACCTATTTCACTTAGCATAATACCCTCCAGGTCCATCCATGTTGCTGCAAATGGCAAAATTTCCTTCTTTTTTTATGGCTGCAGCTCTGTATTTTTTAAACACCACTCTGGCTATAGAGTGAAAAATGAATTAGGAGAGGGAATGAAACAGACATAGTTTGCTATTTATTAGCCTCAGCCTGCCTTCACATTGATATTTAGTGACTTATAAAGACTTGAAGGGTTGGAATTCCCTGGTGGTCCAGTGGTCAGTACTCTGCACTTCCACTGCAGGGGGCACGGGTTTGATTCCTGGTTGGGGAACTAAGATCTCACATGCCGTGTAGTGTGGCCGAAAAACAAAAAGACCTGTAGGGTAGAAAAGGCATAGTAGGTATGCAGAAATGGAAAGTGTATGTTGCTATATAATACAATTTGGGGGATAAGGGGAAATTTTCTAGTAAATGCATGCAGTTGCAAACTTTACCCTCTCCCCTCCTATATGTCATATTAAAAGGTAACCTGAATGAATGGCAATTCCTCAAAAAAATCAAACATAGAATTACTATAGGGCCCAGCAATTCTACTTCTGAGTATATAAAAGAATTGAAAGCAAGGACTCAAACAGATATTTGTACATCAGTCTTCAAGGCAGCATTATTCATAATAGCCAAAAGGTAGAATCAACCCAAATGTCCATGGGATGTTGGGAGGGATGAATGAATAAGCAAATGTGGTGTGTACATACGATGAAATATTACTTAGCCTTAAAAAGGAAGGAAATCCTGATACATGCTACAACATGGATGAATCTTGAAGACATGTTAAGTGAAAAAAGCCAGACACAAAAGAACAAATATTGAACAGATCCATTTATATGAGGTACCTGGAATAGTTAACTTCATAGAGACAGAAAATAGAATAGCAGATACCAGGGGCTGGGAATGGGAGATGCATACTGGTACAGAGTTTCAGTTTGTGAAAACATTCTGGAGAAAGGGTACAGTGGTGGTTCTTACACAACAATATGAATGTACTTAATGCCACTGAACTGCATACTTAAAAATAGTTAAAATGGTAAATTTTATGTTATATATATTTTACCACAAAAAAAGTGACCTGGGAATACCATGGAGCTGTAAGAAAGAACAGAAGGATTTCTATAAACTAATATTGTACTGGTAATGAGAGATTTACAGGATAAAGTTAAAAATAAATAGGTGCTATCTTTTGTGTAAATATTCATATTTGCTTTTATTTGCGTAAACAAACACTGGAAAGATTAACAAGTAACTAATAAAAGTTGTTACTTCTAGGAGGCAAGAGGGCCTGTGGTCACTGGAGGCAGGAGTGATAATGAGACATCTCAATGTATCTCCTTTTATGTACTTTTGATTTTTGAACTATATAGATGTATAACCTATTCAAAATAATGTTCAAACATAGGACTTAAGGGCTTCCCTGGTGGCGCAGTGGTTGAGAGTCCGCCTGCCGATGCAGGGGACACGGGTTCGTGCCTCGGTCTGGGAAGATCCCACATGCCACGGAGCGGCTGGGTCCGTGAGCCATGGCCGCTGAGCCTGCATGTCCGGAGCCTGTGCTCCGCAACGGGAGAGGCCACAACAGTGAGAGGCCCGCGTACCGCAAAAAAAAACAAACAGAAAAAACAAAACAAAAAAACATAGGACTTAAGGTAGATTCATTGTAGAGTGATCAGTAATTTGTAGTCACAAAAACCATAATTTTTTTAGAGATATTGATTAAATATTGCTACATGTGACATGCCCTCTCCCAGACAAGTGGGGTCCAGGGTTCAGGAGTCTGTGCCAGTGTTTGGTGTTTCAAGAGCCTGGTTTAGATGCAGAAGTGAGTTTCACCTTTCCTTCCCCTGCAAGCAGGAAAGAACATATATTCTGGGTAGACACTTAATAAAATCAAATTCTCTAAGTTCATCAATAGCAAGGTTGACCATGGCAAGTGGGGTCATCATTAAACACATTATTTGACTGAGTCTAGGAGCCTAAAGCATTCAATAAGCAGGAAACTGTCTGAATATAGCTCTGCATTAATCTAAAATGCCGCTTTTTCTGATTCCATCATTAATTAGGAACATATGATGTGTAACATTTGCATCTGAAGCCAGAAGCAGGACTGCTTAAGATTTCTTAGGCCATGGGAGCAGAGACAGTAACTGATAGCTGAGCACCCACCTAATTCTGCACCCCCCAACCCTACCCCTCGGCAAGGGAGTAGGACTGTTTTATCTTCTCTGGTCATTTTTCTTCCAGCTCCTTCTTTCCCACCTACATCCAACAGAAATAGAAATAGGTAGAATCCTGAGGCAGGCTGTGAGAAGTAAAGACCTGCTAGGGGCAGCTCAGCCCATCCTACTTTTATTTCTTAGCTGTGTTCCAGGGCATATGGTTTGGAGGGAGAACCCAGGGAGTCACATCTGGGAATCATGCCCAAGTTATAGCTGGTAGAGCACTTTCCAGCAAGGTTGTCAAGGTGTAGGTGAAGAGAAAGAGCTGAGTGACAGGCAAAATGAGAGAATTGAGAAATCTGTCATTGAAAGTAGTGAAGAAATACACAACTGGGAAGTGGCCTATAAAAGTTGCAGAGGTGGAGTTCAGATGACTTTGACATGATTCCAGCACAAGCATTCAAGGTATGCGCTACTCATTTAAAGTTATTCAGATGGCTAAGTGATTTATTTCTCTCTGCCTCATTGATCTATTTGTATGTCTGTCTTCCCTACCACATTGTAGGAATTGAAGACAAGGACTTTAGCTGAACTGGAAAAAGCATGGACTTTGGAATCAGGCAGATCTATTTAAATCCAAACCTCTTCTCTTTCTAATGTTGAACTTTGCTCAAGTTATTTTTATTACACTGAACCTCAGCTTCTGTGTGCATCATAGTGTTGCTAGGAGGATTAAGTGTGAGAAAAACAATTTATAAACTCTCCCTTTTTGTATCTTCCACAGAGCTTTACATTTAAAAGGCATTTGAAATATTTATCAAACTGAGTATGTTTCTACCTATTAAGTCTGAACCCTGGTTAAGGACAGCATGAGGCAGGCATATTTATAAGGCTTTCACCTTGAGCAGCTAACGTTATTATTGCTAAATATTTTATCAAGCAACTGCCTGTTATGTACCAAGTACTAAGTTTTCACTTGCTGATCTGGTCTATCTTTCCTTCTTATTATCAGAATCCAGCTTGAAGCTTTCTGCTTTGTGTAGGCCTGTTCTTTTCCCTATTTACAGGACCTCTTCTCCACACCAGTTTTTATCAGTGGGTTTGAGAGTCATTGCCTTATGCTCATTACTCTTCTAAAAAACCTCAGTCTCATGCTCTAGGCATGGATAAGTTAGGGATTGTTAAATATCTTTCCTTCTTTTGTCTGATATTTATTGAGCACATACTGTGCTGGAGTGGATACAAACAGTATTTCTGCTTCCCAGGAAGTTTTTCCTCTAGTTAAAAAAAAAAAATACGCACATGTAAAATATATTTAATTATTTAGCAATATGATATTACTTTTGCTTTTACTATTTTACATTTTACCATGTAAAAAGATCCCATTTTAAAAACACACACATACACATAGAAAAAGGATTGGAAAGAAATGCACCAAGATGTTAACAAAGCTTATCTCTGAGTAGCGGTATTTGGGTGTGCATGTGTGTGTGTGTGTTTAATGTTGCTTATCTGGATTGTCTAAATTTTCAAAAATTTCATTTTGAAGTTATGGGAGTTAAGGCAAAACTAGCATGCCAGTATGCATCATCCCCCCCTCCCCTTGCTAACAGGATAGTGACCCCTCTCTTCCTCTTGCGTTCAGCTTTTGCGAGAATTGAAGCACCCTAATGTGATCGCCCTGCAGAAGGTGTTCCTTTCTCACAGTGACAGGAAGGTGTGGCTGCTGTTTGATTATGCCGAGCATGATTTATGGGTAAGTCTAAACTCACTTTATTTTTAGGGTAATTTTATATAGGTATGAAGAAGTAAATGTATGTGTTCCATACTGCTAATGCACAGAAAGGAAGACTTGCTCTGTTGACCATAGTTCAAAATAAATATACTAAATGTAAATTTTGATTTAAAAGAATTAGAGCAATAAACATTAGCATCCTATTTTACTGAGAAGATATTTGTAACATTCAGAAATTTCACTTCAAAAAATCTTACTGAGTGGGAAATTGTAATTTTATGCAAGTGATTAATGGCAGTTTACTAATATGTGTAGTGAAAATTGCTTTCTTTTGTGGTCCACACAGTAGTTCAAATTTAACCAGTTATGTACCTGTGAATAGTTTCTCTCTCTAAATTAAGGTCGATCTTGCAGCATTTTGCCATTTAAAATGGACTCCACCAAATGGAAGAACACCTACGGTTTTGCAAATATTAGGGTTGTTTTTATCAATATATAAAAGAAGCCAAAATTTTTAATTCCAAATGTTTAAAGTTAGGAATCAGGGCATTTAAACATTTTATCCCAGGAGTTGCCAAAAGTAAAAAAATTCCAATTTGGCAGTAAGTTCAAATTTTGGATAATTAAATTTTGATTCAATATAGTGTGGTTTGTCATCTATAAAAATTATAAATCTTTTTAGGAATAACTTTAGCAAACTCATAGGTTTTGAAGGAGATTTCAGTTTATGCTTTTATAGCAGATATTGACAACAATCTCCCCTGCCATGGATATTTAGTACCCATTTTGGCATGTTTTGGACAAGGGTGGAGTGGAGATAGAGGTGGATGTGAGGGGTGGGCGCAGGTAGAATTTCTTCCCCTTCATTACAAAGTTTTATAACCCACAATGTAACATGTGTACATAAAAATTTGAATATGATGATCTGGTTGTATTTATTTCAATGGGACTGAATTCTCCTTTTTTCTCTCCCTGCTGCTTTCTAGTAGTGATTTGCTATTTAATATTGACTACTGAGAATATATCCTAATTTCATTATGTGCCAAAGAAGGTGAACTTTCCAATAATTCTAATAATACATATAGCCAGTGATGTTACCCAAATGCACTAACTTTTTATAGAATAGGAAAGATTTACAGGGTTTTTTTCCTTTTGTTTACTCTTTCTGTCAGTAGGGAATACAACTAATACAATTTTTTAGGCAGGTTTTTAAATACCAACCCTTGTTACTTCTTGGTTTTATTTAATGAAAATCTTAATGGTTTCAGTAAATCTAGTCATTATAACCACATTAATACTGTCATATTTACCCTCAATATAGATTGTTTTGGTTTGATCTTATTATTCAAATTATTTTTCTTTGTGTCATTATTGGCCTTTAATAAGTAATATTAAAATGTAGAGAATTTATTGCAGCCTTGATTGTGTTTTATTGACACAGGCAAAGACTATGTTATTATAATATATATATTTTAATTTTTAGCATATTATTAAGTTTCATCGTGCATCAAAAGCAAATAAAAAGCCCATGCAGTTGCCAAGATCTATGGTTAAATCATTACTTTACCAGATTCTTGACGGTATCCATTACCTCCATGCAAATTGGGTGCTTCACAGAGATCTGGTAAGTATGTTTCTTTTAAATCGCTCAATATGTGTCTTTCTCTTTTCAGAAATATCTTTTCTTCTTGGTACAGTTACGATGAACATGAATTATAGAAAAATTTGAAAATACACATAAGCAAAAAAGAAGGAAATAAAAATCACCATAAGCCTATGATCAAAAGATTACTGTTATTAACTTTTGTTGTATATTCTTCCCTTACATTTACGCACAGCTATAAAATGTCATTATGATTTTCAACAAATGATTGGCATAATCTTTTTTTTTTTTTAATTTTTACTGGAGTATAGTTGATTTACGATGAGCATAATCTTAATGGGATGGCCATATGCGAAACAAGTACCTTTTGATTCATTTTGTTTTTCGTAATTTTGCTCACCATTAGTAAACAGTTTAATAATTAAAGACTGAATTCACATTGTTTTCAAAGCTAAACTGAAATAATGACACTGCCTCCAGTAAATAGAATGTTATTAGTATTAACAATAAGTAAATAAGTAACTAACAGGGGAAATATATCAATACTTATTAGGCATATTATCCATAATTCAAATGTTTGATGTTTGGTTTTACTTTTTTACTCAGTACACATATAACAAACATTTATTAATGTCAAGTTATTTTATTCATCTTTTCATTGTTATCATTTTAGTTTATGTTGATGAGATTTTTTGTTCTTAAGAAATACGGGTACTTAATAGCTGTAATACCACTGAGTTTATAGTTGCAAGTTTTATTTTGCTTAGGCTTTTGCAGATTCTAGGGATATAGTAGGGATAGATCTATGTCGACTCAATTTTTTTAATTGAGGAGAAGTATTTATTATAGAAAGGAATGAATACATAAGGGATCTAGATAGTACCCCTTGCTACCTTGTCAGTCAGGCCTAGTCTTCTGGCTTGAGCATCTCTTGATGTGGCATTGGAGTTACATTGGGGCCAAATGACAGGGACCACAAAGATGCATTTACCGTTTCAATAGAAGCATTTCACCTCATAATTTTAAACTAAGGTTCTCAAAGCCTTCCACTTATCCACGTTACTATTACCCGTGAATCAGCATGTTTTAAAATGATTCTTGGGTACATGAAGTTGTTCTAGGTCAAACCTTCCTTCATAAATGGTTTTAGATTTTAATTTGCTGTATATAACATAGCCTATGTGAGTTATATTTTTGAGGTCATATTCATGTTTGAATCATTGATCAGAATCCTTTACTGAAGATTAACTGATCTCAGCTCTTCTCTTTTTGTCACAAAATTGTGTATTTTGTTCTAAATAGCATAGATTAACACATTTTATTTGTGATGTCACTGCCTGAATATCTAGTGGTACTAAAACCTAATATAACCAGGATTCAGTTTTCTCCCATCCAAACTTGCTGCTGCTTTAGTGTCCTCTATTTTGGTTATGGCAGCACCCACCTCCTAGCCTAGAAACTTCTTTTACCACTTGCAGACCCTTGTACTCCACATCCAGAACTTGCCTAATCCTGTCAGTTTCACCTCTAAAATATCTCTTCCATTCATCTGTTTCCATTCCTAGTGCCTCATTCCTAGTTCAGGCCTTTATTATCTTTTTCTTGTAGTATGGTGCTAGCCTCTTAACTTGTCTCCTTATCAACAATCTCTTTCCCTTCCAGTCCACTTTAGATCTTCTGAATAATTACTCAGCCCCTGCTTAAGAACTTTGAAACAGTTCCTCATTGCTTACAGACTAAAGCTATAGTTCCTTTTTTGGCTTTTGAGGTCTTCTCAGGTATAGCTCCAACTGCCTTTAAAATTTTTCTTCTGTATCCCTGTAATCTTTTATTTACACTGTACTGTTTAACTATTGATTGTTCCCTGGATCCTCCTGAGAGTTCCTGCCTCAGTGGCCTTTATTTCTCCTGCTAAAACTCCTTACCCCGTCTCTACATATTCAAATATTACCTGTCTTTCAGGACCTGCACAAATGTTAAAACTTATCCTCATATCCATCATTACTTAGAAATAATCTCTCCTCCTTGTTGGTTGCTGTTGTACTTCATCTTTACTTCTCTTCTGGCATTTGCCTATTAGTACTATAGTAATTTATATAGATGCCTAGAAGATGTTCTAGACCATAAACTTATTGAGAGAGTGGGGTCTCTGACTCATTTTGGTACACTACTGCTCCAGTACACAATAGGTACTGAGTAAATATTTCCTTAGTGAATGAATATCAGTAAGAATATTAATTACTACGGAATGTTTTTGGATCAGGTAACATATGTATTCAGCACACTTCTCAAATAAATTTTTATTATTTCCTTGTATGTGCAAAGCATGAAAGGGTGAGGACAGTACAAACATGACTGTATCAAGACCTTCTCAGGAGTTTAGTCTGAGAGAAGAAATAATGACATGTACACAAACAATTTTACTATCCGATAGACGAGAGAGAATGTGAACATGGCAATGTGAGAAGTACAGACTAAATGCTATTCAGGGTTAGAAGAGGTTCTGAGTGGGGGAATAAGGACAAGCTTCAGAGAGGTGCCATTTGAGCTGGACTTTGAAGGATGAGTAGAATTTAAATAGAGATTTGAGAGATGAGGGTAACCTAATGAAGTGTTGGATATAACATTTCTGAGGTGAGAAAGCACTTGAATTATCCCAGAAAGAGTGTGTAGTTCTGTCTGGCTCAAAAATGGATAAGCTGAATTAGGGTAGTATGAAGTAAGACTAGGAAGATATGGGTTGGAGCCTGATCGAGGAAGGCCCTAATATCAGGCTAGGGAGTTTGTTTGTTTTTAAGTGCTAAAAGTTTGTGGGCAACAGAATGAAGTTTTTTTTTCCCAAATGAAATTATTTTTCCCCATTAAAGAAGCCACCCTTGATTATTATTACTTCATCCATAGCATGGACACAATATGTATGTTTTTAATTGAAGTATAGTTGATTTACAACGTTGTGTTAATTTCTGCTGTACAGCAAAGTGATTCAGTTATATTTATTTATACACACACACACACACACACACATTCTTTCTAAAAATATTCTTTTCCGTTATGGTTTCTCATAGGATATTGAATATAGTTCCCTGTGTTATATAGTAGGACCTTGTTGTTTATCCATTCTATATATAATAGCTTACATCTGCTAACCTCAACCTCCCACTTCATCCCTCCCCCAACCCCCTCCCCCTTGGCAACCACCAGTCTGTTCCCTATGTCTGTGATTCTGTTTCTGTTTCATAGATAGGTTCATTTGTGCCATACTTTAGATTCCACATATAAGTGATATCATATGGTATTTGTCTTTCTCTTTCTGACTTGCTTCACTTGGTATGATAATCTCTAGTTGCATCTGTGTTGCTGCAGATGGCATTATTTCATTCTTTTTTATGGCTGAGTAGTATTCTATTTTATATACATACCACATCTTTATCCATTCATCTGTTGATGGACATTTAGGTTGTTTCCACGTCTTGGCTGTTGTGAATAGTGTTGCTATGAATGTAAGGGTGAATGTATCTTTGTGAATTATGGTTTTGTCTGGATATGTTCCCAGGAGTGGGATTGCTGGATCATGTGGTAACTCTATTATTAATTTTTTAAGGAAACTCCATACTGTTTTCCATAGTAGCTGCACCAACTTACATTCCCACCAACAGTATAAGAGCGTTCCCTTTCCTCCACACCCTCTCCAGCATTTGTTAGTTGTAGACTTTTTAATGATGGCCATTCTGACTGGTGTGAGGTGGTACCTCATTGTAGTTTTGATTTGCATTTCTCTAATAATTAGTGACGTGGAGCCTCTTTTTTAAAAAAATTAATTAATTAATTTTTCGTTGTGTTGGGTCTTCGTTGCTGCGTATGGGCTTTCTCTAGTTGTGGCAAGCGGGGGCTACTTTTCGTTGTGGTGTGTGGGCTTCTCATTGTGGTGGCTTCTCTTGTTGCAGAGCATGAGCTCTAGACATGTGGGCTTCAGTAATTGTGGCATGCGGGCTTCAGTAGTTGTGGTGTGCGGGCTCAGTAGTTGTGGCTCGTGGCCTCTAGAGTGCAGGCTCAGTAGTTGTGGCGCACAGGTTTAGTTGCTCCACGGCACGTGGGATCTTCCCAGACCAGGGCTTGAATCCGTGTCCCCTGCATTGGAGGATTCTTAACCACTGTGCCAATAGGGAAGGTGGAGCCTCTTTTCATGTGCCTATTGGCCGTCTGTATTAGCATGGACACAATATTGAAGATGTGTTCTGAAGGTGGTTCTGACCTAGTATAACACTTGTTTGTATTTTACCTATACATTCCCCTAGTGCCTCTACTGCTTAAGTAACTCTAATAAGATTTGAAACTTTAAGCCAGTAGGAATATAGTCTGTGATAGCCTACTTAATTCTTCTCTGATCATGAGGCCTGCTATCTGGACCATATTGTCATGGTTTTGCCAAAGTATTTTCAGGAGTAGAAGATTTAAACTGTATGTTTACTTTATAGATATATTCAGTGGTAGATACAGAAAGATAGAGTATATCAAGTATGAATATGGGTAAAAGGGATATGTTGGAGACATTTGAAAAATTATTATTTTGTATGTGAGCTGAAGAGTAGAGTTGCAGTTTTAGTCAATGAATAGGGTTTTTAAATGCTTCATTTCTTATTATGATAGGGAATCTGGCTTTACACTATCTGTTAGTCACAACTGTTTCAGAGTACATACCATCTCTAAATTTTCATTTGGTGTGAGAAACCTAGAAAATCCATACAATTAAAGGTGTTAGAGTAAATATAAATTTGCAGTAATAGTATAACCTAACAAATTTAAAAAGTAAATAAAAACCAGTGTTTTGGACTTCACACAAAGAAGCATTACATCATCAGTGAGGTTGGTGTTTTTCATTGTGATTGATTTCATATCTAGAACAGTATTTTAATTATGTCATTTGGATACTAGAATTTAATACAGAAATAGAGAATTTAAATAATGTCACCAAAAAGATGACTTATATTGAGGAATTGCTTTAAAAGGAAAGGAGAAAAGGAGCTAAATATATTCATCTTAGCAGAGAGACAGTTGAGACATAAGTTTATAAATATTTGGAACTTGTAAACACCAAGGGAGGAAAGATGTATTTTAATTTTACAGCAGGATATAGCTAAGAGTAAGAAGATGAAATACAGGATGACTCATTTTTATGGGATTACTATTCTGGTAGGTTGGAAGAATGCCAAGGTATAGTTTATCTCTTTTTCAAAATTATGAGCTTCTTGGGCTTCTCTGGTGGTGCAGTGGTTAAGAATCCGCCTGCCAATGCTGGGGACACGGGTTAGAGCCCTGGTCCGGGAAGAGCCCACATGCCTCGGAGCAACTAAGCCAGTGCGCCACAACTACTGAGCCTGAGCTCTAGAGCCCGTGAGCCACAACTACTGAGCTCGCGTTCCACGACTACTGAAGCCCGCATGCCTAGAGCCCATGCTCTGCAACAAGAGAATCCACCACAATGAGAAGCCCACCCACTGTAACAAAGAGTAGCCCCCACTCGCCTCAACAAGAGAAAACCCGTGCACAGCAACAAAGACCCAACGCAGCCAAAAATAAACAATTAATTAATTAATTAAAAAATAAAGATACTACATGTGGGGGCAATTTGTTATTAATAGACACGTAAAATATACATAGCCAACATGTCATAAACAACCTACAGCGCTGTTGAAAATCCAGTAAAAATTCTGCCTGAACCAACGGTGTGTCATAAGGAAGAAAAAAAAAAATATCGCCAAACCAGAACTATGTAGTTTTGCCAGTTAATATGCCAAAATCACCCAGAGTCATTTATTATACATTTCTCTGTAGCTAGAATGTCTGTTGCTTCATTTTCTTTAATCAGCAAGTCCCAAGTTTAAACAACATTTATCATCTCACAGATTCTATGGGTCAGGAATCTAGGTGTGGCTTACTTGGATTCTCTGTTTCAGAGTCTCTTTAAAAGGTTGCAGTCAACTCAAGTCTTGATTGGGAAGAGTCCACTTCTAGTTCACTCACGTGGTTATTTGCAGGATTCATTTCCTCACAGGCTGATGGGTGGAGGCCTCCTTGTTTCCTTGTTATGTTGACCTCTCCATAGAGCATCTCAAAACATGGCAGTTTTCTTTACCAGAGTGGCAAACTTGAGGGCGAGAGAGAGAGAATGTGTGTTAGCAAGATGGAAGTCACAGTCTTCTGTAAGTTAATCATGGAAGTGACGACTCATTACTTTTGCTGTATTCTGTTCATTAGAAGTCACTAGGTATAGCCTACACTCAAGAGGAGTAGTTACGTAAGAGTGTGTATACTGGGGGTGGGGATGATTGGAAACCGTGTCTGAAGCTGCGTACCATAGAGTCTGAGAGGCTTTTAAATGATGTTTGGATCCTGTTATTGTCCTTTTAATTTAGTTATAATATAGTATAGAAAATGCAGGAAGCCCCCTCCTTTCATATATAATTTTTTCCATGTATAAAAGTTGCTTGTGTAGTAAGAGTTTCGGGATAGTTCTAGAGAGTGAAAAAAACATTATAATGTACCAATTATTCCTTCCCTTTTACATTCTTCAGTGATTTATTCCCAGAATTTGGTATATGTTCCTTACTTTTCCCCTCCTCTTCTCTTCCCTCCCTCCTTTCCCACCCTGCATTGAACCACAAGTTTAATCCACTTAAATCTGGAGGGTGTGTTAAATTGAGATCCAGGATTTTTCACTTTGAACATACCTAGAGGTTCTTTCTTTGTTATGCAGTCTGAGGCATATGCTTATCACTAATATTAGTACTTTTTTATTTCTATTTTTCTTTTTCACACATTTGTGTAAAGCAAAAGTAAAAATGCAAAGGAAACTTTAAATGATAGCAAAACCTTTGTTTTCCAAGTTTGGTAATGCTGCTGAGTTGTAACAGCTAGCTGACAAGCAGTGAAAGGACAGCATGAAATATAGTCCTTTAGCCAAAAAGAGCATTTGAAGACTTTTTAGGAACAGCACTGTATGAAAATCCAATATATGAAGTCAAAGATGGCCCTCTGTTTTCTACTCAGCTGGAAAAAAAGTGCTGTGCTGTTCTTCTTTGTGAAAGTTTGATTAAAATAAATGCTTGGTTGTTGGAGAATTGTCTAGAAATCTCTCTTTGCCTCACAGCTTCTCTTCATAACTTGTGTGACAAGGAGATGCATCAAGTCTTTAATTTTGTCTGTGCTAAACAGGGCCTGATAAGGCAAATGTTTATACTTCAAAGAAACCCTTAAAATCTTACTGTAGCCATCATGGCAGCATTTTGCAAGCATTTTCATAATGTTTTAGAGTTTTAGCCTTGCTGAATTCTTATGATATGGGAGCTTTGAGATCCTAGATTAAAAAACAATATATTTCTGGACTTCTCTGGTGGTGCAGTGGTTAAGAATCCGCCTGCCAATTCAGGGGACACGGGTTCGAGCCCTGGTCCGGGAAGATCCCACATGCCACGGAGCAACTAAGCCCGTGCGCCACAACTACTGAGCCTGCACTCTAGAGCTTGCACGCTACAACTACTGAGCGCACGGGCCACAGCTACTGAAGCCCACGCACCTAGAGCCTGTGCTCCGCAACAAGAGAAGCCACTGCAATGAGAAGCCCGCGCACCGCAACGAAGAGTAGCCCCTGCTCGCCACAACTAGAGAAAGCCCACGTGCAGCAACAAAAACCCAACACAGCCAAAAATAATAAATAAAAAAAAATTATTTCCAAGATAGTCAGTCTTGCTACTTAAGCCTCAGTTTACTTATTTGTAAAATGGCAATAATGATAGGTGCTTTATATTGTTGTTGATTCCATTGTCTTAGCTCCAGAGTTCCTGAATTTCTCCTGATTTCCTTTCTGTAGAAGCTTCTGTCCATTCTTCTGAATATCATCAGCAGTGCAGCGATGCCCTTTCTTTTAACCACTTGCTTCCCCAGAATTCCTTTAGCCTGATACTCCTCCTAGCCACTTATGCTTTACAGAGTAGAGCTCTACTGTAAATATGTGAAACATGCTTCTTGGTGTTTTAAAAAAAAAAGTAGGGCATGTTTCATCTGGTTTATATTTAAATATTGCTAAATATTTTATATTTTAAAAAGTTTTTAAAAACTGGCTTAAATAGATCAAAGTTAGTGTTTCACTTAACTTTTCATTCTAACAATTCCATGCTAATCAAATGACTATTATTTTTCATTTGATTTATTAACGTTTCACTTGACAAATTGTGACAGAAAGCAGCATTTATTTTAATATGATTTAGTCACCCTAATTTCTTTCAGAATGCAAAGCTAACAATGAAAAAAGTTAAGTATGGCCTGGTTATCTTCTAACCTTCAATTTTAGGTGATTTTGGACAATTACAGATCTTGTCATGCTGAAGAATCACACTAGGGCTTTTGCTGGTGACCTTTGGTTCCTAACTAGTTCCTTAGAGCTGGTCCTCCACAGTCTGTGGCTCAGCTGCTCATGATGGCAGCCTGAAGGCCTTTGATGGTAGTCATGTCTTCTGTGTACAGATGCTTCTACTGCTTCTATACAAGGCCTTGTAAAGATAGGTATGGTAATGTTTCTTACAATGCTCTGGATACTGTGACACACATCTTACAAATGTAAGAAGGTATTATTGAGGTGTTTTCTAGATATGGGGCTGTGATTCTTTCTGGCATGTCAGTTTTTCCATCATCCATGCCCATAGCCCAGTAACCAGAGCTTGCAGCAGAGTCCTGCACATCTGCTGGTTTGAGTTAGAGCATAGTGCTCTACCATCTGTTTGACAGGCAGGTGATACACACTAAGAGTCATACTTCTAAGAGGGCCAGCTTCAAAGGGGACGTGGTTTGACTCACAGTGGCTTATGAGGCCTCTGAAGGTTCAGCTCGGTGACAGGGCTCTTTTGATGATCCTGACTTTAGTATAGTTCTATTAGCCTGTACTGACAAACACATTTCTAGAAGGCTATTTGCCAAGTTAACTTCATAGTCCCTAAAAGGGTATATAGTCAAGATATATTCCACAGTGACAGCAATGGCAGAAACTGGTTAGGAGTGAAGGCTTACAGAAGGAGCCCCAGTAGTTTGAGGCCTATGTTTAGAACTGAAGAATCAATTCAGACATACTATTTTATTAAATTAATTTTATTGAAGTAGAATTTATATACAATAAAATATACCCATTTTAATTACAAATTGATGAATTAGGACAAATGTGTATGCTACCACAGGCATTCTATTTGACCAACACCGTAGGATGATTCAAGATCCCTTACTGAGAATGATGGTATCTTCGTCAAGAGGGGACCTTGCATTTAAGGACTGATGATTCGTTTCACTGGGAGATTATTTATGATGGTTATTTTGTGTGATCATATTTTCAACTAAGCACACATCTGGGTAGAAGTCTTCTGTTGGTGAGGACTATAAGTCAATTAAGTATTGTTTATTTGCCAAGTGTGCTTTTGTTCTCATAACCCTGGCCTGGAGTGCATCTCTGAGAGACTTAGGTTCTAAGCCTGGGTCTGCCACTGTGGACAGTGGACTTAGTTGAGGTTATAGGTTTTTTGTGTTTCTTCATGAGTAAAATGAGAGGGCTGTTTGATAACTTCTACCTCTGACATTCTTAATTTCTCATGATAATAAGAATGAATTATTTGATTTGAATGTGACTGTCACAAATGTAAATGGAAAACTACTTTCTACCAGTGTTGCTTCTCTGCAGATGGATTGTACTAGTTAATGAACAGGATAGCATCTGAATACCTTTGTAGCCTTGTTTCCTGGCCTTGCTGTCAATGTGGAATATATCTTGATTATACTGTTGGTGACCTTGAAGTTTGTTAGGTAAATTGCCTTCTAGATACATGTGTTTGTCTTGCATAAAGCTTTTTATAAAGGCTGCTTTTTATTGGTTCTTGTTAGAGAAAAGAAAACCTTATCTCTGCTGTTCAGGCCTGTAACCACTCCTAAAAGGCAAAGACAAAGAAGTGCATTGTTAACTGTTGTGCAGTGCTGGGTTGGCAGCTGTTTACCATGAATACCGAGGTTTAATTAACATAGGTACCTGTTACAGATACCTCTAGACCATTTTAAGGTAAAATGAAATTAATCACAGCATTTAGTATTATAGACTGCTCATTTTAAGACAGCCTACATCTAGTTATTGATACATAATTTCTAACTGGGAAGGAATTTTCGCTGAGAAAGAGCACTTTAAATAGTGGTTAGGTTCTCTGAATACAAAGGCCTATTTAACCCACAGTACACCTAAAGTATGACACTAATAGAACTATGGAACATAATGTCCATTTTTCTGGATTTCTGTGGGGGAAGTACTGGTTTTTAGACCTAGAATATTTGCTTTATAAACATATTTCGTCCTTCTAAGGTGTTCCAGACAGTATGCTGGGCACTGGAAATACAGGGATAGGTAAAATACAGTCCCTTTCCTAATGAATGCGTGGTGGGGAAGATACACGTAAATTGATAATCATAAAATAGTAAGGTTTAAAAGAGAAACTGTAAAGTATGTTCAGGGATTAGCTATGCATAAGGTACTGAGAGTACAGAAGCATACCTAACCAGTTGGGATGGGGCTCTTTTGGAGGACTGAGCTGAATCTGAAAGGATGAGTAGAAATTTATAAGAACGACTTGGGGGACGTGGGTGGGGAGAACATTCCAGGCAGAGGGGACAGCATGAATAAGGGAATGGGGTAAGAAACTGTGAGCGCTTTGATATTACTGGGGCAAAGCAAAAAAGTAGTGAAAGAAGAGGAAGAAGAAAGAAGTAGGGACCAGATTACAGTGGATCTTAATTGTCACGTTTAGAAGCATGGGTTTTTCCTGTGGTCAGTCAGAGCTGAGCTGGTCAGGTTTTTGCTTAAGAAACACTACTGAGACAGGGATGTGGAGAATTGGTTTGAGGGTGCAGGGATAGCAGCTTTCTCAGGCTGTTGTAATGAGCTGGTTGAGAAATGATGAAGGCCTGAATCAGGTCAGAGGTAATGCGGGGGGAGATAGCAGATAAATCTTTAGGAGGTAAGATAATCAGGCCTGAGGATTGGTTAGATTTTAGGAATAAAGGACAGGTGTTCAGACTTCTGCTTTTGTTGATTGAGTGACTGAGAAGGGAATACTATCAGAAAGAGAGACAGTGAAGATTCAGTTTGAACAAGTTGAATTTGAGATGATTGTGGAGATAGCCAGCATACAGTTGACATATCTCTAGATATATAGAAGCTTAGAGACCTAGAGGTATAGATTTTGGAGTCATTGGCATATGAGTGATTGTTGAAACCCTGGACTGAATTAAAATTAGGTCTTTAAAAAATCTATATTCAGAAGTGAGCTTGGCATATTTCATGGTAAGTGCTCACTCTGGTTTCTTAACAATTTCTTTCAAAATTGAGAACTTGCCTACCAAAGGACAATGAATACTGAGCATTGGCAATTTTCATTCATTCATTTAATTGTTCATTCATTCAACAAATCTGTTTTTTTAATTGACATCTGCTGATTGTTTTATTTAATTTTTCACTTTAAAAACAAGACCAAAATCAAAACCTCTGAACTTATACTTTTCAACCTGAAAGAATCAAAGAATATAGTTATAATTCTAAAGTAGCATCAATAAAGCAAGTGTTATTCTTATGAGTATTAATGGACTATACTGAAAGAAGGTAAAATATAATACTCTTATTTTGTACTTACTTTGAAATGCTGCCACTGAACAGATGTTTATTCTGAAAGATGCTACTATGAAGTTTGCAGACTCAAATACTGATAATCGTTATTCAAAAGTAAATTTATGGAATAACTAGAAAACAGGCTGAATTGGAACCTGTGGATAGTTTTATGATATTAATTAGCAACATTTTTTTAAAGATATAGAAAGCTATTGTTTTAATATAAATTAGAAGTTTTAAAACCATCTCCCTTTAGTGCTTTCAATTATCACATAAACCAAAGACCCAAATAATTTCAAATGATCACAGATACTATTTAGGCAAAAATTCTCATGTGTCAGTACTTTTAATGTTGTGCACATCAAATTATAGTAAAAAAATGACTGTAAAGATGCAGCCCCTCTATTTCCATGAACAGCACACTGCATTACAGTAAACCGAGCTTATATTCAACCATCAAATGTGGTTCTCGCATTATTTCATTTTGTGACGGGTCATTAAGAATATCTTCAAGTCCAATAGTCTCATCATTACCCCTCAAGATATCCAATGAAAGGTTTGAGCTGGGAAGAAATGGAAGACACTGAACCTGCTGCACTGCCTTGAATTCCATTTGTAGTTTTAGTGGAGCAAATAGACCCTGGATGTTTCTCAGTGTGGAAAAGTTCATTTTATCTTGGTTGAGCTGGAAATTTTTTTCTGTTAATTCAAGAGGATGACTGGGCAAAAGTTCATTTTTCACACAAGAAAAATCTTTTCGAAGAAGATCATGACTTTCAAAAGGTCCACTTGCTGAAAGTTCAGTAACTGGAATACTGTCCTTTAGCTGAGATCCAAGTCCTCTGGCATTCACCTTCAACTCGCTCTGCGAACCCATTCAACAAATATTTATTAAACGCTGTATGCCTGGATTTCAGCAGATACATAAAGTGGTGATAGAAATATCTTCCCTGCCCTTTAGGAGGTTGCAGTCACAATAATCAGATTCTCTATATTTTTAAATCCTTAACTGTCAATGAAGTTATTTTAAGAGGTAAAATTATGATAGACTGATGCTACTAGCAAATGACTATTGTGCTTAAGAAAAAAAGCATGTCTCTCACTCTTAGTTCTTTGTCCTGTTTGTTACAATACAGAATCTTATTTGTTCAAGGTGAACAATGGAGAACAGTGTAAAGAAAGGAACATAAACTGAAAATTTTCTCCTGGGAATGTACTTCTGTATGAAATGTGACGAGAGTCATGCCACTTCTGTATTTAAAGAAAAGAATAGTTGTAGCCATTAATATTAGGCTAGCACTGTTCATTGTTCAGAAACTAGTCCAGTTGATGTCTGATTGGTTTTTTCCTATTATTCAGGATTGTAGACAGTTGTGTTTGTTTTTCTGTCTTCTTTACTGGTGCTGATGAGACTCATCTTGTGGGTTTCATATTTTTGTTCCAAATGTCCTGGTGTAGGAAGTGTAAAGCAAATGTAGTAGGATAATTGTATATCTTTAGGCTGTTCTATTTATGATGTGCCAATTAACTGAAATAAATTTAACCCTGTGAAAAAAATTGATTCTATAAAAGGAAAAAGCAAATCTAGAATACATGCAAAACATCATGAATGTACATTCAAGAGTTAACTAAATTCTGCTAAAATATAGATATTTCAAGAATAATTTCTGAGTAACCATACTGTTTATCACATTAATTCCCTGACTTTTGCCTTTAAAATACAATTTAACTAAAATGAACCCTGCAGCCTTGATTTGTCTGTCCAATTTTATTGCTGATAACTTGAATATGAGACATCCAACTCCTGCCATTTCTACTGTTTCTATGGTAACTAAAGTGTGCAAACCCAGCAGTATCACTTTCTTTCACAGCTGGCATTTTGTGTTCACAGTAAGAAGAGGGGTTTTAGTAAAGCATAGTCTGTGTTAACTGGGATGTAACTAGGTCAGAACAATTTTGGTATCCTTTTTTCATTCTTTTAGGTTTGTACGTGTGTGTGTGGGTGTGTGTGCATGAGCTGCAGTTTCCTTTGTTTTTTAATAGCATATACCTTCACTTAATTAATCACTGTCAAAGTTAGTCTTTTGAAAATTCAGCATAATATCTGTAAACACAACTCAGTGTGGAATCTTGAGGGTTATATGGAGTTGTTCAGAGACTTGCCCCTAGCCCTGTAGGTCCTTGAGTATTTCCCTTAAGAAGAAGAAAATCGATGTGAAAATGCTTTGAAAAGTTAAATGCATTTTATTTTTTTATTTATTTTCCATTATGATTTATTACAGGATATTGAATATAGTTCCCTAAGTTAAATGCATTTTCATGGTGATCATGTTATTTATTTTGCTGTTATTGTTGTTATTTTGAAACATCAAGTATCTTATGACCGTAACACATTCACTCGTCCTGAAGGGGACAGATAAAGCCCAGTTAAGAGGTGTGCATTAAAAAATGATTCCCGGGCTTCCCTGGTGGCACAGTGGTTGAGAGTCCGCCTGCCGATGCAGGGGACACGGGTTCATGCCCCGGTCTGGGAAGATCCCACGTGCCGCGGAGCGGCTAGGCCCGTGAGCCATGGCCGCTGAGCCTGCGCGTCCGGATCCTGTGCTCCGCAACGGGAGAGGCCACAACAGCGAGAGGCCCGCGTACCGCAAAAAAAAAAAAGATTTCCTCTGTGATTCTAGATTTTTACTTGACTACAGGAACCCTTCTCTATGGATACTGCCCAAGCTCTAGGTTCCTTTCTCAGACTGTACAAAAGAGCTCACAGTCGCTGCTCCCCTAAACCATGTCACCACTTCTGCCCTCATCTCAGGCCTCACTCTTAGAGCTTCCATGGGCTTCAAGTAGATCACGTCAAAGTTATTCTCTACTGTCTTCAGAACTAGCTAGATCCTCTTCTCTCTCTCTCTCTCTCTCTCTCTCTCTCTCTCCCTCTCCTCATTCCATTGTGGTGCTCATATTCATATTCTCTGTTTCCATATAGTGTGACTGCAGGAACTTCTAATAAGAGCTAACAGTGGTCCAAGATGAACTTCCTGCTTTTCTCCCATTCAGCAGCTCATAATCTATTTTCATTTCTTATACGAAGCAATTTTTGTTCCCTTATATCATACTTTGTGTTTTTATCTTATTTCTTTATTTTAAAAGGATTTAATTCCTAAATCCAAAATTTAGGAATTGCGAATAGTGTAACAAATGGTACATAAAATGGTTTATTTGATGATTTTACAATTTAAAAAATTGTTATATCCCAGAGATTCCCATTCTCACTAAGGCCTTGAAAAATGTACTCTAAATCTGCCTTTACCTTTTTTCCACTTATTTGGGTCTCATTTATTGTGTCTAGCTTCTGTAAATGCACAGAAATTATTTTTTCTGTGTCACCAGTGACCTTCTAATTGTCCCAAAGTTGCCTCTTCTCAGCTTTCATTCTGTTGCACCTGAAGGCTACCTCTTCCTTTTTAAACTCTTAGCTTCTAGAACCCTATGCTGACCGTTTTCTTACCTTGGATGCTCTTTCACCAGTTCTTTCACTGGCTCTTGTTCTTCTACCCTTTATTCCTCTCAGCATTATTTTTTTCTTATATTTTTAAAATACCATCTATCTACTTGTAAACAATACCAAAATATACAAAATCAAACATTATGGAAATATATAATGTAGTAGAAAATGGTAATCGCTCCAAACTCTGCTATCAGAGATTGGGCAGGATATATATAAAATAAATTATGCAATTTGTAAAAATTATGGGTAAGATGGATAATATAACAAAACGATGCTAATTCTAGTCATGAAAAACCTAGTCTTTCTGAGCCCCCACGTCATTCTGTCTGACCGGCACCCCTCCCTAACCTTTGCCCCACCCCTCCTCTGCTGCCCCTGGGCTAACTCCCCTCCTCTCACATTGACTGCAACCGCACTGACCTCCTTGCTCTTTCTCCAGTGAGTCACCCTGCCAGCTCACCAAGGTTTTTCCTCACTGCTCCGAACACCATGATCTTGCTCTGCTGCAGATCTCGTGGCAGCCCTCATCAGCTCTCAGAGCACAGGCTAGACAGTGCTCAAGAACCCATCCAGGGGCTTCCCTGGTAGCGCAGTGGTTGAGAGTCTGCCTGCCGATGCAGGGGACACGGGTTCGTGCCCTGGTCCGGGAAGATCCCACATGCCGCGGAGCGGCTGGGACCGTGAGCCATGGCTGCTGAGCCTGCGCGTCCGGAGCCTGTGCTCCGCAGCGGGAGACGCCACAATAGTGAGAGGCCCGCGTACCACACACACACACACACACAAAAGCCCATCCAGTTCTGCTACCCAAATGACTTGTGCCAAAAGCAGAACCACTGCAAACAGCAAGCAAGCACTACGTAGGGTTTCCTTCTCTTTAGAATCATCAGTGCCTTACCACTCTGTTCTCCCCATGCCCACTGTTCTCCGTAGCGTGTCTCTGCTTTACCTGTGCCTTAAGCCTTTCAAGTTGCCCTTCCCTTATTACTGCACTTTCTTCACGTCTTATCCCAGATGTTACCTTCTCAGAGAGGCATTATGTAAGTAATTTAAAATTATGCTTAAATGATGTTGGAAATAACACCCTGTCATCCCACTCCCAACAGTACCTAGCCCCATTCCTTGCTTTATATATTATCTTACAAAGCATAACAGTCAAGAGCCTATCACTTAACTCAATAACTGGAATATTACCAATAGCTTGCTTCTATTTATGTTTTTTCCCTCATCCTGTCCTCTTGTCTCCTCCCAAGAGGTAACAAATATCCTGAATTTTGAACCTATTATTCACTCCTTTTAAAAAAAATAGGTTTATCACATTTGTATATATGCCTGAACAGAACATTTTTTAGCTTTGCTCGGTTTTAAGTTTTATGAAAATGGCATCCTGTGTATATAGTCTTCTAAAACTTGCTTTTTTTCTCTCAACATAATGCTTCCAAGATCTGAACATTTTTTACTTTTGTTTGTAATTCAGTGATTTTCACTGCTTTTAAAATTCATTGTGTGACTCGACCACGATTAATTTCTCCATTTTCCTATTGGCTAGAAATTTGGGTTGCGTCCAGATTTTTTTTTTTTTTATTACAAACTGTGCTGCTATGAACATTCTTTGGTGTTTCTAAAAATGGAATTACTGAGTCAAAGGGTATGCAATTGTTCAGTTTTGCAAGATGATGCCAAATTGTTTTCCAAAAAAGTTGTACCAATTTATTCTCCCACCAGCAATGTATTGGAGCTCCCCTGAGCTACTTCCTACTCAACTGTTCTTAATTTTTAACCAATTTACTAGGTGTAAAATGGTATCTCACTGTGATTTTAATTGCATTTTCCCCATTATTGATGAGGTATAGCATCATCTTTTCATATGCTTAGTGGTTAAACATTTTCTTCTTTTTGTTAAATCCCTGTTTGGACGTTTTGTCCGTTTTTCTGTTAGCTTGTTTTTCATATTGATTTGTAGGAGTTCTTTATTCTGGATACTAAACCTTTGTTACTGATAAGTGTTGCAAATACTTCTGCCTGTCTGTGCTTTGTCTTTTTATTTTCCTTATCTTTGATGATTGGAAGTTATTTTAATAGACAAATTTATGTCTTTTCTCTTATGGTTATTCTTTGTATCTTGTTTAAGAAATTCTTCCTCACCTCAGAAAGATATTCTCCAGTTTTTTTTTCCTCCAAAGTTTTAAAGTTTTGCTTTTCACATTTAATTCCTTAATCCTCCTGAAATTGTTGTTTATATGATATGAGGTGAGGATTCATTTTACTTAGTTTTTTCCCACTTAGATAACCTGTTGTGCCAGCACCATTTATTGATTAGTTCTTCCTTTCTCCACTGATCTGAAGTTCTCTCTCAGTATTTTGGTTCCATCTAGGTTCTCCATTCTCTCCCATTGATCAGTTTGTCTATCCCTGTACTAGAACCACACTGTTTAATCACTATAGCTTTAAAATAAATCTTGATATAATGTTTTGAGCCAGATTCCTCTCCTCATCGCCTACCCCTAACACTTAGTGAATATCTTGGCTATTCTTAGCTCTTTGCTCTTTCACATACATTTTAAAATCAGCTTTTCAAGTTCCACAAGGAAACTCTGATGGAATTTTGATTGAAATTGCATTGAATATACAGAGAAGTATTGGGAGAATTGATGTCTTTACTATATTGAGTCTTCTTATCTATTAACATGAGCTCTTAATTTATTTAGAACTTCTTAATATCATTTAAAACAAGGTTTCAAGGTGTTCTGTATAAAAATCTTGTAAATCTTTTGATATATTTATTCCTAGGCACCTTATACTTTTTTGTTGTTGTTGCTATAGAAGTGCTGCCTTTGAAAAATTATATTTCCTAGCTTTTTTTTTCTGATATACAGAAATACAGTTGACTTGTTCATATTGTTCAAGTAGCCAGACGTTCTAAACTCTCTTACTTTTGCTAATAATTTGCCTGTAAATACTTTGGGCTTTCTATGTAGATAATTATATTATCTGAAAATAACAATAGTTTTATTTTTGCCTTTCTAATATATATGTCTTTAATTATTGCTTTATAGTAATAGACTTATAGTACAGTGTTGATTTTAGAAGTGTTAATAGTGGGTATTCTTACATTATTCCTGATTTTAAAGGAAATGATTTCATTGTTTCTTTCTTAGTTTTTGATATATACCCATTATCAGGTTAAGGAAGTTTTTTCTAGTCTAACTTGCTGAGAGTTTTTATCATGACTGGGTGTTAAATTTTATGAGCTGCTTTTTCAGCCTCTATCAAGATAATTAAATCATCTTTCTTCTTTAATCTGTCACTGTGGTGATGGACTTATATAGATTTTCTTATATTAAGCCATCCTGGCATTCCTTTTTCTGGATTTGGCTTATTACTATTTTGTTTAATATTTTTGAGTGGAGTTGGCCTGAAGTTTTTCTTTCTTATCCTTTTTTGGTTTTTCTATCAAGGTTATGCTGGCTTTCTAGAATGTGTTGGGAGTATTCCCTCTTCTATTCTCTGAAAATGTTTGAATAAAATTGAAAACAATCTGTTCATTGAAAATTTGGAGAACTTGCCTCTGTGATCATCTGTTTTCTTGGTAGCAAGATTTTTCTTTTTAACATCTTTATTGGAGTATAATTGCTTTACAATGGTGTGTTAGTTTTTGCTTTAAACAAAGTGAATCAGCTATACATATACATACATCCCCATATCTCCTCCCTCTTGCATCTCCCTCCCACCCTCCCTATCCCATCCCTCTAGGTGGTCACAAAGCACCGAGCTGATCTCCCTGTGCTATGCAGCTGCTTCCCACTAGCTATCTGTTTTACAGTTGGTAGTGTATATAAGTCCATACCACTCTCTCACTTCGTCCCAGCTTACCCTTTGGTAGCAAGATTTTTAAGTCCAGTTTTACTTTATTTACTACTTCTTGGTTTCTTCAGGTTTTCTAATTCATTTTGAGTCAATTTGTAGGTTACAGTTTCTTGAATTTACCTATTTTGTATATATTTTTAAATTAATAGATATAGTTTTTTAATAGGGTTCTTTTATCTTTCTAACCTCCACTGAATCTATAGTTATGTTCCTTTTTTAAATTTGTAATATCATCTATTTGCACTTTCTCTCCTTTTGTTGTAGTTGTCCTAAAGGCTTCATAAATCCTCTCTTGTTCATAAATTCCTGTCCTTACCTTTATACTTTTACTTTCTTTTGTTTTAGTCTGTTGAATTTTGCTTTGTTTTGTTTTAACTTCTTAACTTAGGCACATAATTATTTTCAGCCTTTCTTCCTAACGTAAATATTTAAGGCTATACATTTCCCTTGTAAGTTCCACAGGTTTTGATAGGTCGTACTATCATTATTCCATTTCTGAGTATTTTAAATTTCTTCATACTTTCTCCTTTTACCTTTGAATAATTTAGAGGTATTTTTACATTTCCAAATATATGGAGTTTTAGATTTATACTTTTGTAATTGACTTTTTTTGGGGGGGCTGCATTGGGTCTTCATTGCTGTGCGTGGGCTTTCTCTAGTTGTGACGAGTGTGGGCTTTTCATTGCGGTGGCTTCTCTTGTTGCGGAGCATGGGCTCTAGGCGTGTGAGCTTCAGTAGTTGCAGCACGTGGGCTCAGTAGTTGGCGGCACATGGGCTTCAGTAGTTGTAGAGCGCAGGCTCAGCAGTTGTGGCGCACAGACTTAGTTGCTCCACGGCAAGTGGGATCTTCTAGGACCAGGGATCGAACCTGTGTCCCCTGCATTGGCAGGCTGATTCTTAACCACTGCACCACCAGGGAAGTCCCTGTAATTGACTTTTAACTTAATTTCATTGTGGTCAGAGAACATAGTCTGTTTGATAACAATTCCTTGAAATTTCTTGAGACCTGCTAGTACACTAACAACATTTGTAAACGTTCCATGTATGATTGAAAAAAAAATGTGTACTCTCTAATTATTGGGTAAAAAGTTGTGTATATGCCTGTTAGATCAACTTTGTTAATTGTGTCCTTTGGATGGTCTATATCTTACTGATCTTTTGTCTGCTTGACATATCAATTATTGAGAAATGTTTGTTATCCTTGGTCTTTTCCCTCCCTGAAATTATATCAAATACATATATATTTCAAGTACATAATGAGTTTTAGGAGTGTTCTCTCTTTCTGGTGAATTGAATCTTGTATCATTACATGGTGACCATCTCTACTCCTAATAATGCTTTTGTCTTAAAAGCTATTTTGTCTGACATTACTATAGTTGACTCTTTTAGCAGTTTGCCTGCTCTTTTAATAGCCTTTTACTTTCAGCTTTTATGGTCCTTCCACTTAGATGGATCTCTTGTAAATAGTATGTGAATGGATTAAAGTATGTTTTTAGCAGGAAAATGTATTGTTTTAGTCCTTAGGCCTAAGTTAGGAAGTTTTTCCTACAGAGAGGGTTTCCTTTTGCTTCTTCTGGTTTACTTTAGTCCCCATGGGAGTCTTGACTGATTGTCAGGGAACAGGCTCAGTTTCTTCACCTTGCTGGTGGTCCAGGGTTCAGTGTCCCCAGTGAAGTGTGTTACTGGCATCTGCTCCCAGGTCCATCCTGCCTTTCCTTCCTTCTCCAGCCCTTATTTGGGGGTGGGGCTGGGGTTGTTGTAGATATCCCTTATCTCAGTGGTTCCCCACACGTTTTGGCACCAGGGACCAGTTTCATGGAAGACAGTTTTTCCATGAATTGGAGTGGGGAGGATGGTGCAGGCGGTAATGCGAGTGATGGGGATCGATGGGGAGCGGCAGATGAAGCTTCGCTCACTTGCCTGCCGCTCACCTCCTGCTGTGCGGGCGGACTGGTACTGGTTTGCGGCCTGGGGGTTGGGGACCCCTGCCTTATCTCTTGTGAGATCAAGGATCCTTCAAGGAATGTTTCTTAGGCAGCATATATATTGTTGTTCTGTAATGGCAGGGTCTCCTAGAGCACCTACTCAGCCATAATACCAGATGTGGAAATCTCTTTGTGTTCTCCTTATTTAATTTTTATCCACAGCACTTATCAATACTGATGTACTGTACATTTGTTATTTATTGCCCTTCTCTTCCCACTAGAATGTAAGCTCCATGAGGTCAAGGATCTTGCCTGGTTTTGTTTACTACTGTATCTCTAGCATCTAAATCACTGCTAGATACTCAATCAGTATTTGTTGAATGAGTGACTATGGAGGGAAGTGAAGGCGGTGCAAAAAAGCAATGCCAAATCTTGAACTTTTCCTTTGAAATGCTCTTATGTGTTGCTCCATGACCATTGTCACAAGTTAGGGACCCCTTACTTTTCCCTTGACTATTGTAACCACTTCCAACTGGTCTCTGTCTCTACTTTGTGGTCCACCTTTCCTTCTCAGTTCATCCTTCACAGTGCTACCAGAGTTTTTTCCTAAATATAGATCTGATTATCTCACTGTCTTGTCTCGGCTTAGCCTATAGCATAAATTATAGTTTCTTTAATGTGACGTTTAATTTCCAACATAGTTCCTAGCCTTAGGAATGCTCTACACTGAGCATTCTATGCTCTAGTCAAAATCAAAATACTTGTAGGCTCTCCCAGCATGTCATGTCCCTGGGTTTTCTTTGTGACCAGGCTCTTACTTTTAGGGTTCTCTAAGCCTGAAAAGTCATTCTTCTCTTTATGCTTATCAAAATCTTAGGCACTCTTAAATTCATCTAAAGTCATCTCCTTCCTAAAGACTATCCTGATATTCACTGAGAAGAATCATCTATTCCTGGCAATTTATTTTGCTGTTTTGGTACTTTCTGTAATCTGCCTTGTACTCTAAAAAGTAATCTGTCTGTCTTTCCCTACTAGATATTAAACTCCTTGAAGTCAAGGGCTTCATGTTTTAATTCTCTTTGTTTCCTGAAAGTCTGCAGGACAGTGTTTTATACATAATGGATCTTTGATAAATAGTTGTTAAACTTGAATTTTGAAGGTTTGGTTTTTTGTCTGATGCATTTTTCTCTTTCTGCTACAGTAAACTAATCTTGTCTCATGTCTTCAATTATCACACTCCAGTGACAATAACTTTCAAATCTAAATCTTTGGGTTTCCCTGGTGGCACAGTGGTTAAGAATCTGCCTGCCAATGCAGGAGGCACAGGTTTGAGCCCTGGTCCAGGAAGATCCCACATGCTATGGAGCAACTAAGCCCATGTGCCACAACTACTGATCCTGTGCTCTGGAGCCCACGAGCCACAACTACTGAGCCTGTGTGCTGCAACTACTGAAGCCCATGCACCTAGAGCCCGTGCTCTGCAATAAGAGAAGCCACCACAATGAGAAGGCCGCGCACTGCAATGAAGAGTAGCCCCCGCACCGCAACTAGAGAATGCCCGCATGCAGCAGTAAAGACCCAGCGCAGCCAAAAATAAATAAATAAAATATAAATTCATTTAAAAAAAAAATCTAAATCTTCCTATTTCCACTCCCCTGGCTAGTACAACTAGGCCTCTCATATCACTCAAACTCAATGTGCCATCTCCTTCTCTTTGTTGTTCCCCCTCCCAAATCAGTACCTCTCATAAATTCTCTATCACAAGGGCACCATTCTTCCAGTCACATAAACTCAAAACCTTAATGAAATCTTTATCACCCTTTGTCTCAATCTTCTGCCTTCAACTAGTCACAAAGTCCTGTTAATTTCTCCTTTAAAATGTTCCTCAGCTCCATAGCTCCCTCGTCATTTCAGCTGAGAAGTCCTTGGATGAAGCGCTTATCACCTTACACCCAGTTGTGATACCTCCCTCTTTCTTGTAATCTCACTGCCTGTAATGTGTACAAAGGCCCGATTACTTCACCTGGCAATTAAGATTCTGCAGGGTCTAGGTTCATTTTACCACCTCCAACATGAGTCCTCTGCCTTCTGTCAAGTCAGACTTATTACTCTCTCCTAAGCTTGCTTCGTTCATAGCCCTTTTTTTTTTTTTTGGTACGCATGCCTCTCAGTGTTGCAGCCTCTCCCGTTGCGGAGCACAGGCTCCGGACTCGCAGGCCCAGCGGCCATGGCTCACGGGCCCAGCCATTCCGCGGCATGTGGGATCTTCCCGGACCGGACACGAACCCGTGTCCCCTGCATCGGCAGGCGGACTCTCAGCCACTGCGCCACCGGGGAAGCCCAGCCCTTACCTTTCTTCTGCTCTGCCATTCTAGCTTCTGTTCATTTTTCAGGATCTGGATAATGGACATAGCCGCTGCCCCACCTCCAGTGAACATTTCCCTTAACAATGGGAGCTCTTGTTAATCAGTTCCTTCTTTGAACTTTTTTTTTCTTTAATGCTTATTGTTTTCATTGAAACTTTAAAAAGAGCTGGAAAATTGGAAGAGATCTTAAAAGTAATCTAGTTTAGCCTCTAACCCAAGATCTCAGTCCTCTCCATAACTCATAATTAGCATTACCTTCTAGAATTATACAAAACTTCTGATATTTCTTTCTACTTATGTAGTGAGCATCTGGAGGTTAGGAACTTGGTTTACTGTGCCTTTATTTTTCCTCTTAATTCTTTGTATGGTTAGTATGGTTCTTTCTCCCTAGAAGACACTAAAAATATATTCATTGATTAAATAAATGAATCATAAATTTTTCTCTCCAAAGAGTTTACAGAGGAGACTTACTTGCCCAAAAGTGTGTATCTTCACAGTTTCTCTGTTTCCAAATGTCTACAAAAAAGGATGACTTAAAAGACGCTGGATACATTTGCAGCCTACTCTTTTCTTTATATAGCTCTGTATTAGCCTTGGCTTTTATTTTCCTACATCTTGAGATTATATTTGGAATTTCTCACTTTTGCATGAACTATGGCTGAAAATGTGTATGAATTTTAATGGAGTCTGCTGAATGTTGACCATGTTTTCCTATAGTAGTAGCTTAGAAATATTTAGCAAGGAATATTCCACTTGATTCATTTAAATGAAGGTAGTTATATTGTGGCTGGAAATTTTATGTAAAAATTTTCAACCACAAAAGCCCTTTATTGTGGGCAGCAATAGGACAGCTTATAATTTGTGCAGGTTTAAGAATTATTCTTACTCATTACTTTTGTGGGGTAAATAGAAATGACAGCTTTAATTCCTTTGTGATTTTTTGTATGATATGATTTTGAAAATAAGATGTTTCTATAGCAAGGATGTTTTTGGAAAGTTAGTGCTAACTTCAAGTATGTCAAATGCTTTAACTATATAGAGGGTACTTGATATTCAATTATAGTTTTGATGAAAATCCAAAAGTGATATTTTCATATTATAAGAACTTTTTTCCATTTTAGAGCATGTCAAAAGAATAAATATAGTAATTTGAATGCTCTATTTTTATTTCTAGAAACCAGCAAATATCCTAGTAATGGGAGAAGGTCCTGAGAGGGGGAGAGTCAAAATAGGTAGGTAATTATTTCTAAAATAATTTACTAAGAAACTGAAGTGACTGCAAAGATGGTTTCCCTTTTTAATACTCTTATTTAAGTAGTTAATTTAAAAATTAATTCCTCATAATATTTGTAGAAAAGATGTTGGGAAATGTAGATAGATAGTTTGTAAAATCCCTCAGATTTATTCCCAAAATAAGGTTCTATAATTCTAAGCTGAAGCAAGCAAAAAATTCATTCCCATACAATACCCCAAGTATGTGTTTATGCTACTATTACTGTCCTGCACAGTCACCCTAAACATAATCTCTGAATCTTACTTTTGTCTCAGCTTTACCAAATGTTTCCCGGAATACATCCCTCCCACCCTGACCTAGTACATACAGATCTTCACAGATACCTCCCCCCGCCCTCCCCTCCCTCCACCACATGTCCTGGTGCCAGCTACCAACATATCTTTTCCAAATGAATGTATATATTTATAGACTCTCTTGCTTGCCAGTCTTAGATTAAGGCACTGGCAGAAGTCTTGTCTCTGTATTAAAAATTTCTTTGCAACTTGAAAGTTCTGAAAGAAATTGGCATCATTTATACCTATGACATATTTGGGGAGAAAATGAGCTAAGAAATGCTTTGTTCTAATTTCTTATAATAGAACTTAACATTTATTGAATGTCCAATGCTTTTTAGAAAGATCTTAAAGTAAATTTTGTTTCAGCAACCTGCTTTCTTTGCTGTTAGAATATATCATGCTCGAAGTGATGCGGAATTGTGCTAACTTGACATACTACAAATTCATTCTGTCCTGCTTCAACCAAGCGTGCCCTGCTGCTTGGTTTTCTACTTCTTCAATTAATTCACTAGCCCAGTTCCTGAAGAAGCTGTTCTAAACCAACTTTTCTTTCTTTAAACCTCTACTCTGACTTTACTGAGATTGAGTCATAAAAAAATTCTGTTGTTGTTAGTTAAGAACCAGGTGGCTGCTTTCCTTCCCTTTCCACTTTCCTTCTTCCTCCCTCCCATCCCCTTTCTACCGCTCCTCACTTTTCTGTTTCACTCTCACACTTTTACTTGGAGGCATTTATTGAGTACCTAGTTTTTGCTAGACCCTCGTGAAAGGGAAATAAAGGATGGTCCTTCTATGGGGGACACTAAGATAGATACTTTCAAACGTTATCTCATTTGCTTTACACAACCACCCTCTATGGTAGATACTGCAGATAAGGAAAGCTGGATTTAGAGAGACTGTAGCTTACTCAGCCTTTCAAAGGAGGGACTTGAATTCCAAGTCTGGGGTCTCTTTCCCTCCAAACACTGCTGCCTAGTGATATCGGAGTTATCTGGTATGACCTCACTGACCACTTTTTGTCAGCACAGCTCTGCCTTTGAAACAGTCTCAGAGAAAGAGTGTCTCTTTCTCCTAAGTCCTATCTGATGTCCTTCCTAGCTTCTAAATATCTTCCTGCTGTACTTGAGCCCTTCTTATTACAGTATCTCCATTCTCTCCTTCTCAAGTTTCTCCTCTTCACCTTTAAACATTCATAATCCTCACCCCAATTTTTTTAACATCTTTATTGGAGTATAATTGCTTCACATTGTTGTGTTAGTTTCTGCTGTATAACAAAGTGAATCAGCTATACGTGTACATATATCCCCATATCCCCTCCCTCTTGCATCTCCTCCCACCCTCCCTATCCCACCCCTCTAGGTGGTCACAAAGCACCGAGCTGATCTCCCTGTGCTATGTGGCTGCTTCCCACTAGCTATCTATTTTACATTTGGTAGTGTGTGTGTGTCAGTGCTACTCTCTCACTTCGTCCCAGCTTATCTTTCCCCCTCCCCCTGTCCTCAAGTCCATTCTCTATGCCTGCGTCTTTATTCCTGTCCTGCCCCTAGGTTCTTCAGAACCTTTTTTTTTTTAGATTCTATATATATATATGTTAGCATACAGTATTTGTTTTTCTGACTTACATCACTCTATATGACAGTCTCTAGGTCCATCCACCTCACTACAAATAACTCAATTTCGTTTCTTTTTATGGCTGAGTAATATTCCACTGTATATATGTGCCACATCTTCTTTATCCATTCATCTGTTGATGGACACTTAGGTTGCTTCCATGTCCGGTCTATTGTAAATAGAGCTGCAGTGAACATTTTGGTACATGACTCTTCTTGAATTATGGTTTTCTCAGGGTATATGCCCCGTAGTGGGATTGCTGGGTCGTATGGTAGTTCTACTTTTAGTTTTTTAAGGAATCTCCATACTGTTCTCCATAGTCCTCACCCCAGTTTAACATAAATTTTCTCATATCCATTTTGTTTTCTTTACAATTTGTTCAATTTTTCCCCTTGTTCCTCTACTTCTAAAATACATGATGTTTACGCATTGTTTTCACTTACCCTAATTTGTTATTATCTGACGTCTTAATTCTGCCCCTCTATTGAAACTGCTCTCTAAAAGGCCATCTGTGATCTCTGTCTTACCAAATCTAGTGGCCTGTGTTTAGTTGTTGTTTTCCTTTACTGTCTTGTTACTTGTTCTTCTGGCTAGTCTGGCCTTGTGACCGTCTTTTCCTTTGGTCTATATGACATCATGTAATTCTATTTTTCTATCTACTACTTTTGCTGTTACTTCTGTGTTTTATTCATTTTTGCCTTTTATTCCTATTACCCTTTTGTTTCAAGACAGGCTAGGTACTGGCTTGGGACATGGCCTCCCTCCACAATGACTTCTTTAGGGAATTGATAAGTTGTGGCCTCAAAAGCTTGGGTTCTATGAAAATGATTCTAAGATCTGCAGCTCAGATTCTGTTCTCTCACCCTAGATGAAATGTTTATCTCTATTTGGATGTTCTGCTGGCGACCTATATTGCATTAATTCCAAACCAAATTCATCATCATCGTCTTATACTTTCCCCTGCTGTACCAGTCATCACACTTATGCCGGCCACCAAACTTAATGTCGTCTCCTTATTCTCCCAAATAGCCCTACTACTCCTCAACATAAATTCTGTATTCTAGCCAGGCCAGTTAATTGCCTTAGTGTTAAGAGTTTTAGGATTATAATTCCATCCAAGATTAAAGATAAAATCAGGGTTAAAAGTAAGCAGTAATTGGTATTAAAGGTCTAGTGAACGATTAATCTAGTTGATTAAATTGTTTTTAAATTTTGTTTTAATAGCACATTATTTTTTTAAAAAATCAGTAATGCTCTGATGTCTATGCTTCACACTTTATGACAGTTCTTTTTTGACTGAAAGGGAAAGAAAGCATAGCCAAATGGAAAACATACTGTGCCCTTCCCTGTCTCTGAGGCTTCCCCTCCCCAGCAACCTGAAGACTTCCAGGCCTTGCCTAAAATGCTCATCGCCGCCTTTACCGTTCACAATGATCCATCCTTCAGAATCCAGCTCAAGTTCCACTTTCGATTTAGTCCACTCCTACAAATGTTTATCAGACATTGTTCCAGATAAAACTGTGAAGGAGACATAACCCCTTCCCTCAAGGGACTTCAAGTCTAGTAGAAACCAGCAGCAACTCTCCTTTAGTCTTATAGTACTTATCCTTTTTATTTTTATCTACTCCATGTATTTTGTCATCTCACCTTCATGTAAGCTCCTTGGCAGTAGACATTGCCTTCTGCTGCTTTTCTGTCATTTGATACTGCCTAATTAGCACCCACACCAGAATTTTACTACCCCTGTCTGTTGAATTGAACAATTTCACTCATATCTAACTTTAGGAAAATAGGTGTTAGGAATGTTTAGGCTAATTACCTTTTGTCTAAATTAGTAATTATTTGAAAAATGGTTTGAAACTCCTTTAAAGTTCATACAATAGACGGGAATTGTTTTTAAGAATATTTATTGTTTCGTCTGGCCTTGATTTCATTTTTCAGTGAATAGATGTGGCTTATATAAAACTTAGAAGGTGGAGAATAAGGGGAGAAATACTGGCTTTAGCCTTTACTTAAAAATAGCATGCTTTTCAATGTATGAAAGAGTATTCCATCATATTACTTTGCCATCAACAACAATCAGCATCTACTAAATATATAGAGCAGTGCTTTGAGGTAGGTGTAATATTGGTAGAATGGTTTTGAATATCTGTGTTTGCTATAGGGAAATTTGCTTAAGAAAGTGTAGGCATCAGCATAGGCATCCTTGGGTAGCTTTATTTTTTAAGACCTGGGTCCTCCAAAGCATTCTCAGAAAGTCTTGTAAATTATTCAAACTCTAAAGAAACAAAATCACTGTAAATTAAAAATTTAATGTATATCAAAGTATATTGGTTTTAGATTAAATGATGCTCTGTAGTTGAAACTTTACTATTTGTGCATTGTATAGTACACTAGGGACCCTTATACAGTCAAAATATACAATATTTCATATTGTAGAGGTTTATCATTTTTGTGATTTTTGCCTTTGTGACATGCAGTTATCATATGTGTAATCTATTGGATATCAGTTCCATGGTTAAGAATGTAGCTGCTAAATTATAACATGCTTTTTGTTTGTACTGGCATTTTCACTTTCTATCCCTGTGACTTTGGGCAAGTCATTGAACTGCTTTGGGCCTTAGATTCTTCATCACAGAAGTGTGGCAAGGGCAGTACTTATTAAACCAGCATTCTTATGAGGATTAGACGAAGTGATGTATGATGTATGTGAAAATCATTTGTAAACTCTGAAGTGCTTTATAGGTATAAGGTATTTATTCTTTAGGAAATCTTAAGAAAATTAGTCACCAATACCTTATTATAGTAATAGTCTTTTTACTACTTTTGTGTACCTCTAATATTTTAGTTATCTTTGGTATAGACCTTTGTTAAATGCTGAATTATAACATTCTCTCTTATGTGTTCTATGTTCTTGGAACCATGTATGTGATGTGCTGGTAACTATACAACAACTGGCTCTCTGGGAGGAAAAACCCCCATTTGTAGCATTTGCTGTTTTCCATGATGTAAATACTCCCACCACAGCCAATTTCAAGCCACAAACATGACGTTACTGAACAGAGTTCAAAAGATGTGTATGAATTGGCTCTGCTGGGTCCATGAGAGCCAACCAACTCTAGCACACACTGAACTAAGATATAGTCAGGTTTTTTCGATATATAGGCATACAGAAGTCATAATCAATCATGGAAACTTTTAGACTATTTTCTATTTTTAAAATATTTAAGAATATTATTCTGTCTCTGAAAGCCAGGAATCTGAAGTCAGACCTGGATTCTAATTCTGACTCTGTAGTTGCTAGTTCTATGACCTTGGACAAGTCAGAATATCTCTAAGCCTCAGTTTCTTCATCAGTAAAATAGGCACAATAGTAGTATCTACCTCAGAAGGGGAGATTTGGTGCCTGGTACAGACCACTGGTTGAAAAGAGAGGAAAAAGGATTGCTTTATAAGGTTAGTGGCTATTGTCATCAACCTTGCATGGTTATAAGAGCATGCCAACCTGATTTCTTATTATTTTATTTTTTAGCTGACATGGGTTTTGCCAGATTATTCAATTCTCCTCTAAAGCCACTAGCAGATTTGGATCCAGTAGTTGTGACTTTTTGGTATCGGGCTCCAGAACTTTTGCTTGGTGCAAGGCATTATACAAAGGCCATTGGTAAGTTAGTCTAAAATGATTTACTTATAGTTGGTAAGTATTACATTATCATATCATTATCATATGATATTGCATTATCATAAATACTAAATGGTATAATAATAAAGCTGCTTTGTAAAAACCACTTTAAATTTCTTTGTAAAAGTCCTGTTGTTTATATTCCCAGATTTTGTAATCTGGTAGATTTGGATTTTTAACTGTATAGGAGAATATGATTCCCTTAAAGAAAGAAATTTTCTTTCAGAGGATAGAAGTATCTGATCTTGTTGAGTTGCTATAGAAATAGTAACATGCAGATGTTATTTTTTACTTACTGTCAATCAGAAGGACTGGAGAGAGGTTTAGACTTGTTTTCTTCACAAAAAGAAAAAAACAGAAAAACGGGAGTAGTGTAGTTATTGGAGAGAGCCCCTTCTATTTGGGGAAAAGTTAGTCAGTCCTTTCCTAAGCAAGAAACAATATGACTAATCTTTCTCTCTTGCCATTACAGTTTTCAGAATGGCAGTTTCTCCATTAAGGTAGGAAATAGAGCCTGGGTAGATTAGCTGTGCTCAGCATCTTGCCATCTCACCAAGTGAAAAAACTGAGTAAGAAAACCTGTTATAAACATACTCTGTAAAATTTTAAGTCTCCTTCAGAACAGAGGCATCAGAGATTTTGCTACCTGTCATTACAGTGTCCTTAGAGGTCCCAGCTGCTAATTGAGGGAGTCAGGAAGAGAGAGCTGTCCTCAGACCTAGATATTGCTTTAAAGGAGGTAAAAAGAGAGGGGAGGGAGGGAGTAAATAGTACTGTTAATGTGAAGGGCTAGTTCTGTAAGGTACTTAAATTTGCTCTAAGTGTGTTTCTTTAAATTTTCCTTTTCTTGAATTTTCTGTTTACTTGTATTAGACTAATATCTGTTTTGACTACATTTAGCTGCTTTTGTTGAGTTCTATTTGATAAAGGCACTTAAGCTATAAAATTATTAAAAATAGACAAGTCAGCTCAATCCTTTTTCTGTTAAGCTTATGAAAAACCTGCTGGCAGCCAAAGAACTATAAATGAAGTTCTCACGTTTGAAAAGATTAGACTCATAATTAACCTATTCATGGGTAAAAAGGGAAACAAAAATTAAAATATAGTAATGTCCTCATTCGTCAGGAGGTCTGATTTCTGCAAAACTCAGATACCCAGAACACATTTATACTTTCTTTGTCTAGGGATTGAGACACTAGCACAGTGTGGAATATTATAATTCTTCATAAATACTGCTAAAGGATTTTGTTAAATTAGTGAAAAAGGCTATGAGTAGCCACAGCACTGTGAGGAAAACCAGTTTGTGTTTGATAGTAGAGAAGTGTGAGACTGACCTTAGACCTGTCCCCTGGCAGTTGAGCTTATAGTAATAAGGCCCCTTACCAGAGGCTGCCACTCTGTCTGCCAGGGACAGTGGCAGCTGTCTTTGAATGAAGAAGAACTACAAAAAGCAAATGGAAGGGATAGAGCGGTCCTTAGAATGAGTGAAAATCAGACCCTGACTCTATTTACATTCCAATGAATGACTTTTACTGAGAGGCTATATTTTTGAGACATTTAGAATTTTGTTTGCTTTTTCTGTTATTAGGTCTCTCTATTGAGAACAGTAAAATCTAGACAATCTCAGAAGGTACCAGAGGATAGGAAGAAACCAAATGTAAGCCAGAGAGAAGGGGAGTGTCAGTTGGAAGCAACAGGTGGTGCCTTAGAACAGGACTGATGGTGAGATAACCCAGGGCATAAGGTGGGAGTACAGGATGTGACAACAGCAGACACCCATGTGCATTGGGCTCTTACCAAGCACTATGCAGTCTATGTCTAGAAGGGAGATTTCCAGTAAGAAAAGGCAGGTTCAGCCAAAACCTTGTTAAACTAAATGATGCCCCACCAAAATCTGTCTCACTCTGAGATTCTTAGCAAACCCATGGTAGTGAGGCCTCTGTTTAACAGGTACCACTGGTGATTCTGTTGTATGTGGTCCCCACACTTTCAGAAGCATAGTTTTATGAATATTTTCTGATTAACTGCTCTACTGTTGGAATAAAAAATAGATGTGTTTTTTTGGAAATAAAGGTAATTGGGTATGAATTGGAAACCAACTATATTTCTTATTTGCTCAGGGTAAAGAGAACTGAAATTGAATTTTAACCAGCTTGCGACTTACTTGCTCAGTAAAAATAAGATTTACGAATTAAAGATAAAAACATAATTGCTAATTTCTAATTTTAGTCAAGTCCCAATTACTTATTCTGGATAGAAGTTAAGAAAAAAGCTAAGAAAGAGTAATCCCCACATTAGTTATCTTTAGGCTTGAAATGTATTCATAGCAGACATAATAAATACACACACATTCACTCATTCTTTTTTTTTTAATAAATTTATTTATTTATTTATTTTTGGCTGCGTTGGGTCTTTGTTGCTGCTTGCGGGCTTTCTCTAGTTGTGGCGAGTGGGGGCTACTCTTCGTTGTGGTGCTAGGGCTTCTCATTGTGGTGGCTTGTCTTGTTGCAGAGCACAGGCTCTAGGCGCACGAGCGTCAGTAGTTATGGCACGTGGGCTCCGTAGTTGTGGCTCACGGGCTCCAGAGTGCAGGCTTAGTAGTTGTGGTGCACGGGCTTAGTTGCTCTGTGGCATGTGGGATCTTTCCGGACCAGGGATCGAACCCGTGTCCCCTGCAGTGGCAGGGGGATTCTTAACCACCGTGCCACCAGGGAAGTCCTGTGTGTTGTTTTTTAAAAAAAATACTTATTTAACAGCATTTATTTAAAAAAATAAAATACTTAAAAAATACTTATTAAACAGCATTTACTTAAGTGGGCGAGTATGAACATACATCTTAACAAAAATTCACATGTACATTTGGCAAAACATTGTGAATATAACATTATACTCTTAGAATCTAAATTAAAACTATATTATAGTCTTTCAATGTATAAAATCCAAATAGAATAATCCATAACTGGTTATTTGAAATAGTTAATAAAACTTTGAAAGATGCCTAATTTTATCTTGGCACATTGGAGAGTTGGGGCACCATCTAAGTGAATATGTTCAGATCACATCTATCTCTACTGGTGTCGTGCAGTGTCTATATATACTTGTATTTATCAGCTTCTAGCGCTGTTTGTTGAAAAAACTGAAGTTGGTGTCTTTCAGACAAAAGTTGAGTTTTTCCAAATCATCTTGTGCGATCTGTACTGTCTGTCTAGACTGACAGCTCAGAAATTCTGCTGTCATCATGCATTTGATCGCTTTAAAGAAATGTATCACCACACCTGATGATGATATTATTTCAGTCTGTCAGATCTTGAGTATTATGCCTTGTAGTAGGTTATCAGTTGACTCCTTTGGCGATTAAATTATTAATAGTGGTTTGAAAGGCTTTTGCCTAAATGTAAATTCATTGCTTGCTAAATTGAGTTTCCCAAGCTTATCTTGATCAGGAAATTTACAAGGAAATGTATTTTATTTGGCTCTCAGTATGTTATGTGATACAGCTATTTCATGTGATATATATGTTTTCTTAATATACTTACTGTATTTTGTGTATTGCTTCACTGAAAAGTTTAAAAAATTTTTTTTATTTTGGGGATTCTTTACTTTATAAAAGTTATACTTGATATACAATGTTATATTAGTTTAACATGTACAACATAGTGATTTGATATTTTTATACATTATAAAATAATCACAATAAGTCCAGTTACCATCTGTCACCATACAAAGTTGTTACAGTATCATCGACTGTATTCCCTATGTGTACATTACATCCCTCTGACTTTTTTATAGCTGGAAGGTTGTACCTCTTAATCCCTTTTACCTATTTCGTCCATCCCCCTACCCCCAAAAGTATTTTTATATGTAGGTTGTGATTATACCCAGAAATTATGACCAAAGAAATATAATAAATGTGTGCAAAAACTTGTTTTTCTTCCTTTATAGACATATGGGCAATAGGTTGCATATTTGCTGAATTGTTGACTTCAGAACCTATTTTTCACTGTCGTCAGGAAGATATAAAAACAAGCAATCCCTTTCATCATGATCAACTAGATCGGATATTTAGTGTCATGGGGTTTCCTGCAGGTAATTTATTTATTTATTTCAAAATAATGCGGCATATTTCAAAAACATTCTTTTTGAAAAGCATATTTTAATGTATATTTAGTATTTTTAATGTATATTTTTAAGCTAAAATAACTAGATTTTTGATAAGTAACACTATTTCTTATAACAATATTCAATATTTTTTGTAAGATAAAGACTGGGAAGATATTAGAAAGATGCCAGAATACCCCACACTTCAAAAAGACTTTAGAAGAACAACGTAAGTAATTCCATATTACATATAAGTAATATTCAATGGGAATATTTAAATTAATCCTTTTTTAAAAAGATAGAGATTATTTCAACCAGAAACTTAGATTTTAGTGTATTAATTATGTTTATGATTTAAAGAAGATATTCCAGATGTTGTTAACATATATGCCAGGCTTAGGCTGTAGTATTTAAAAACTTTTAAGAATTTAAGGGGCAGTGGATAGTTTAAATGTCTCTTCTGTTTTAGCTTGATAAAGGCTCAGTTCAAGGCCACAACTATGATTTTGTCTTTATCTAACTAATGACTGGTGACTGAAATGCTGGGCTAGGCAACCAGGAAGGGTGGCAGGAGGAAGAACACATGGCCTGGGATTTGAGTAAAACAAACTGGTGGGGACATGTATGCTGAGTAGAAGTGAGAGGAGTTTGTTATAAATGTGCACACCTAGAGGAAAAGATGGAAGAGGTTCTCTCTTGGGCAACTTAACAGAAAAATTTCAGGACAGGATGGCTTGTAGGAACAAAAGCAGACATCACAAAGAGAAGCAGAGAATGGCACTAATCATTTTGGGCCTCTCTTTTACACAGTCCTTGGTAGGGTCCTTGCCTCTTTTCATCCCTTAAACAGAGACCTGACATTGCTCAAGGGTCTGAATTGGGCTCTCTTCTCACTCTAGACATTGCCCCAGGCAGTCTCCATGATTTTGATGGCCACAATGTACCATCAGTTATGCTGATAGCTCCCAGTTTATACATCCTACTTAGATCTCTTTCCCAAGTTTCAGACCCATTTATCTAATTGCCTTATGGAATACCCACTTGAATGTCCCATAAATACTTCAAAATACATGTCCAAAACTGAAGTCATCATCTGTCCTCCTACACCTCTCCTCCCGCTATATTTCTTGTCTTAGGAAATAGCTCCATGATTCATCCGATTGTTCAAGCCAAAGACCTGAGAGATATCCCTGATCCTTCTTCTATCTCACTGTCTTCCATTTTACCGCCCAGTGTCTAAACAATTAGCAAATCTAGTAAATTCTTTGTTCTAAATATCCTTTGGATCTTTGTATTTCTCTCCATCTACCGTTCCACTGTTGCAGGCCAGACCACCACTGTCTCTCGCCTGGAATCCTGCAGCGGCCTCCTAAGTGATTTCTACCTTCAGTCTTCACTCCACCTCACTGTCTGTACTGCAGTCATTGCCAGAAGCACATTTGATCATGTCAGTCTTCAAGTTGCTCTTAATTCACCATTGCTCTCAATTTCTTAATATAGCTTACAGAGCCTTGGCTTCTACATCACCAAGTTCATCTCCTAAACCTCTGTCCACTTTGTACTCCATAGCCTAGACATCATGAATTTCTTTAAGAGCCTCAAAACCCCTAAGTTTTCTTTGACCTCTGGATTTTTACACATGCTGTTCCTTCAGTCTGGGATATACTTTCCTCCCACCTATTTCATCTGATTAACTCCTTTATTTATCCTTTCTATCCTGACGAGATTTCCCCTTGACCTTCTAGTCTGAGTTAGTTAGGTGCTTCCCCTCTGCACTCCCATAGCATATCCTGTGCTGCTTCTCTTGGCACTGATCACTTTGCTCTGCAGTTGGCTTTTGAACAGTTACCATCTTTCCCTCTAGAATATGGATGGTGCCTATTTTATACACCATTATAGGTATCCCCAGGGCCTGGTACATAGTGCAGTCTCATTAGTTACTTGTCAAATGGGTATTCAATGAAAATGGTTCGGGCTTCCCTGGTGGCACAGTGGTTGAGAGTCTGCCTGCCGATGCAGGGGACGCGGGTTCCTGCCCCGGTCCGGGAAGATCCCACATGCCGCGGAGTGGCTGGGCCCGTGAGCCATGGCCGCTGAGCCTGCGCGTCCGGAGCCTGTGCTCCGCAACGGGAGAGGCCACAACAGTGAGAGGGCCGCGTACTGCAAAAAAAAAAAAGAAAGTGGTTCAAGTAATTGAAGATACACTAGTAATATAAAAGACAGAGAAAATTAATGAAGGCACTTAACATTTTATCTTCGTATTTAAAGGCCAGAGGAAGAATTTTACATAAAATGATAGTATTTACAATAACCAGAGATAAAAGGAGAGAAATTTTAAAAGATAACTGAAATTCAGTTAGAAAGGTAATAGGAAAAGTTCAGAGATAAGAGCCATACTTCCTAAGCAGACAATTTTATCCACATAAAATCAGGCTACTGATGCATAAGACAGAAGGAATTTATTAAAAATTAGCTAAATCTAATACAATACATACATGTCACTAAAGTATAATAAAGAAAAAGATTCCAGAAAATGTTATATCAGATGACATAAAAAGTAAACGAATAATAACTTGTTTATATTAGATAAAAAGAACCAAAAAAATTACCCTTAAAGTGAATTGTGAAGGATAACAACAGAAGTTGCTGTAATCTTTCCAATGTCAGCTGTCAGCTCTTACTAGCTCATTAGAAGGCAAGGTGAAAATAGAATTAAAAGGAAATAAGTAAGTTGACTTTAAAAATTGAATGTTTGAATAACCATGGTCTGATAAAATGCTTTATAATGTATATAAAAAGTTTGAGTCACTTTGAAAACTGTTCAGCTCTTAAACTGTAGCAAATCTGGAAGAGGATAATTCAGAAAATGACAAAGAATTTATCTTAGCTTTAATACTAGGAAAAATAAGAAACCACAATGGGAATTGAGCAATAGGATTTCTCAACTCCAAAACCTTTTATATTATGATAGAAACAAATAACCTAGAATCTGGCTGGAGTTAACCCAAGAAATCAGTTGATTCAACATAAAGACTAAAGCCATGTTGACAGACTCCATTTCTACATAAACTTTAAAGTTTCTTTCCATTACCAAACTTAATGGCTACCTTGCCAATAAAAATGTTCCTGGTATTGGAGGAAAATAATTGTTAAATTAATATACATGGCAAAGATTTTTTAAAATTAAAATACCTAGTGTTGGCAAGGGTAATATAATAAATGGGCACGCTTACTTATATGCTACTGGTGAGAATGAATGCTTCTCAAACTTTAATGTACCTACAAATCACATGGAGACCTTGTTAAAAATGCGGATTGTGATTCAGAATCTGGGATAGGGCCTGAGTACTTGCATTCCTACTGCAGGCTCTCTGGTGCCCATGCTTCTGGTCTGAGGGCCAGGTTTGTGTAGCAAAAAGGCTTTGAAATGTACATACCCTTTGACCTAATAATTCTAAGAATTTATCCTGAGAAGGCAGTCAAAGCAGCCACACATAGCTAAGATGAGGCACCTAAGGCTTTCCTAGAGGTTAACTAACTGCCCAAGATCACACAATTGGTAAATGATTGTGCCAGGGTCTGGTAGGGGTCTCTGATTCTCACCTGCCATGCAGTATTGTCTCCCTACATGTGTACTAGATTGACCTTCAAGAACCTGCGTTTTACAACTGTTGTGAAACAAACATCCGTTAGTAACAGTAGAAAATATACATTCAGTACAAATAATAAGTTTAAAGAGCATTTGGCAAGGAAAAATGTTTATGAAACAATATTAAGTGAAAAAAGTTAGCACAATTTATATAGTATGATTCTAATTTTATAAAGACAAAAATGCCTGTGTTTGTATCATATATATGCATGAAAAAAGGACAAAAGGAAATTATCAAAATCTTGATGACAGTGTTTTTTTATTGCTGCTAGGTTGATTATGAGTGATTTCAATTTTTTTCTTTATGCTTTTCTATATTCTCTAAATTTTCTACCATGAACATATATTACCTATTTTTTGACCTTTTTAATTTGAAATATTTCATATATAGGAAAGAATATATATGATGAAAATATGTAGTCTATTTAGAATAATAAAATGAATAATACCCATTTACTCACCCTTCAGCCTGAGGGGTTGATATCCTGATATAGAGTATGTACCTAGGAAAGGAATTGCTGGGTCACAGGATACTCACATTTTCAACTCTTATAGTTCATGAGTCATTATCTTACAAAGTAATTGTAACAATATAAACTCCTACATGCTGTGTGTAACAATTCTTATTTCTTCACACATTTACCAACATTTGGTTATGTGTTCCTTTTTAATCAGAAAAAACAATGGCTTAACTTAACACATACCATATAGGAAAACCAATCTTGGAACTTTCCATTAAAAATTGTAAATTGTGTGAGTGTTCTTAATAGTGTGTGATTCTCATGTCTACAGGTACGCCAACAGTAGCCTCATAAAGTACATGGAGAAACACAAGGTCAAGCCTGACAGCAAAGTGTTCCTCTTGGTAGGTGCATCTCTCCCAGACTGGGAACTTGGATCCTTTAGCACAGCCCTCACCCCACCCTGCTTACCACGGAATTGTCCCAGCTCTTCCTCCTCTTTAGAAAGAAAGGAAATTGGTGGATGCTGGGGCAAAATTAAATCTTTCTCTTTTGAGATGTCACCCTTGACTTTTAGCCTTGTCCAGTGGTTTATCAGCAGAAAAAAATTTAAATTCTAAAAGGGCTCTAATGCTAATGATTTCTGCTAGTCTCACATAAATGTGTCTAGTGTATTAATATTGTGGTGAGCTATACAAAATGGCATTTGATATTCTATTAGACATTAACACAAAAGTCAAAACATTGACTTGGAAACAAACTTTTCATGTGCTGTCAATTTCTTATGTGTTATTCAAGCTTCAGAAACTCCTTACTATGGATCCAACTAAGAGAATTACCTCAGAGCAGGCTCTGCAGGATCCCTATTTTCAGGAGGACCCCTTGCCGACATTAGAGTACGTATCCTTCCTTTTCTGTATGCTTTGCTCCAGGCTGAGGATATTGGATGGTGGCTGAAAGCAAGAGAAGCACTTGTTACTGAAGTATTTTACTTTCTTTGTTAATACTGCCGCAGAGAAAAACTAGTCAAGAGAGACGTCCTGTATTTTGAAACAGGCAAAGCTGTAGAGAGGTGTGAATGAACACAAGTATTTTAGGAATGCCCATTAATCCGTTTTACATATGAAAACTAAAGCTGAGAACAGATGAGACTTTTATAGATCGGTCAGCCAGAACAGTTCACACCAAATCAGTAGGGAACTGAGATTTTAAAATTCTGTGTGTCTACTGTACAACCAGACTCCTCCATTTCCCCATCCTTGTTACACCCACATATATAAATTGTGCTTGGATTTATTAGAGGTGCAGCTTTTCTTGAGAAAATTATTTTCACTGTTGAAGCAAACACACATTCAGTTGTTTTTAGTGCTGATGAAGTTTGTGTGGAGAAATTTCTATGTCATATATGTCAACTAGCTATAACCACAGTTAAGATTTGTCACTGAAAGTGGCAATTCGTGTAAAACTCAGATGACACATTGTTCTTTTCTTATTGCTTAAATTGTGTTGAGAGGCATAACCAGCCACAGATGAAGAGTAGGAAAAAAAAAGTGGAATTTTTTTTAAGAAAAAAAATTTTTTTTAAGAAAAAATAGTGGAATTTTAAATGAACAAGGTCAGTGATATTGTAGATTTTACGTCATGACATGAATTCTTTTTTCTTTTCATGGTTTTTAGTGTGTTTGCTGGCTGCCAGATTCCATACCCCAAACGAGAATTCCTTAATGAAGATGAACCTGAAGAGAAAGGTGACAAGGTATATACTGCACTTAGGAATGGATAATTTAATAATTCCTATATATTTAACTGCCTTTTATTTAATTATGTATTTACTTTATTGTAGATGTACTTTGCGATTTGAAATATGCATTCACAGATAAATGAACTTCCTGATTTGTTTTATTGCCTATTTTATTCCCTGATTCTTAATTCTTGCTTTTTGTTTGTTCATGTCATTGCTGTCACTTTATGCAGGCTGCTTTTAAAGCATCACTCTATTCTTTGATTGCAGTTGACTCCTCCCCACACAGCCCTACTTTTCCAAATTGATTGAAAAGACTATTATAGCTGTTTTAATGAGTTGCTATTTCCTGTGTGCCTGTGCTCTTCAGTGGGATGTCTGTGACTGACTTGGAGGGTTACTGTGCAGATCTAAATGAACTTCAGAGAACGGGTCCTGTTCGGGGCTCAGTACTTTGACTTCTGGAGCTGCTGTATTCCCTGGCTGCTCCATTCTCTGGTCATTCCAGTCACTTTGGTGTCCCACAGAGGTCCCTCCCCAGGTTGGTCAGCAGTCTCATGTGCATATCGTGTCATGGAAGATGTAATTTAGTTCCACAGCAAGTTTGCTTTTTTTTTTCCTCTCTACAAGAATCAGCAACAGCAGCAGAACCAACATCCGCAGCCCGCAGCCCCGCCGCAGCAGGCAGCAGCCCCTCCACAGGCAGCCCCGCAGCAGCAGAACAGCACCCAGGCCAACGGGACTGCAGGAGGGGCCGGGGCGGGGCCCGGGGCCACCGGAGCAGGGCTGCAGCACAGTCAGGACTCCGGCCTTAATCAGGTGCCTCCAAACAAGAAACCGCGGCTAGGGCCTTCAGGCACAAACTCAGGCGGGCCTGCAATGCCGTCAGATTATCAGGTACTCCCCTGAATTTTGTACTTTTAAATTTTCATATACTGTTAAAAAACTAAATGCAACTGAGTAAATTTTAAAGGTCTTATTGGCCATATTCAGTGATTCATGTGTCAGGTGGCATCTCCCCTAGCAAATACAGAGAAGCTCTGAAGAGCTGTACAAAATGGAAGACGTTTATCGGCAGAAGGAGGTGGGACAAGGACACTAACAGAGAGCTGATTGTTTCAGGCCCGGGGAAACCTTCCTTTGGGGACTACAGGAGTCTACCAAGTAGATTACTTCTCTAATGCTGACTAGGAGATTCCAGACTGACTGGGGAGGAGTACATTCCTGGGAGGGGCTGAAACTGCAGTTAGGTTAGGCACTGTCTCACTTGTGGGCTTAGCACAAGTGACTCCATTTTGAGCCTGTCGTCTCTTTTTTAACAATACATTTTATAAAATGGGAAGTAGACTTATAGTAGATCCTTTTAGAATTAAGTGGTACTTAACTCTAAAGTTTGACTATACAAACTGTACAATCTTGTTTCTAGGGCATTATATGAAAATGAAGATTTTTGTCATTTCATGTAATTGCAAGATATTTTGTTTCTTGATTTGATTATCCTAAAACCCTGAGGAGGGAAGGTGAGGCAGGCAGCTCCTCCTCGAAGAAAATGTCTCATTTTACCCTTACAGCTGCCTGTCAGGTTTGAGTCAGAAAAAGATACCTAGATAGATAAGCAATTGAAAAGGGAGAGGAATGGCGGCTTATTTTGAAAAAAGTAAGCAGCATACTTCAGAAGGATCTGCCATCACTGGGAGGAAATAATCAGTAAGTAGCCACATAAACATAGAAGAGAAAGGGACTAAGACTGAGACTTCTCAGGAATAACTGTTAAATCTCACTAGAAATAATTTTGAGGCTAGAAAATACATTTTGTTATTAAGATTTAAAAGAAAACTACAATTGTATTACCAATTCAGGAAATTAAGGGTATTACCAATTCAGGAAATTAAAGGAAAAAAGTCTAAGGATTGGTATTTGGAGAGAGAGGTAAAAATACTGGTGAAAACTGTAGGGATTCTTGGGAGAAAAAAAAGTTTTCAAGGTAGTAACAAGGTAAGAAAAGATCTAAGAAGGGAAGGGAATTTAAAGGTTAAAAAAAAAAGGTTTAGAACCACAGTCCCTCAGGGAACTGGTGGAGAAGCAGCACACAGGAGATAGATAACAGAAAACAAAACCATGGGCAAGGAAGACATAAAGTCACTGATTAGGAACTGGAAACAAGAGAAACATTAACAAGAAAGACATAATAAATAGCTGTCTAACTGGCTTTACATTCTGAATATCTCAGCACAACTACTTTGAGAACTTACCTTGGAAGATTCCCTGCAAGCAGAGGAGTATATAATAGCACTTCCATTGGTTCCAATTAAAGTAATCAAGGCATCAGTTTGATCTGCTAAAAACAGCTTGCTATTTGGGTAGTAGTCATGAACATATTTGAATTTTACTATAAAGTCAGTTTTCCCCCTAACATTAGTTTATTCTTATTATATGAGCAACAAACCTTTACTATATACTGGCTCATCTTTGTGTCTCTGATTGTGTTATATTAACCTGATTATAGTCGATCCTGGACAGATTACTTAGCTGTTGTATTTATTCCTTTCAAATCCAGGAGTTCTTCAAATGCTTTTCTTTGTCCATACTGAGCTATCTACTTAAAAATAAAATAGCATATCTGTGAAATGGGTAGCTTTCTCAGCTAGTTAGTTGGAAAGACTAGCATGAGGGGTGAGGGAGTCCCATTGCACCTGTCTGCAACTCTCATATTATCAACACATTTGTTCTTTATCCAGTACGGAGGAGGTATTATGCTGAGTCTAATCAGCTAAAGTGAAAGCAGTCGTAGCCAGCTCAGCAACTGTAGGCCTCGTGAATGGAAAGGACATTTTTTTTTCCATAATAAACTGACAATAAAACATAGTTAGAATATGGAAAGGCTTCTTACAACAACACAACTCGTTAGAGTTTTAACCAAGACTATCTTATTGCTCTGTTGTCTTGGACCCGATGTTGCAAGCCCAGCTTGGCTGCCTCTTGTGCGCTGAGTGGGGCACGCTTGCTTATTTGTCCTTCCGCAAACCGCCAGTGCCACCTCAAGGTCATTTACATTTTTAACTCCAAGTAATAGCTTTATTACATATGACCTTTCCCACTTCGCTCACAGGAAGAACCAGCCTTCTGGGCATAGCCAAAGACACTGGTTCCAGCTATGCTTATATTTAACCAGGCACCCTGTTCTTATTCTATAGGTGAATTTTTCTTTTACATATTTTTTTCATATTTGCCCTTGGTACTATGAAGATGAATGTTTCACTTAAGGTAATAAAAATACATTGAACTGAAATACATTTGTCTCAGCCTTCTCTTGAGAGAATTTTCACATATGAAATTTTTTAAAATTCTCAATGTTACCTGAAGGACTTCTCTGGTGGTCCAGTGGCTAAGACTCCGCGCTCCCAATGCAGGGGGCCTGGGTTCGATCCCTGGTCAGGGAACTAGATCCCTCATGCCACAACTAAAGATCCCGGGTGCCGCAACTAAGACCCTGTGCAGCCAAATAAATATATAAATAATTAAAAAAAATAAATGTCACCTGAAGTTTATAAAAAGCACTTATTGCTGCCACCCCTACCCAGCCTTGCCTGGCTCTGTCATGTAGGTGATGCTGCTGAAGCCACTCTAGCCTCTCCCTCTGAAAACTCTTTTCTCTAAAAGACGATTTCTTTATCACAACAACTTTGTTATTTATAATGAGAAAACTAACAGCACGTCAGTATACATTATGAACACCACCCGTTCAATATGCCAAACTGATTATTCCTGTTTGCAAATCTCAGTTATGCAAAGAGAAACTAACCAGAATTAGCCTAAGTTTCCCCTCTACCTTTCGTTGCCAGTGTAGCTTATCTCCCAAAGAAATCCAGCCAACTTTCGTGCATGCCAGAACAGTGGTGGCAGGCTGTGATGTCAAGTCAGCAAAACGTATTAACAAACTAAATTAACTGTCGCTACGATGGGTCAGAACCCGGAGCCTCTGATGAGAATGGCTCATCTCTCCGTCCTGCTGTGATTAGCGTCTTGAGCTGTTCCCTTCCTCCATCAGTCACTCCCTTTGCCTGTTTCCTTCTCCTAGCACTCCAGTTCGCGCCTGAATTACCAAAGCAGTGTTCAGGGATCCTCTCAGTCCCAGAGCTCACTAGGCTATTCCTCCTCATCTCAGCAGAGCGCACAGTACCACCCATCTCACCAGGCCCACCGCTACTGACCCGCTACAGCCAGAGCACAGACTCCAGCAATATGACGTCTGCATTGAAGAGAACCAAAAATGCAAACTCTGATGCTGTTTAAAACTCATCCACTTAGGAGGAAAACTATTTACTGAGCATTTTGCAGGACTGACTGAAGTCTTTATTGACTTAAAGAAGATTTTTGTGAAGTTTCCCCAGCACCCTTTCCCTGCATGTGTTCCATTGTGACTTCTCTGATAAAGCGTCTGATCTAATCCCAGCACTTAACTTCTGTAACCTTCAGCATTTTGGGGGAGGATTTCCTGGTGCACCTTTCTCATGCTGTAGCAATCTCTATGATTTATCTTTTCAAAGCTCTTTTACTAGGATTTTAATGTTTTAGAAACAGGATTCCAGTGGTGTATAGTTTTGTACTTCATGAACTGATCTAGCAACACAGGTAAATATGCACCTTTTAAAGCACTATGTTGTTTTCACAGAATATAACTCTTTTGCTCATGGAAGTCTTAAATGGGAACTGTTACTGTCCCACAGTACTTTACTATTACGTTTTTATTTCTCTAGTTTCAGGGAAGGTCTAATAAAAAGACAAGTGGTGGTACAGAGGGAAACTGCAACCAAAAACAGCCTAGATCTTTGCAGTTACTATGCTTTATGCTATGAAGAACTAAAGTATGTGGTAATTTTTATATAACCATTCATATGGAACTTAGTTCCCAGAATCATCTTATTCTGAATAGTATCCAGTAATTAAGAATTATAATTTTAACCTTCATGTAGCTTACGTCTACTTTAAAAAGGGTTTCAAGAGCTTTGATGAAATACAGTCCTCTGGTGACCCACACCAGAAAACTGAAGAGAATATTAACTGCACTAGGATTTCTTTAAGGAGTAATGTTGATCAAAGGGAAGGAAAAGCTTTTAGTGTGTATTGTACATAAAGTTGGCTTCTCTAAAGAACTGTTGGTTTCTTCACATCTGGGTCAGTTTGAGTAACTTTCTTACATAATCAAGGGTACTCAAATAGAAGCCTGCAAATTAATCTGCTTTTAAAATAAAGAGCAGTGTTCTCCATTCGTATTTGCATTAGACATAGAGTGACTATTTTTAAAGCATGTTAAAAATTTAGGTTTTGTTCATGTTTAAAGTATGTATTATGTATGCATAATTTTGCTGTTATTACTGAAACTTAATTCTATCAAGAATCTTTTCATTGCACTGAATGCTTTCTTTTTGCCTCTAGGAGAAAACTTAATAATTGTGCCTAAACTATGGGCAGATAGTATACGACCTATTAGATAAGTGCTATTTGCATTTCTATGATCTATGACTTAGAGACTGAGCTCTTTCTTAGCCAGCGTAAGGACGCTCAGCAGAGTCACAAGGAAATGTAAAGACTTAGAGCTCCCATTGTAATGTAAGGGGCAAGAAACTTGTGTTCTTCTAAATGCTACTAGCAGCACCAGCCTCGTTTTAATGTTTTCTTGAGCTAGAAGAAATAGCTGATTATTGTATATGCAAGTTATATGCATTTTTTAACTCTTCTTTGTGAACTTATCTACCTGGTTATGATACTCTGGGTCCATATACAAGTAAAATAAGTTTTAGACAGAAGCCAGTATACATTTTGCACTATTGATGTGATCCTGTAGCCAGCAAGGACCTTAACTGATCTCAGCATAATAATGCTTATTAATAACAAAGACTATACAGTGACACTCATCAACACTGAAGATGAAACTGTTGACATGCTCCACTGGAAGGAATTTCTGATTGTCTCCATAGTAATTTACCCCTTCCATTTTTGCAAATGAGAAATTAGTAGCCCTCTGCGTAACGTAGCTACCCAAGTAAAGTTCTGTCCTGTGACCTGAAGCCTCACTGTCATCAGATCCTCACTGCACCCTCACCTCGTGCCCAGCATTATGCTGGGGGGTGAGACACAAAGGGCAAGACCTACTTCCTGTCCTTGAAGAGCTTATGATTGATTCCATGACAGGACGCTTTCCTGGGATGACAGGCTCATAAATGAAACCATCTTAGAACATGAAGGTCTATTCGTTTACTTCTAGACCCACTTGGAGAGAGTTATTATTCCATATTTTGCTCTGTAATAAACAAGTGTCATGGAGAGGTTTCTATGTTTGTCTACCTTCAAGAAAGCCAGCAATTAATATCACCACAGGCATTAATATATATTTGAAATGTTCACAGCAGCCTTTCAACAACAGTTGGGTGGCCCTTGTAGGCAGAACACAACTAAGTGTTTGTAGGAAATTACAGTGAAAATAGAAGCTCTGTTCCTGCCCTCAAGGAGAGCTTACATTTAGTAAAAGATGAACCCAAATATGTGCATGAACCAAAATATCATGCCCCTTAATACTTTATAAGCAACTTTGATATAAATCCTTGTGATATGTGCTTATATGATCATGGGACTACCCTGCTTTCCTTGTATGTAGTGAATTTTAGTGGCAGAACTGATACAGAAACCGTGAGGGGATTTTTTCAGTTGCTCCCGGTGTTCTCCACACAGGATCTAGCCAGATACGCCAATTACCGTGTGACTGGGTTTCTGGTCACTGCACTGGTACTGGCCCTTTCCTCCTGTGCTCTTGCCTAAGAGTTGGTGATGCCCACTGGTGCTCATTACCCTTTGAAATAATTTTGGTTCATAATTTCCTTTTCCTTGTAAAGGGGAACAAAGCCTTTAACATACTTACGGGCCCTAAAACTGTGGGACCTCGAAGGAGACCTGTGAAGCTTTTTGAGGTTAAAATTTACCTTTTTGGTCCCCAATTGACCCCATTCCTCTTTAAAAATTTATTACCATCAATGTCCCCTGAGAACGCAGGGTGGACTTCCAAACCAGGGTAGGTTATGGGAAGGAAGGAAGGAAGCAAAGTGAAGGTCTTCTGCGCTCCATAGTACAAATCAGTTTTCGAGTTAGCTTTCTGGTAAGTTGTGTGTTTGGGAAAAGGGATTCTAGGGTTTCAGGACAGTTGAGTCAAGGGTAAGGTAGCCTGGTGGCAGGACTGATACTATGAGGCTGAAACAATCCTTATGATGAAGTAGATCATGCAGTAACATACAAAAACCAAGGACATGTATATTTTTATATCTGTGTGGTTTTAAAACTTTAGTACTTAGAACTTTGAACTTCTGCACTACTCTTTGCTCTTGTAAACGCAATTTACATTTAAGAATGGAAAGGGATGGCATTTGCTTACGTGTTCACTGCCTCGTTCCTGGTGAAGCAACTGCTAGTTGTATGCCTCTAAAAGGATGCTGTTTTCTCTGCTAAAGATAAAAGAAAAAATAGTTGGACAATAAGACTTGCAGCTTAATCTGCTTTGAATAATTGTATGTAACAGAAACTATACAATGAAGGAGTATTCTGTGAAAATTATGAATCCTAACCTCTATGGTGTTATCTTTCTGGGGAATGGAGAAAGGCAGTGAAATGGCAGTTAGACTAAAGGAGGCTTGAAGGATTCAAGTATAAATAATATTTTATATAAAACATAGCTGTTTAGGTTTCCTTAATCTTCAAGAATAGTCACAAATATCATAAAGCAAAGTTCATTGTTTTAGGATTTTTTTAAAATGTGTTGTACCTAAGGCCATACTTACTCTTCTGTGCTATCACTGCAAAGGAGTGATATGTATGTATTATATGAAAAAAAAATCCTTAATGCACTGTTATCTCTTAAATATTTAGTAAATTAATACTATTTAATTTTTTTAAAGATTTGTCTGTGTAGACACTAAAAGTATTACACAAAATCTGGACTGAAGATGTCCTTTTTAACAATTTAAAGTACTTTTTATATATGTTATGTAGTATATCCTCTCTAAACTGCCTAGTTTGTATTTCCCATAATTCCTATTTGTGAAGTGTACCTGTCGTCGTCTCTTTTTTCAGTCATTTTCTGCACGCGTCCCTCTTTATACGATTATAGACATGACTGTGTGTGCTTTCCACACACTGCTGCGAGGTGTGCACTCAGAGCCAGCTGCCTCCCGCGCCTGCACCCCGCCTTCCAGCGAGGCTTGCTCCGCGGGGTGCAGGATGAGCTGCTGCTTTGGAGCCGAGTGTTTCCCGCTTTTGAGTTGTCCTGACATCCTTCCTGAAATGACTGTTAAGACAAAAATAAATTACATTGCATTTATTTTATATTCTTGGTGTAATAAAATTTAATTGACTTTGTTTCAGTGTGAATTTTTTAAATATAGGAAAAACTCTTGCTACAACAACTTTTAATGTTAAAATTTTATGTGTGTGCCTCGAAGCTTTTCAGATTACACTTGTCCTGCAGAGATGCAAAGTCTCCCTGTGAGCTGCAGTATGTTATTTTATTCAGGATGCTTATGACATCAAAAAACCAAAGAGGCAAGGCTTGCAAATACCTCAGAAGCAAAATGACAGTTTTTTAAAACATCTCTAGGGGAGATATCCTTTAAAAAAAAAAAAAAAAATGGGGCTTCCCTGGTGGCGCAGTGGTTAAGAATCCGCCTGCCAATGCAGGGGACAGGGGTTCGAGCCCTGGTCCGGGAAAATCCCACATGCCGCGGAGTAACTAAGCCCGTGTGCCACAACTACTGAAGCCCGTGCGCCTAGAGCCCGTGCTCCGCAACAAGAGAAGCCACAGCAGTGAGAAGCCCACACACCGCAATGAAGAGTAGCCCCTGCTCGCCACAACTAGAGAAAGCCCACGTGCAGCAATGAAGACCCAACACAGACAAAAATTAATTAATTTAAAAAAAAGAAAATTAGAATGTTTTAGAAAAAACAAATAGGCAGCATTTTGTGGGTAGAATGGCAATGGGAGTTTCTCCTTTTATAAGGACATTCTGTTGTACCTGGCTGCCTCTTCTTACAACTTACTTGATGAATCTTCTATGGTTATTCCAATGGTTAAAGGCATCATGGAGCGAACTGAAGAATGTTTAAGTGACATAAACACAAAACTTCATTTCTATTTAAAATAGATATTGCACATGTCCAAATGCTTCATGCTTGACATAGATTGTATATTTAATACTGTGATACTTATAGGGTAGAGCTTCTCTTGGAAAACCTCTTTGACCACAGCTGCCTTTCTAAGCAGCCACCTGGGTAAGAGAAAGCAGACGACTGCACAAACCCCTTACCACTCCTGGGAAAATAGCTTGAAAGTATGGGTCTATCTCCTTAGCCAACTGTAAATTCTTTGTGAAGGGGCTGGGTTTTATTCCTCCTGCACTCCTAGCACCTGGCATGATGCCCAACACAGAGCAGACAATTAACATGGCGAGTCATTAGCATCAGTTTTGTACATTGGCACAGAATTCCTTGATATACTGTATTTGTATATGGACAGGGATGAACCAATATATTTTTGTTCCATGAATAATGAAAATGCTGGAAATAGGCATTACTTTATGTTTTTTCTTTTTAAAAATTTATTTATTTATTGTTGCGGTATAGTTGATGTATAATATTATATGTTTCAGATGTACCACATAGTGATTCATAATTTTTAAAGGTTATACTCTACTTATATAGTTACTATAAAATATTGGCTATATTCCCTGTGTTGTACAATATATCCTTGTAGCTTATTTATTTTATACAGAGTAGTTTGTACCTCTTAATCTCCTACCTCTGTCTTGCCCCTTGCCACTTCCCTGTCCTCTCCCCTCCCCTGTCCTCTCCCCATTAGTAAGCACTAGTTCTCTATATCTGTGAGTCAGTTTCTTCCTTTTTTGTTATATTCACTAGTTTGTTGTATTTTTTTAGAGTCCACATATAAGTGATAACATAATTTGTCTTTCTCTGTCTGACTTATCTCACTAAGCATAATACCCTCCAAGCCTATCCATTTTGCTGCAAATGGCAAAATTTCATTTTTTTCTATGGCTTAGTATCCCATTATTTATATATATATATATATATATATATATATAAATATATATATATAATGGGATATATATGTGTGTGTATATATATCACATCTTCTTTATCCATTCATCTGTTGATGGACACTTAGGTTGCTTCCATATCTTGACTATTGTAAATAATGCTGCTATGAACATTGGGGTGCATGTATCTTTTTGAATTAGCATTTTCATTTTCTTTGGATATATACACAGGAGTGGGATTGCTGGATCATAAGGTAGTTCTATTTTTTAGCTTTTTGAGGGACCTCCATACTGTTTTCCACAGTGGCTGCACCAATTTACAGTGTACAGGGTTCCCTTGGGGCATTACTTTCTTAAAATAGGTTCATTTCTTATATTTTTTGGCTGCAAAGTCATAATAAAATATCACCCCAGAGGAACAAACAATTCCAACTGCATTTGAATAAAAGATTAGGCCAAGTTAGTCATACTTGCCGTCTTCTTTAGATGCCATCTTTCCTTTGGTCCTCCTAGAGGAGGGCATCTTAAAACCTCGCATAGCATTTATCTAGCAGGCAGCAGAAAGCCAGCTTGGACAAGCAACAGACAAACATAACAGGAAAATTTGTTCATTTGATCTAAATGAGAGAATATAGGGGAAAGAAATGAAAATACTGACTTAAAACATTAATATATATTTAGCACATTCCTCCTGATTTTTCACACTTTCTGCTCTTCAGACTTGTGCAAAGTACTGCTGAATTTTTGTCACACAAAGATGCTATTAAGGACTAGATGTTTGTGTCCTCCCCCCAATTCTTATGTTGAAGGCCTTATCCCCAGTGTGGCTATTTTGGAGATGGGATGCTTATGGACATAAACATGAGGTCCATGTTTGAGGTCACAAGGGTAGGGCCCTGATCCAATAACATTAGTGTCCCAGTAAGAGGAGACACAAGAGAATGCGCTCATGCTCTCCCTTCGTTCTCCCCACTCCCTTCTCCCTACTCTTTCTCTCTTCCCTTCTTTTTCTTCCCTCCTCTCTCTCCCTCTCTCTCCCCGCAACCCCACCCCTCCCCACCATGTGAGGACAAAGCAAGAAGGTGGCATCTGCAAGCCAGGAAGACAGTCTTTACCAGAAACTGAACCCTGCCAGACTGATCTTGGACTTCACAGCCTCCAGAACTGTGAGAAAACAAATTTCTGTTATTTAAGCCATCTAGTCTATGGTATTTTGTTATAGGAACCTGAGCAGACTAATACATATTTTGGACTAAGAAGTAGGGTGCTGCAGTAACAAACACCTAAAAATGTAGAAGGGGCCTGGGAACTGGGTAGTGGGTAGAAGCTGAAAGATGTGCATGCTAGAAATATAAAGTGTTAAAGGCAATTCAGGGGGCTTCCCTGGTGGTGCAGTGGTTGGGAGTCTGCCTGCCGATGCAGGGGACGTGGATTCGTGCCCCGGTCCGGGAGGATTCCACGTGCCGCAGAGCGGCTGGGCCCGTGAGCCATGGCCGCTGGGCCTGCGTGTCCAGAGCCTGTGCTCCGCAATGGGAGAGGGGCCACAGCAGTGAGAGGCCCACGTACCGCAAAAAAACAAACAAAAAAAAACAGGCAATTCAGAAAGAAAAGACAGCTGGAGAGAAAACTTCCATCTTCTTAGGATAAAGAACATAAATAATCATGAACAGAATGTTGGTAGAAACATGGACATTAAATGACATTCTGGTGAGCTCTCAGATGAAAATGAGAAACAGGTCATTGGAAACTGGAGAAAAGGCAATCCTTGTTACAAAGTGGCAAAGAACTTAGCTGAACTGTGCTCTAGTGTTTTGTAGGAGGTAGAAATTTTGAGCAACGAAATTGCTCTTAAAAGATCTCTCTTTGGGCGGAGGGGAAGTTGGCAGAAGAGTAGGACGCGGAGATCACCTTCCTCCCCACAGATACACCAGAAATACATCTACACGTGGAACAACTCCTACAGAACACCTACTGAATGCTGGCAGAAGACCTCAGACCTCCCAAAAGGCAAGAAACAACCCAGGTACCTGGGTAGGGCAAAAGAAAAAAAAAGAAAAAACAGAGACAAAAGAATAGGGACGGGACCTGCACCAGTGGGAGGGAGCTGTGAAGGAGGAAAGGTCTCCACACACTAGGAAGCCCCTTCGCGGGCGGAGACTGCGGGTGGCGGAGGGGGGAGCTTCGGCGCCGTGGAGGAGAGCACAGCAACAGGGGTGCGGAGGACAAAGCGGAGAGATTCCCACATGGAGGATCAGTGCTGACCGGCACTCCGACAGGCTTGTCTGCTCGCCCGCCAGGGCAGGCAGGGCTGCGAGCTGAGGCTCGGGCTTTGGTCGGAGCGCAGGAATCAGCGGCTCCTTTAACCCCGTCCTGTCTGAGCAAAGAACAGACGCCCTCAGGCGACCTACACGCAGAGGCGGGGCCAAATCCAAAGCTGAGCCCCTGGGAGCTTTGAGAACAAAGAAGAGAAAGGGAAATCTCTCCCAGCAGCCTCAGAAGCAGCGGATTAAAGCTCCACAATCAACTTGATGTACCCTGCATCTGTGGAATATATGAATAGACAACGAATCATCCCAAATTGAGGAGGTGGACTTTGAGAGCAAGATTTATGATTTTTTCCCCTTTTCCTCTTTTTGTGAGTGTGTATGTGTATGCTTCCGTGTGAGATTTTGTCTGTATAGCTTAGCTTCCACCATTTGTCCTAGGGTTCTATCTGTCCTTTTTTTAAAAAATTTTTTTCTTAATAATTTTAATAACTTTATTTTATTTTACTTTATCTTCCTTCCTTCTTTCTTTCTTTCTTTCTTTCCTTCCTTCCCTCCTTTACACAACGAATAATCCCAAATTGAAGAGGTGGACTTTGAGAGCAAGATTTATGAGTTTTTCCCCTTTTCCTCTTTTTGTGAGTGTGTATGTGTATGCTTCTGTGTGAGATTTTGTCTGTATAGCATTGCTTCCACCATTTGTCCTAAGGTTCTATCTGTCCGTTTTTTTTTTAAATTTTTTTCTTAATAACTATTTTTTAATTTAATTATTTTATTTTACTTTATCTTCCTCCTTTCTTTTTTCCTTCCTTCCTTCCTTCCCTCCTTCCTTCCTTCCTCCCACCATCCCTCCCTCCCTTCTTTCTTTCCTTCTTTTCTTCTTTCTTTCTTCCTTCCTTCCTTCCTTCCTTCCCTTTCTTTCTTTTATTCCTACTTCTACTAATTCTTTTTCTCTACTTTTTCTCCCATTTATTCTGAGCCGTGTGGATGAAAGGCTCTTGGTGCTACAGCCAGGAGTCAGTGCTGTGCCTCTGAGGTGGGAGAGCCAACTTCAGGACACTGGTCCACAAGAGACCTCCCAGCTCCACATAATATCAAACGGCGAAAATCTCCCAGAGATCTCCATCTCAACACCAGCACCCAGCTTCACTCAACGACCAGCAAGCTACAGTGCTGGACATCCTCTGCCAAACAACTAGCAAGACAGGAACACAACCCCACCCATTAGCAGAGAGGCTGCCTAAAATCATAATCCACAGACACCCCAAAACACACCACCAGACGTGGACCTGCCCACCAGAAAGACAAGATCCAGCCTCATCGACCAGAACACAGGCACTAGTCCCCTCCACCAGGAAGCCTACACAACCCACTGAACCAACCTTAGCCACTGGGGACAGACATCAAAAACAACAGGAACTACGAACCTGCAGCCTGCAAAAAGGAGACCCCAAACACAGTAAGGTAAGCAAAATGAGAAGACAGAAAAACACACAGCAGATGAAGGAGCAAGATAAAAACGCACCAGACCTAACAAATGAAGAGGAAATAGGCAGTCTACCTGAAAAACAATTCAGAATAATGATAGTAAATCTTTAGATGATCCAAAATCTTGGAAACAGAATAGAAAAAATGCAAGAAACATTTAACAAGGACCTAGAAGAACTAAAGATGAAACAAACAATGATGAACAACACAATAAATGAAATGAAAAATACTCTAGATGGGATCAATAGCAGAATAACTGAGGCAGAAGAACGGATAAGTGACCTGGAAGATAAAATAGTAGAAATAACTACTGCAGAGCATAATAAAGAAAAAAGAATGAAAAGAACTGAAGACAGTCTCAGAGACCTCTGGAACAACATTAAATGCACCAACATTCAAATCATAGGGGTTCCAGAAGAAGAAGAGAAAAAGAAAGGGACTGAGAAAATATTTGAAGAGATTACACTTGAAAACTTCCCTAATATGGGAAAGGAAATAGTTAATCAAGTCCAGGAAGCACAGAGAGTCCCATACAGGATAAATCCAAGGAGAAATACACCAAGACACATATTAATCAAACTGTCAAAAATTAAATACAAAGAAAGCGTATTAAAAGCAGCAAGGGAAAAACAACAAATAACACACAAGGGAATCCCCATAAGGTTAACAGCTGATCTCTCAGTAGAAACTCTGCAAGCCAGAAGGGAGTGGCAGGACATACTGAAAGTGATGAAGGAAAAAACCCTGCAAAACCAAAAATTCTACTGTTCTACCAAGAATGAGACCCAGTAAGGATCTCATTCAGATTTGATGGAGAAATTAAAACCTTTACAGACAAGCAAAAGCTGAGAGAGTTCAGCACTACCAAACCAGCTTTACAACAAATGCTAAAGGAACTTCTCTAGGCAAGAAACACAAGAGAAGGAAAAGACCTACAATAACGAACCCAAAACAATTTAGAAAATGGGAATAGGAACATACATATCAATAATTACCTTAAATGTAAATGGACTAAATGCTCCCACCAAAAGACACAGATTGGCTGAATGGATACAAAAACAAGACCCATATATATGCTGTCTACAAGAGACCCACTTCAGACTGAGAGACACTTACAGACTGAAAGTAAGGGGATGGAAAAAGATATTCCATGCAAATGGAAACCAAAAGAAAGCTGGAGTAGCAATTCTCATATCAGACAAAATAGACTTTAAAATAAAGACTATTAGAAGAGACAAAAAGGACACTACATAATGATCAAGGGATCAATTCAAGAAGAAGATATAACAATTGTAAATATTTATGCACCCAACATAGGAGCACCTCAATACATAAGGCAAATACTAACAGCCATAAAAGGGGAAATCGACAGTAACACATTCATAGTAGGGGACTTTAACACCCCACTTTCACCCATGGACAGATCATCCAAAATGAAAATAAATAAGGAAATACAAGCTTTAAATGATACATTAAACAAGATGGACTACTTGAGATTTATAGGACACTCCATCCAAAAACAACAGAATACACATTTTTCTCAAGTGCTCATGGAACATTCTCCAGGATAGATCATATCTTGGGTCACAAACCAAGCCTTGGTAAATTTAAGAAAATTGAAATTGTATCAAGTATCTTTTCTGACCACAACGCCATAAGACTAGATATCAATTACAGGAAAAGATCTGTAAAAAATACAAACACATGGAGGCTAAACAATACACTACTTAATAACGAAGTGATCACTGAATAAATCAAAGAGGAAATAAAAAAATACCTAGAAACAAATGACAATGGAGACACGATGACCCAAAACCTATGGGATGCAGCAAAAGCAGTTCTAAGAGGAAAGTTTACAGCAATACAATCCTACCTTAAGAAACAGGAAACATCTCGAATAAACAACCTAACCTTGCACCTAAAGCAATTAGAGAAAGAAGAACAAAAAAACCCCAAAGTTAGAAGGAAAGAGATCATAAAAATCAGATCAGATATAATGAAAAAGAAATGAAGGAAACAATAGCAAAGATCAATAAAACTAAAAGCTGGTTCTTTGAGAAGATAAACAAAATTGATAAACCATTAGCCAGACTCATCAAGAAAAATAGGGAGAAGACTCAAATCAATAGAATTAGAAATGAAAAAGGAGAAGTAACAACTGACACTGCAGAAATACAAAAGATCATGAGAGATTACAAGCAACTCTATGCCAATAAAATGGACAACGTGGAAGAAATGGACAAATTCTTAGAAATGAACAACGTGTCAAGACTGAATCAGGAAGAAATAGAAAATATGAACAGACCAATCACAAGCACTGAAACTGTGATTGAAAATCTTCCAACAAAAAAAAGCCCAGGACCAGATGGCTTCACAGGTGAATTCTATCAAACATTTAGAGAAGAGCTAACACCTATCCTTCTCAAACTCTTCCAAAATACAGCAGAGGGAGGAACACTCCCAAATTCATTCTACGAGGCCACCATCACCTTGATACCAAAACCAGATAAGGATGTCACAAAGAAAGAAAACTACAGGCCAATATCACTGATGAACATAGATGCAAAAATCATCAACCAAATACTAGCAAACAGAATCCAACAGCACATTAAAAGGATCGTACACCATGATCAAGTGGGGTTTATTCCAGGAATGCAAGGATTCTTCAATATACGCAAATCAATCAATGTGATACACCATATTAAAAAACTGAAGGAGAAAAACCATGTGATCATCTCAATAGATGCAGAGAAAGCTTTCGACAAAATTCAACACCAATTTATGATAAAAACCCTGCAGAAAGTAGGCATAGAGGGAACTTTCCTCAACATAATAAAGGCCATATATGACAAACCCACAGCCAACATCGTCCTCAATGGTGAAAAACTGAAACCATTTCCACTAAGATCAGGAACAAGACAAGGTTGCCCACTCTCACCACTCTTACTCAACACAGTTTTGCAAGTTTTAGCCACAGCAATCAGAGAAGAAAAGGAAATAAAAGGAATCCAAATCGGAAAAGAAGAAGTAAAGCTGTCACTGTTTGCATATGACATGATACTATACATAGAGAATCCTAAAGATGCTACCAGAAAACTACTAGAGCTAATCAATGAATTTGGTAAAGTAGCAGGATACAAAATTAATGCACAGAAATCTCTTGCATTCCTATACACTAATGATGAAAACTCTGAAAGTGAAATCAAGAAAACACTCCCATTTACCATTGCAACAAAAAGAATAAAATATCTAGGAATAAACCTACCTAAGGAGACAAAAGACCTGCATGCAGAAAATTATAAGACACTGATGAAAGAAATTAAAGATGATACAAATAGATGGAGAGATATACCATGTTCTTGGATTGGAAGAATCAACATGGTGAAAATGACTCTACTACCCAAAGCAATCTACAGATTCAATGCAATCCCTATCAAACTACCACTGGCATTTTTCACAGAACTAGAACAAAAAACTTCACAATTTGTATGGAAACACAAAAGACCCCGAATAGCCAAAGCAATCTCCAGAATGAAAAACGGAGCTGGAGGAATCAGGCTCCCTGAGTTCAGACTATACTACAAAGCTACAGTAATCAAGACAGTATGGTACTGGCACAAAAACAGAAAGATAGATCAATGGAACAGGATAGAAAGCCCAGAGATAAACCCATGCACATATGGTCAGCTTATCTTTGATAAAGGAGGCAGGAATGTACAGTGGAGAAAGGACAGCCTCTTCAATAAGTGGTGCTGGGAAAACTGGACAGGTACATGTAAAAGTATGAGATTAGATCACTCCCTAACACCATACACAAAAATAAGCTCAAAATGGATTAAAGACCTAAATGTCAGGGCAGAAACTATCAAATCTTAGAGGAAAACATAGGCAGAACACTCTATGACATAAATCACAGCAAGATCCTTTCTGATCCACCCACCTCCTACAGAAATGGAAATAAAAATAAACAAATGGGACCGAATGAAACTTCAAAGCTTTTGCACAGCAAAGGAAACCATAAACAAGACCAAAAGACAACCCTCAGAGTGGGAAAAAATATTTGCAAATGAATCAACTGACTAAGGATTAATTTCCAAAATTTACAAGCAGCTCATGCAGCTCAATAACAAAAAAACAAACAACCCAATCCAAAAATGGGCAGAAGACCTAAATAGACATTTCTCCAAAGAAGATATACAGACTGCCAACAAACACATGAAAGAATGCTCAACATCATTAATCATTAGGGAAATGCAAATCAAAACTACAATGAGAAATCATCTCACACCAGTCAGAATGGCCATCATCAAAAAATCTAGAAACAGTAAATGCTGGAGAGGGTGTGGAGAAAAGGGAACACTCCTGCACTGCTGGTGGGAATGTGAATTGGTTCAGCCACTATGGAGAACAGTATGGAGGTTCCTTAAAAAACTACAAATAGAACTACCATATGACCCAGCAATCCCACTACTGGGCATATACCCTGAGAAAACCATAATTCAAAAAGAGTCATGTACCAAACTGTTCATTGCAGCTCTATCTACAATAGCCCGGAGATGGAAACAACCTAAGCGCCCATCATTGGATGAATGGATAAAGAAGATGTGGCACATATATACAATGGAATATTACTCAGCCATAAAAAGAAACGAAATTGAGCTATTTGTAATGAGGTGGATAGACCTAGAGTCTGTCATACAGAGTGAAGTAAGTCAGAAAGAGAAAGACCAATACCATATGCTAACACATATATATGGAATTTAAGAAAAAAAAAATGTCATGAAGAACCTAGGGGTAAGACAGGAATAAAGATGCAGACCTACTGGAGAATGGACTTGAGGATAAGGGGGGGGGAAGGTTGAGCTGTGACAAAGCGAGAGAGAGGCATGGACATATATACACTACCAAACGTAAGGTAGATAGCTAGTGGGAAGCAGCCACATAGCATAGGGAGATCAGCTCGGTGCTTTGTGACCACCTGGAGGGGTGAGATAGGGAGGGTGGGAGGGAAGGAGACGCAAGAGGGAAGAGATATGGGAACGTATGTATATGTATGACTGATTCACTTTGTTATAAAGCAGAAACTAACACACCATTGTAAAGCAGTTATACCCCAATAAAGATGTTAAAAAAAAAAAAAAAAGATCTCTCTTGCGGTGGTGGGGAAGATGAACTGGGTAGGTCCAACACACAGAAAGCATGTTGGAAGGCATACTGAGGAGGAAGAAGACGCACCTTAAACACTTCGGGGACTTCCCCAGTGGTTAAGAATCCGCCTTCCAAGGCAGGGGACGCAGGTTCAATCCCTGGTTGGGGAACTAAGATCCCACATGCTGCAGGGCAACTGAGCCCGTGTGCCGCAACTACACAGCCCATGCTCTCTGGAGCCCACGCGCCACCACAAAAGATCCTGTGTGCCACAAGACCCGACGCAACCAACAATAATAAATAAATATAGAGAAGGGCATGTAACTCAGACCAAGGAGGTAGAGAATACTCTCTGAAAGTCATGCTTGTTTCAGAACCAATTTATGTCTGTGTACTTGTTACTGTATTTCTATAACTTAATTACATATTATAAATTAAAATCTGCATAAGATAAATAAATAAATTTTAAAAAAATTTTCAGACTTTTGTCTTCCTCTGGTCTTGTCATTTTCTTACCTGCATTGGTTGGTCCTGGTCACCCACCTTTGAAAGATCTGGTCCTCCAAGAAAATGCTGTCATGTACCAAGCTTTTTCTTTTGGTTGCAAGATCAACCTAAATTAATTGAAACCTATAGATCTTAAATTATAAGCAAGATGTTCAAGATTTGACTGAATTCAGCTGCAGGTGCCATATCTGAGTTGAAAATGCATGATTAAATCTCTACTGGCATAATTTGTAAGTAGTAAAATGCAGAGATCTTAAGTGTATAGTTCAAAGAACTTTGAGAACTGTATGTATCTATGTAACAAAACCCAAATCAAGAAACAGAACATTTCCATCACTACAGAAAATTCCCTCATTCTCCTTTCCAGTCAATACCCCACACTCACAGAGGCAACCACTGTTCTATCAACAAGTATTAGTTTTGTCTTTTTAGAATTTCATTTAAATGGAATCATACAGTTTGTACTCTTTTGTGTCTGGATTCTTTGACACTACATAATGTTTTTAAGAATCACCCATATTTGATATATCACTAATTTGTTTCTTTTTATTGCTGAATAATATTCCACTGTATAAATATACCATAATTTATTTAGTCATTTGTCTGTTGATGGACATTTGGGTGGTTTTCTGTTTGTGGTTATTATGAGTAAAGCTGCTCATATTTTTGTAGAAGTTTTGTTGTGGACATACATTTTCATTTCTCATGGGTATAGTTAGAAATGGAATTGTTAAGTCATAGGATAGGTTTTCTCTTTAAGAGAAAGTGCCGAAGAGTCTTCTAATTTTGTATCATTTTCTACTCTGTGAGTAGTGCATGAGAATTCCAGTTGCTTTACATTTGCAGTAACATTTAATATTGTCAATCTTTTCATAAATTGTACCAATGTTCTCTTAGGTCAGCCTCCCAAGTCAATAAAATTAGAACAAAAATAAACAAATGGGACCTAATCAAACTTACAAGCTTTTACACAGCAAAGGAAACCATAAACAAAATGAAAAGACAACCTATATAGAATGGGAGAAAATATTTGCAAATGATGAGACCAACAGGGATTAATTTCCAAAATATACAAACAGTTCATTCAACTCAACAACAAAAAGACAAACAACCCTATCAAAAAATGGACAGAAGTCCTAAATAGACATTTCTCCAAAGAAGACTTACAGATGTCCAATAGGCATGTGAAAAGATGCTCAACAACGCTAATTATCAGAGAAATGCAAATTAAAACTACAATAAGATATGATCTCACACTGGTCAAAATGGCCATCAACAAAAAATCTACAACAGTAAATGCTGGAGAGGGTGTAGAGGAAAGGGAACCCTCCTACACTGTTGGGGGGGAATGTAAATCGGTATAGCCACTGTGGAGAACAGTATGGAGATTCCTTAAAAAACTAAAAATAGAGCTACCATATGATCCAGCAATCCCACTCCTGGACATATATCTGGAGAAAACCATAATTCGAAAAGATACATGCACCCCAGTGATCACTGCAGCACTATTTACCATAGCCAGGACATGGAAGCAACCTAAATGTCCATCAACAGAAGAAGGATAAAGAAGATGTGGTACATATATACAATGGAATATTACTCAGCCATAAAAAAGAACGAAATAATGCTATTTGCAGCAACATGGATGGACCTAGAGAGTGTCATACTGAGTGAATAAGTCAGACAGAGAAAGACAAATATATGATACCACTTATATGTGGAATCTAAAAAAAGTGTACAAACGAACTCATCTACAAAACAGAAATAGAGTTACAGATGTAGAAAACAAACTTATGGTTACCAGGGGGTAAGGGGAGGAGGGATAAATTGGGAGATTGGGATTGACATATACACACTACTATAAATAAAACAAATTACTAATAAGGACCTACTGTATAGCACAGGGAAGTCTACTCAATATTCTGTAATGGCCTATATGGGAAAAGAATCTAAAAAAGTGGATATATGTATATGTATAACTGATTCACTTTGCTGTGCACCTGAAACTAACACAACATTATAAATAAACTATACTCCAATAAAAATTTTAAAAAACAAAAACAAATACCATGCCCTCTTCTCAAGGTATGACTAAGTAAATTTGATTTGTTTTACTCATGAAATGCTTAAATAAATCTTAACTAGCTTAAAAAAAATGGGCAGAAGACCTAAATAGCCATTTCTCCAAAGAAGACATACAGATGGCCGATATGCACATGAAAAGATGTTCAATATCACTAATTATTAGAGAACTGCAAATCAGAACTACAATGAGGTACCACCTCACACCAGTCAGAATGGCCATCATTAAAAAGTCTACAACTAACAAATGCTGGAGAGGGTGTGGAGGAAAGGGAACCCTCTTATACTGTTGGTGGGAATGTAAGTTGGTGCAGCTACTATGGAAAACAGTATGGAGGTTTCTCAGAAAACTAAAAATAGAATTACCATATGATCCAGCAATCCCACTCCTGGGAATATATCCAGACAAAACTATAATTCAAAAAGATACATGCACTCCTATGTTCATAACAGTACTATTCACAATAGCCAAGACATGGAAACAACATAAAAATGTCCATTGACAGATGAATGGATAGAGAAGATGTGGTACATATATGCAATGGACTATTACTCAGCAGTAAAAAAGAAAGTAGTAATGCCATTTGCAGCAACATGGATGGACCTAGAGATTATCATACTAAGTGAAGTAAGTCAGAAAGAGAAAGACAAATACTATGTGATATCACTTATATGTGGAATCTAACATATGACACAAATGAACCTATCTATGAAACAGAAACACGGACATAGAGAGTAGACTGGTGGTTGCCAAGGGGGATGGGGGTTGGGGGAGGAGTGGAGTGGGATGTTGGTGTTAGCAGATATAAGCTTTTATATACAGAATGGATAAACAACAAGGTCCTACTCTATAGCACGAGAACTATATTCAATATCCTATGATAAACCATAACGGAAAAGAACATAGAAAAATGAATGCATATATATTATATATGTATAACTGAATCACTTTGCTGTACAGCAATAATTAATACAACATTGTAAATAAACTATACTTCAATTAACATATATTTAAAATATTGTCAATCTTTTAAAAAATTTTAGCAATTCTAATATATATGCAATGGTATCTCACTATGGCTTTCATTTGCATTTCCAAGCTGACCAATGATGTTGAACATTTTTTCATGTGCTTATTAATACATGAAAGATCATTAGTATCATCTTCTTTTTGTGTAGTGTCTAAGACTTCTTTCCACTTTTAAGTTGTTTTATGCCTTCTTTATATAGTCTGAATATAAATCCTTTGTCAGATATATGCATCACAAATACTTTTTGTCTTAATTTTTAATTTTGATGAGCTCCAATTTTTCCATTTTTAGTGTGTGTATATATATATATCCTAAGAAACCCTTGATTACCCCAAGGTGTGAAGATAGTCACCTTTATTTTCTTCTAATAGATTTTAGTTTTAGCTTTTATTTTTAGGTCTGTGATCCATCTCAAAATAATTTTTGTGTAAGATGTGAGGTAGAGGTCAAGGATCTTTTTTTTTTTTTAATAAAATATCTGGTTATTCAGGTACCATCTGATAAAAAGAAATTTCTTGCCCTCACTGAACTGCATTTGTGTCTTAGTCAAAAAAATCATTGACTGTGCATATATGGATCTATTCCTGGACTCCTCATTCTGTTCCATTTAACTATTGTCTGTCCTAGCCAATACCACATTATCTTAATTCCTAGAGTTTTATAATAAATCTTGAAATGAGGCAGCAGAAACCTTATAACTTTGTTCTTATTTGCAAGATTGTTTTGGCTACTCTAGATTCTATACATTTCCATATACATTTTAGAATTAGCTTGTCAATTTCTACAAAACCTGCTGGGTTTAATTGTAATTGCACTGAATCTATAAATCAATTTGGGATGAGTCAGTATCTTGAGTCTTCTGGCCCATGAACATGATATACCTTTACACTTATTTAGGTCTTTTTTTCTTCTTAACATTTCTTAGCAATGTTTTGCAAATTTCAGTGTAGAATCTGAACATCTCTGTCAAATTTTTTTTGCTAGTATAGATAGCACCTTAAATTTTTCATTTTCTAATTATTCATTGCCAGTATATAGAAATACAATTGGTTTTTGCATATTGCCTTTATATTCTGCAACCTTGCCAAATTCACTGGTCTAGTAGTTTTTGTTTGGGGCAGGGGGTGGGGACGATTCCTTTAGATTTTCTACATATACAATCATGTCACCTGTGAATAAGAGAGTTGTACATCTTCCTGTACATCTAATCTGATTAACTCTCATTTCTTTTTCTTGCCTAAATGCGTGGATTAGCACTTCCAATACAATGTTGAATAAAACTGGTGTGAGTGAATACCTCACAATGTTCTCAATCTTGGAGAGAAAGTATTAGATAAAGGTGTTAGATAAAATTTTTCATACTTGCCCTTTATCAAATAGAGGAAGGTTCCTTCTGTTCCTATTTTGACAAGTTTAATCATGAACAGGTGCTGAATTTTGTTAGGTGACTTTTCTGTATATGAGATGATTATATGATTTATTCCCTTTGTGTTGTTAATGTAATGAGTAACATTGTTTTTTGTTATTGTTGTTGTTGCTGTTTTGGCTTTAAGCAACACAAATTCATTATCTCACAGTTTCTGTGGGTCAAGAGTGTGGTCATGTGGGTTGACTGGATCCTCTGTTCAGGGTCTCACCAGATGTCAAGGCAGTAATTGGAACTTCAGTCTTGTCTAAGCCTTGGGGTCCTCTTCCAAGATCATTAATTGTTGGTATAATTCAGCTCCTGTTGTTGTAGAATTGCTTGCAGTAAGTGGAGGGCTGTTAGAGGCTGCCCACTGTACCTTGCCATCTTGCCCTCTCAACAACATGATAGTTGGCTTATTCAAGACCATAAGGAAAATTTCTCTCTAGTCTGCTACAATGGAGTTTTATATAATGTAATCACAGATGTGATTATTCCATCATATTCACAAGTCCTGCTCAAGTGAGGAATTATACAGGGTGTGTACATTGGGGCTTACGTTGATTGATTTTTGATGTTAAAACCACCTTGCACTTTTGGGATACACGCAGAAGAGAAGGCAATGTGAAGATGGGGGAAGAGATTGGAGTGATGCAGCCACAAGCTAAGGAATGCTGTCAGCCACCAGAAACTAAAAGAGGAATAAATTTTCCTCTAGAGCATCTGGAGGGGATGTGACCTTGCTGACATCTTAATTCAGACTTCTGGCCTCCAGAACTGAGAGAGAATAAATTCTTGTTGTTTTAAGCCACCGAGTTTGTGATAATTTGTTATAGCAATCATAGGAAACTATTATAGATTTTGTTCATGATGTATTATCATTTTTATAATTTGCTGGGTTTTATTTGCTAATATTTTGTTAAGAATTTTGGTATCTATATTTATGAAAGATAGTGGTCTATAATTTCCTTGTGATGTCTTTGTCAGGTTTGGTATCAGGGTTATGCAGGACTCATAAAATTATTTAGGAAATGTTCACTCTTCCTCTGTTATCTGAAAAACTTTGTACAATATTTGTATTATTTCTTCCTTAAATATTTGGTAGAAGAAATCAGTGAGGTCTGAGGCCTGGAATTTTCTTTATGAGAAGAATTTTAAGTATAAATTTGATTACTTTTTTTAAAAAAGATTTTTTTTTTATGTGGACCATTTTTTGAAAGTCTTTATTGAACTTGTTACAATATTGCTTCTGTTTTATGTTTTGGTTTTTTGGCCGTGAGGCATGTGGGACCTTTACCTCCCTGACCAGAGATCAAACAACGCACCCCCTGCATTGGAAGGCAAAGTCTTAACCATTGGACCACCAGCTAAGTCCCAAGTTTGATTACTTTAAAGGATATAGAGCTGTGCAGATTTTCCATTTCTTCTTGAGTCAGTTTTAAGTTGTATTTTTCAATGAATTTATTTCATCTAAGTTGTAACTATTTCTCTTAAGATGTATACTTACACATGGAACTGTCAAGTCAAAAGGAATGAGTATTTTAAATTATGACAACATTTAATGAGCTAACATTTAGTGAGCACTGCTATATACACTTTGCATATATTAACTCATTTAATTCTCACAACAACTGTATGAGGTGGGTATTATTATTGTCCCCATTTCTAATTAATGAAAAACAAGTGAGACAGAGAGGTTAAGTAACTTGTATGAGTCACACAGCTGATAAACATCAGAGCTAAGCTCCTAACCACTTACACCAGTGCTTCTCAAAATGTACTCCCTGGACCAGCATCATCAGCATCTTCTGGGAACTTGTTAGAAATGCAAATTCTCAGACTCCACCCCATATCACAATATCAGAAACTCTGGGCGTGGTGCTCGGCAATTTGTGTTTTAATGAGCCTCCATGTGATTCTGATGCATGCAAAAGTTTGAGAACCACTGACTTATACCATACTCTTCTCACACATATTCCCAAATTACCTTCCGAAAAGGCTATTAATTTATTTCTACCAGTAGTGAATGAGAGTGTCCATATCCCTCGGCCTTACCAACCTCACTGTGAGCAATCTTTATACACCAGTCTGATAGACAAAAAGAGTAGTATCTTGTCTCTTTAAAAAAGTATTTCAATCCTCCTTCCAGGGAGAGAGTCAGGTTCTGCCCCTTCTCCTGTTCTGCTTGGGCTTCCTTTCTTCTGCATGGCTTCTGGCTCTACTGACCTTCCATTTTGGGGGGTTATCAATCCTAACAGTTCTGACCTTGCCAGGCAACCATGTGGTGCTTAGCTTGAGTCCTAAGTCAATCTCATTCTTTGGGAGTAGGGAGAAGCAAATAGGAAGTAAACTAATACTTTGCATCATGGTGCCAGTGTTTTGAGCAGCAGTGGGGATGATACAGGAGCAGCAAAGAGCTGTAGTCACCCCAAGTGATAGCTTCAAAAGTGTTTGGGGGACCTAATCCCCAATCTCAAGATTTTTTTGAGAGAGGATACCTTTCTAATATCCAAGAGCAGAAAACCCTTGGTTAACAAGGGTTCCCATGAATTGATTTCATGGTGTTTCCCATTATATTTTCACCACATTGCAGGAAAGCACATAGACGTTGAGCTGGTTAAATCTCACGGGGCTAATCCCACTTGTGGTCCCTAATAATTATTGAGCTGTAATATTCACCTCCACATCAGCTATATCAACACAGCATAACAGAAAAAACATGGATTTTGGAGACACACTTAGGCTTGAAACCCAGCTCTTCTGCCTCTGAGATGTGTGGCCTTGGATAAGTTACTGAACCTCTTTGATCCTGTTTTATTACCTATAAAGTGCCAAAAATAGCACCTATCTCACATTTTAAGGATTAAATAAGATAAATCTGTGTTGTGCCCAGCAAAGTGCCTTGCCCATATAAATGGATGCCATTGGTTTTCTCTTTCCTCTGCAATTTCTCTGTGCTTGAATGTGTTTCTAGTGTAAATGATACGTTTAATACCCTTTGATGATCTCTCTTTTGACAGATGACATCTACATCTGTGCAGACTACTAGGTCGGCCACTTGCAGGTCAAGAAGGACACCACCCTTCATGCCAAGGAGCGCTCTTACAAGCAGAGGGTTATGTAACAGGCACCAGGGTTTAGCTTCTTTAATGAAACTCTATCAAAAAATGGGGACTCCTTCCTTGTGTTTTGGTAGCTTCACCCATCACCTCTTTTTTTTTTTCCTACCTCAACAAGAAGTTCATTAAATTGTGTTTCCATACCATTTATAGCTATAGTTATACCAATGAGAGCAACTCTCATTTCTGGACAAGCAATTGCAACATGAAGCAGAAGCCACCCACCCAGTCTGGATCCAAAGAGTACATAATTCCTCCATTTCTCCACTGCGGTTCTCATAAATTACCACCTGTACTTCCAACTCCCGAGTGATCAAATCTCATAAAGACATGGTCCAGAAATGGGCAAAACTCAACTACCAATACTTTCGTACCGTTCACATGTGTAACATCTCCAGGAACAAAAATAACTCCTAAGTTTTGCCTTTTAGCCCCTATAGGCTAGGTTTGGAAGGTCCGGCCCACTAAGGGAAGAGGAGGGGAGAGATAAAGAGAAAGAGATCCTCTCTTTGTGACCACACAAGGAGTCACTCTGAGAAGTGCAGCCCGTAGTGGGTGAGTCTGGCCATTCCAGAACTCCAGCCTGCCGGTGAGTGCCATTGTGAAAAGGGCTGATGGAGCTGGAGCAGTCTGGGCCCAAGCTCCAAACCAATAAAACAAAGTTCCCTTCCCAAAACTCCTGCACTTCGGAGAAACGGCTGGAAGCATCATCCAAATTGAACAAGGCAGGGGCAGCAAGGCCAAAGGAAAGAGCAGGTCCAAATGAAAACAGGGGAGGGAGCAGGAGAGGTGGGTCCAGAAAATCCAAAGTAATTTTTTTCCCCTAACCTCTTTGTAGAAACTTAAGTTTTGTTGTTGTTTTTTTTTTTTTTTGCGGTACGCGGGCCTCTCACTGTTGTGGCCTCTCCCATTGCGGAGCACAGGCTCTGGATGCGCAGGCCCAGCGGCCATGGCTCACGGGCCCAGCCGCTCCGCGGCATGTGGGATCTTCCCGGACCGGGGCACGAACCCGCGTCCCCCGCATCGGCAGGCGGACTCTCAACCACTGCGCCACCAGGGAAGCCCGAAACTTAAGCTTTTTAAACGACGAGCATTTCAATTCCACTCATGTATCTAAAAATCTTTTTTAAATACCCACCATCTTGATGTACCATTGGTTTTAAAAGTTCCATACATTTTTCTGTATAAATAAGGAATAGATTTATATTTGCTTCTCCACTCACACTATGTATATAAAAGCTCTTTTGTCATGAACAAGGAGCTTAGCTTTGATTGTAATATATGTGTGTGTATAATTACTTATTTGTAATTCATAGGAACTTTCATTGAAGATAATCCAAAAGAGAACCACCAGTTAAGTAGGGGCTCCTGCCAACTAAATTATGTGAACAGTTCTTGTATGATTGTTTGTAACATGTTCTTTTTTTCTAGTGAGGGTTGGACAAAGGAAAATCAGTTTTTAAAAGCAGAAATTCAGGGTGTGTGTCATGCAGCCTTAATACTATCTGGTGACTTTCTTCTAAAATTTCCCTACATCATTTTGCTATCCTATTATCATTTTAACATTTGGACTTGTATCTTGACATCAACTAAATAGTGCACTTGTTAAAGCAAGGACCACGTTTCTGATTTTGTTCATCTTTGAATCTCCCAGCGCTTTGTCAATATAAGGAATGTCCAATTTCACTGTTAGTGAGCTATGGAAGATTCAGGTTGGGCACATGGAATAACTTCCTAAGTGGAAACTTTTAAAATTGGTTAGTGACCTAAGTGAGGCCACATACCCTTATTGTTGGACATTATTAACCATTACGTTGCCCTTAGGGTGGTTTAATCCGGATAACTTGGATAGTCTCTTTGGATTGTTCCTGTCCCTGTGTCCTGTGGGAAAACAAAATAATAGAAAGGCTGGACATCTTATCTGGGACTCACCCTGGCCAACAGAATTAACTTTTGTTTGCTCCAAAGGCTAAGGAATGAAAACAGACCTAGAATCTAGATCTTTTCACCAGATCTAGTTTCAGCAAACAAGTCAGTCTCCAGCCTGCCCCGGTGGCCATACCCTTTCTAATTCAGAGAAGGGAACAAATGAATTCTGCAACGTTTTTATGCTCTTAAAAAAAGTAGCAAAACGCTCCAAATTAAAACTGTCCAAAATTCTTCTTCTAAATGTACCTGCACATAAATCTTACTAACACCTAACTTAAAATAGTTACGAAAGCCGAATGAACGTCCAGTATTCAACTGTGTCTCACAAACAGTGTTTCATGGAACACTACTTCGTAGATTTTCACAAACAAAACACCTGAAAAATTCTGGGTTAAACACAAAGTACAGCTGGCGCTGCCCTCCGCAAGCAGCTTCTGCGCTAGGCCGGCCGGGCCGTGGCTGGGATACCGGCCCTGGGCCTCCGGGCGGGAGGAGTGGCCTGCATTGAACAACAGCGCCTAGACAGCCGCCACATCCTCAGCCAAGAAGGGGATACGAGCGCCGCGCCACATTACGATTTTATACACTGGCTGAGTGCACGATCTGATGGCCAGATGCTTGGAAAACACTCGGGTGCTTCTCCCTGAACACCAGCACCCTTCCCTGTCTCCCCTAAGCACCTGGTTCTCCGCCTGGCACTGCGCGGGAGCCCCTAACCCCATCCTCCCCGGCTGAGGCTGCACTTGGCGGGGGTGGCGGGGGGGCGGTCTACATAACCCCTGGGGGCAGGCATGGCCTCTCGGAGCTACCCGGGGGCGCGTCTCGGTGCTGCACCAGCGGGAGAACGGGAGGAACCCCGGGCGCAGGGCGCTAGAGAGCCATGGAACGGGTTACCTAGATGCTGCCGAGGCTTTGCTCCGCGCCCACCCCAGCCCGCTAGCCTTTCATCTGGCAGATGCATTCCTAGGAGTGATTGCAAACGCGATTCTAGAAAATTCGCTTGCTGATGTGATTCTTTCATAAACTGGATTGTTATCCTTATTTTCTACCGTTCTCCCATCATAAAGGGAAACAATCACTGGAAAAACCCAAAGTAAAGACTTAAAAACAAAAGCAGCAGACCTGGTTAAATCCTGGGTTAACGAAGCCATTAAAAGCCAATGCAAAGTTAAATTTTTACCTCCTAGATTTGCTGAACGTGGGCGCACGCCTGGAGTTCAATTTCAGGGCTTTAGTCACTGGTGCCCCACCTTTAGCCACCAAAGGAAAGGCTCTCAGCCATCCTGCAGCCTCCTGATTCAAGGTACACAGGGAAAACTTTGGGTAAGTGGGGAAAGGAGGGAGAATGGTGGAGTGGTGGGTGATACACCGTGGCTCCTCCCATCACCAGCTGAGGTCAAGGCCCTTTACCCACCTGAGGCCAGGTGTTTCTTCTTTGCGAAAGGGGCTCTTGATGCCTACTCACGTTGTTGGGCTGCACGCCACAGGCCTGCAAGGCCTGCACTTGTCCAGCTTTAAGACTGAAGAAAGAGCCAGAGTCAGAAGCAGAGACATCAATGGTTTGATGGATAGAGGAATCTTACATGTCTGAAGCAAAGTCCTGGAGTGACACCCCACTGTGTGCAGCTGACGGTGGGCAGGACATGGTGGCAGTCTTTGCTTGGTGAGGGGGGGAGGGGAGATCACCAGTTATAGGCGAATTGATGTCAGGTGGGCTCATTAGTTACGAGGGAAACCAGTGGAATGGCACGCCCCTCACTGCCCCTTTGATAAGAACAGTCACAGCTGGGGCCTGGGACAAGAACAAAGGAAGATCAGTCGTGTATAAGGTTTAGGTGAAACAGGCACTGGTCAGGCAGGGGATGTAAAGAGAGCAAGAGAACAGCCATCTTGAGAAGCCTGACCATACACACAGGTTACTTAATTCATTGCCCAAATATTGGGGAAACAGCAGAAAAGAAAAAAAAAACAAAACACAAAGTACAGGCTTTCTCAGAGGCTTTCATATGCTGAAGACATTGTGAATTTTCAGGAACTGATATAGTGCACCCTTTTCCATGCTTATTTGACCAAAGAACTCCTTTTTCCTGCACCTCCGAAGAATGCTCTATAGAAAACAATTTGGAAATCCCTAGTAGTGACACACTACGGGCCTCCTCCACAACCTACCCCTGCTTTCTCCTTGCTGTCAGAAGCCTGTTTGGTTCATTCTAGCCTTCCATAGAGGCTGGGTCCCTCCTCAGCTCCAGAGGATGGACAGTGATGAGACCAAAACCAACACATCTGATCTCATTCCCTTTGGTTCAAGCATGAGCATGTCATGCAATTCCGGCTGATAAAATTTGAGGGAAAACCTTCTGGGGAGTTTTCTAGGAGGATTTGTTTCAAGCTAAAAAAAAAAAAAAAAACTAAGACACTAACATTCCATTTTCTATGTCTGGACTTCTGTATATGAGTTGGCAACTGTGGCCACCAGTGGGACCATGGAGAGAGCCAGCTTCAGAGGCATGCTGAAACACCCAAGATCACTGAGAAGATGGAAAGAGCCAGGATCCTTGAGTGGATTGGATCACTGATTTTACCAGCCCTGCAACTGTCCTATCTTTGGAATTCTCTTCTGAGACATTATAAATGTCCTTATTTTAAAAGTCACTTTGTTTGTTTGTTTGTTTTAAATACTTGCAGTTAAAATCATCCAGGTATGGGGGTCTAAACCTAAGTCAGAACCTTAATACCATTGGCACAAGTACAGAACATTCAAAATATGTGTTTGGAAATGTTAGTTGTTGAAAAGCAGTAGCTTATTTCAAATTAAGTATCTCCTACCATTATTACTGGGATTTGAAATCTTTATATTTAAATGAATGACTCTAATATCAACATTTTTAGTGTCACTAAATTAGAAAATTAAACATTTATTCCTTAGCAACCGCAATGGGCTATGATGATAATCATGGAAGTGCTGCAACAACGAAATCCATAACCAACCAATGAAATCCCTCAGAGCCTCTTAGGGAGCAGAACGTGCACAAGAGCCCCGTGTCTCTCTGTGGTTGCCTGGTGTGTGCTGCACCACGTGAGGGCTAAGACTGTTCTCCCCTTTGCGTTCAACACATTTGCGTAGAGTCCTCCCTGTGTGCAAAGCTCTGGGTGGGGTTCCCCTCCCCTGTCCTCCAAGCCCTACTCCCCCATGAAAGTCCTATTTGAGACTCATTTCCGTGAAACCTCCCTAATTCCTGCAGCCTCCACTAAGCAACCTTTTCAAAGAATTCTTCCTAGATGCCCAGTCTGAACCATTTACTCTGGCATTTAATTGTACTCACCCCATAGTTTCTCTTACTAGTTAATATTTTATCTGGGCCCCTCTGTTGAATGAAAGTGATAGAGAGAAGGTGGAAGTGATAAGAATTTTGTCTAAGTTGATGGTTCTGAACTCTGTCAGACCCAACACCCCCTTTTCATATGAAATACTTTTGTAATGCCATTTATCTATTATGAAATTCATAGATAAGGTAACTGACCTACACATATAATTTCAAAATATATCAATACAATGCCCTAGCTGTAGTTTAAAAGAGAATAGGAAAGTAACTTATGATAAAGTAATATCTAGTTCAATATGTAAATGACTGACATGATTGCATTGCATTAGAAGCCACAATGAATTATGGAGAAAATGCAGACTGATACAAGATGTCTTACAACTCAAATACCACACATCATGGTGCTATTAGTGATGTGACTTTCTGAAAGGATGAACAAAATTTGCTGAAGTTAAAAAAAAAAAAAGCCAAAACACAACCTACCTTGATGTATGTGGTAGGCTCAATCCTAGCAATTCAGCATGTATTAAAACTACGCAAAAATACTTTGTTTATATGTAAAGTAGGTTTAGTTCTAAGTTCAAGTAATTATAAACAGGTTTTTCACCTAATGAATGACTGAAAGGATATTCAAAAGTTGCAAGGGATGCAGGACAATTCTTCATTGTGGGGCACAGTCCTGCACATTTTAGCAGGCCCAACAACTCTGGCTCTTATCCACTGCAGGCCAGCAATAAGCCCCAATCATTAGATAACCCCTAAAATCCCCACAAATTTCTCAAAAGCCCTCTGGGAGGTATTGGTTCTAGTGAGATCTGCTGAGCTAAACCAAGGCCAGCTGAAGATGGGATTATTATTGGATAATCCGGAATCTTACCCTCAGCTTTAAAGGCCCTGAGAGCCTGAGTTAACCCCATGATGCCAGTTTACTGGTTCACCCCATGGTTCTCAAAGGGGAGCTGCAGACCAATCAAAGAAGGCAGCAAGTCGGGGCCTGGGGCGCAGTCAAGGGTGGTCTGTCTGCTTCTTTCTCAGGTGTTTTCCATTTGTTCCATTTACCAGGTGAGATCCATGTATTCTTCTGTTTGAACAAAGGGTTCCTTAGTTTTAGGAAGTTAATGTTATGTTTTGACAGTTTTTTTCCAGATTTATAATTTCTGAGAGAAGATGTGTTGACCTCCTCACTCCATGCCATAAGTGAATGTCCCATTTGGTTCTTGTTTATGATTTCTACTGCTTTATTGAGACTCACTATGTACTGAATCGCTATCATCATAGTTTCCTTTAATTCTTTGAACATATTCGTAATAGGTGCTTTGAAGTCTTTGCTAACTTCTGGGCCCACTCAGAGTCAATGAGCTCTGGCAACTACCCAAACCTGAATCTCACATCTCAATGTTCAATCAGGATATTTGTTCCCTGTGGTCAAAACTTCAAGGGAAACCATGTCATTGTAAGTAGCTACCTTTAAAATTCACCATGAGAACTCCCTGTCCAAGGATAGAAACCTCTCAGGCTAAGGCCTTACTTATCAATTCCCATTCTCCTCTGGGGTTGGAACGGCCAAGGAGAGAGGGCTCTAGAGGGAGAAGGACGTGTGAACCATGGCTGAGTAGCCTGAGTCAGCGGTCAGGGTCTTCCGGAAGAACTGCAATGACAGCATCCCCAAGGAGGAAAGAAAGTGTCCTCTCTCTGGCACTTCCTCCTCTTGCAGGTGACCCATGAGAGAGGGTACAGTGAGCCTGGACACAGAGGATTCCCTGACTTCAAGCTCAAGAGGCTGGAAACTATGATCCATTTCTACTCAAAACACTTCTGACACCAAATGGGAGGTTTTTGACACCAAGCCATTCTTCAATTTTCTGCAGACACAAACTGGGTGTTCTACAATTTAATTCAATTCTGACAGTAACTACCTAGAGTTAGTGAGGTCCCCACAGTTTGAGGGCTCAGTCCCACAAGACTGTCCCCACTTCAGAGCCAGCTGAATGTCTGGGCTCAGGTTTGATAATATGATAGAACAGCTCACAGAACTGTTATTTACTACTACTGGTTTATTATAAAGGATACAACACAGGAACAGCCAAACAGAAAAGAAGCACTGAGCAAGGTATGTTGGCGGGCAGGAGCAGTGGTGGCTGTGGAGCTTCTATGACCTCTCTGAGCACCTCATCTTCCCTACACCTTGGTGTGTTCCCCAACCCAGAAGCTCTCCAAACCCTGCTCAGTATTTTTTTCTTTTTTTTTTTTTTTTTGCGGTACGCGGGCCTCTCACTGTTGTGGCCTCTCCCGCTGCGGAGCACAGGCTCCGGACGTGCAGGCTCAGCGGCCATGGCTCACGGGCCCAGCCGCTCTGCGGCATGTGGGATCTTCCCGGACCGGGGCACGAACCCGTGTCCCCTGCATCGGCAGGCAGACTCTCAACCACTGCGCCAGCACGGAAGCCCCTCCTGCTCAGTTTTTATGAAGGTTCCATTATGTAGGCACGATTGATTAAATCATTGACATTTGGTGATTAACTCAATTTCCAGGCTCTTTCCCCACCCCAGAAGTTGGAGAGTGGGGCAGAAGTCATGCCTGGGTCTTTCTGGTGACCAGCCCCTAACCTGAAACTATCTAAGGGCCCCCAGCCATCTGTCACCTCATAGCATATGAAAAGATACTCATCACTCTCGAGATTCCAAGGTTCTTAGAAGCTCTTGTTTCAGGAACCAGGGACTAAGACCAAGTATGATAACAAAAGATTCTACTATTGCCCCTATCACTCAGAAAACTACAAGGGTTTTAGGAGCTCTGTGCCAGGAACTGAGAATGAAGACCAAATATATATTTATTACATCACAGTATCACACTGATGTATTCATCTCACAGTTGGATGCCCTGGGAGCCTGTGTCTGGGTTAGAAATACTCAACTCCTCGGCCAAGTTCTGGTCCCTGACTATGCCTGTGTCTGTCTTGTTTTTTAATCTATCTTGGCCTCTCCTTTTCTGTTCTTTCATGGCTGACCCACCCCTAGCCCCACCTGACTTTATTTACTGGACATTGAATATATTCCACAGAAGCTTCTGGGCCTGGGAGCTATTTTGTAAATATCTCCTCTTTGATCCATTGACAGTTTAACCCCCATAGAGTAATATTATTTCTCACATTTCCAGTTCCCAAGAGAGCTCACTTGAGCCTCCAGGCACAGACAACCTCCCCACCTGCATGATGAGCTCTGGAGGGGCATAACGCAGGTTTGGGTCAGGCCGACGTGGGTCCCAAATCCTCCTGACCAGTTGTGTGTGTGCCCTCGGGTGAATAATTTCTCTCTCAGAGCCTTGTGTCCTAAGCTGTGAAATGAGGATCATAACACTTACTTCATAGGACTGATATGATGACCAAGTGAGATAAGGTGTGGTCAGCACCTGGCTGAGATGTTATTGAGAAACATTGTTGTCTTTTTGGTCTCTTCATGGCAGGGGTCATATTTCCTGTGTAGGTTCCTCCTACAACCTCTAGACCAGTGTCTGGTGCCAGCTGCTGCCCAGTAAATATTTGTTAGGGAAATACCTGCTGCTGCTCTATTTTTCTGCATTTTTTGTGGATTTTCACACTGTGCTCAGTGCAGTCTTGGGGGTTCTGAGGAGGTGTCCAAGGGCCCAGGTGGGTCAGGACAGGTGAGAATTGATAAGGGTAGAAAGTAGAGGAGGGAGCAGTTGGGCTCCAGGCCCACCCCCATGTTAGCCCTGCTACTTTACATTTTGAATTGGTTTGGGAACTATATATATATATATATATATATTTTTTTTTTAAGAAGGGATTCTGTGATTTAAAGTTTGAAAATAACTGCTTTATACTTGGAATAGCTTAGAGGAGGAATTTAGTTTTACGAATGACACATATGTCTATATCTTTATTCTCCAAAACATTAGCCACTGTAATTAAATTAAATTTAGAAATTCAATTCTGTTCCTCAATTTCACTAGCCATATTTCAAGTACTCAATAGCCACATGTGACTAGTGGCTACTATTTTGGATAGTACAATACGAACATTTCCATGATTGCAGAAAGTTCTGTTAGACAGCACTGGTCTATGGTTTATATTATTTAAATCATAGGACTTAATTGACAGTGGTTGGGTACTGTGTGCCGTAATATGTTTGCAGGCTTAAAGGGTAAGTTGAGTTGCCCATAGATGTAGGTTTGGGTCCTGCCATCAACTTGCCTACTGGACTGGCTTCAGGTTCCCTCATCTGTACCAGGGCGGGTCTGGGCCACATCATAGGTTTCCACCTATTTTATCTCCAAGGATCCCTTTGATTGTTACTTTGTTCCCTTGGACCCACACCCAAGTTTAAAATAAACTGCTTTATTAGGTAATAATTGGCTTACCATCCCACTTTTGTTAACCGGTGCAACCGGTGCTATTTATAACTACCAACAAAAACCTCTGATCAGCATAAGATTACCAGAATTCTTATTTTGAGTTGAAGTAATTTCAGCCCAGAACTTAGAAATGGGACATTGTGGTTAGCTTAGCCTTATCTCTGATAACTGTATAATTTCCCTGGGGAGTTTTTCAAACATTGAAAATAATGTATTGATTGCGCCTCCCTGTCTGTTACTACTTTCTCCCACCCTTAGGGTTTAAGGTGCCCAAGTTAGGAATCTCCTGACTACATGATCATTTAAGATTCCTTTGAATTTTTAAAGGGATTCTGGGTCAAAGGAGGGAATGATCCCAAAAGTTCAATTTGGGAATTTAGAAAATCAATAAAAAGAAGCCAAATTATCAAATGCACAAATCAAACTAAAAATCTAGACTAGTTAGACTTTTCAGTGTAGAAAACAGGATGTGCAGTGTGATTGCATTTTAAAACTATATATTGGGTAAGACTTCTGGCTGTGGGAGAATGAAGAGGTTGGCAAATTCTCACCCCAAAAAATAAAATATAAAACTGGGCAAAATTATAAGAAACCATTTCAAGGCTTTGGAAATCAACCAAAGGGAAATAACAAATTGAGAAACAGTTTGTCATGAAAAGCTGCATAAAATTTTATGAAAGAATGATGAGTCTGTGGCTTTCCTGCCTGGAGCTGCTCTCTCCCCTGTGCCCCTAGCACATTTAGCCTGATGATTTTACCAGGGCAATACTGGCTGTGAAAACCAGCAGCCTCACTATCAGAGGTGGGGTGGATTGATTTGGAATGGAAGGTGAAAACCCACAACCGGCAGTGTTGTCAGTAAAAGTAGCAAACTCAGTAGGAATTGAAAAGGAAAACTCACAGCTCTCCTAGCCTGAAATTGCAGTCCTGGTTGAAGTGAGCCTCTGATGAGCCAGAAATGTAAAGGGGAAATCCTAGAAATGAGAGAGCCATAGAAAAGCTATATAATCTCTCCATGCATCCCTGGCTGACCAGGAAACTATGCATATGTCTATGCAAGGGAGAGTCAAGAGCGCCTGGAAGAAAGTACAAGTCAGGCAGCCTTGAAAACTGACTGAACTCTGAATGAATTCCTTAACCCACACACACATCCATCAGCAGAGGATGGATCTTATAAACTTACGGTGTTTGAGCACAATCTCTGCCTAATCATTGGCTGACCACTAAACTATGCAGACACAGGGGACAACCCCTAGGCAGCCAGGCTAAAAATTAAATATAAGAACTTAAAACAAACAAAACAACTGAGCAGAGACATTAGTGGCCATACACTTGAAACCAAGCAGGACCCTGTGGGGCTCCTGGGCATGAAAGCCTTTCTGGGTCCCCCTTTCTAGACCTTCCCTGAGTTCCAAAGGGCAGGTTCAAATGGTTGTTAATCAGGGAAGGGAGGGGATGCAGAGACAAGGGAGGAGCAGTCAAGAAACAACAGTGCAGCCTTGGGACAGGATCCTGGTTCCCCCTCAAGGGACAGAGTAACAATATCTTTGAGCTCTTCTGCAGAACTAAACCCCCCAAGAAATGGAAGATGTTAACTACTTGATGAAGCATTCTTCATTCCAGAGAGAAGGTCAGAGTTTGATAATCTTGAGAACCACAGCTCATCAGGAGACGAGGCCAGATTAAAGGGATGCAGGCCCTGCACAAACCCTGATCCTTATCAACAACCCCACCCTTGAACCATTGCTATAAAACTCCTCACCAAATCCCCCTAATTTAGGACAGATTTTAAGGACACGAGCCTGCTGTGTCCCCATTTGCCTGTCAAAGCAATAAAGCTGCTCTTTTCTACTTCACCCAAAACTCTGTCTCCAAGATTCAATTTGGCACCAGTTCACAGAGGCCAAGTTTTCAGCATCACACTGCAGAGACACAGATTCTGCTGATTAAGTACAAGCAAGTTAATAAAAACAATAATAACCACCTCAGGAAAATAAATCAGAGTCCAGAGTTGCTACAGTATATTATCTAAAATATCAAGATTTCAACAAAAATTATGAGATGTGAAGAAACAGAAAATCTGATTCATACTCCAAAATAAATATGGCCCATGCTCAGGGAAAAAAGCAAACAATAGAAGCTAACTCTGAGAGGGCCCAGAACTTAGATTTAGCAAGTAAAGATTTTAAAGCAGCTATTATAAATAGGTTCAAAGAACTAAAGGAAACCATGCTTAAGAATTAAAGCACTGTGTAATGGCAATGACTCAACAAACAGAATCTCAACAAAGAAACAGACATTATAAAGGAAGAACCTAACGGAAATTGAGTTGAAATATATATAGCCGAAATTTAATAATCTATGAGAGGAGGTCATAGAAGAGTCAGTGAACTTGAACATATTGGGTTGGCCAAAAAGTTCGTTCGGGCTTTTCCATATCATTTTACAGAACAAACCCGAATGAACTTTTTGGCCAAACCAGTAGCTCATGAGAAATCATTCAATCTGAAGAACAGAAAGGAAAAACATTAAGGAAAAATAAATTGAGCCTCAGAGACTGGTGGGACAACAATGAGCATATCAACATACATGTCATTGGAGTCCCTGAAGGCTAAAAGAGAAAGTGGCAGAAAAATATTTAATGACATATGGCTGAAAATTTCTCAGATTTGATGAAAACAACAATCTACAGACCACAGAAACTCAACAAACCCCAAGGAGAATAAATAAAAAGAGATCCACATCTAGACATATCATAGTCAAATTACTGGAAGGCAAAGACAAGAGAAAATCTTGAAACCAGTTAGAGAAGATGACTCATCATGTACAAGAGAACAATATGATTAATGATCAACTTCTTGTCAGAAACCACGAAGGCCAAAAGAGAGTAGAATCACATATTCAAACTGCTGAAAGAAAAAAAAAACCTGTCAACCAAGAGTTCCATATTTAGTAAAACTATTCTTTAATAATTAAAATGAAATAAAAATATTTCTAGATAAAGACTGAGAGAATTTGTTGCTAGCTGACCAGCTTTACAAGAAATACTAAAGGAAGTTCTTCAGGCTGAAAGGAACTGACACCAGATCGTAACTTGAATCCAAAGAAGAAATGAAGAACACAGGAAATGGTAAATACATCGGTAAATATAAAGTTCTTATAAATATATTTATTTTCTTCTCTTAATTTCTTTAAAAACCATAATGGTTTGTAAATCTGTAATTATAACACTATATTTAAGCTTATTATACATATATATAATATATAAACAATAGTAGCATAAAGGAAGGGTTGACATGGAGTTATATTGGAGCAAAGTTGCTATATTTTACTGGAATTAAGATTGAACTAGATTGCGACAAGGTAAGAGGTATATTTTAATCCCTAGAGCAATCATTAATAAAATACATTTTAAAAATAGTTTAAAAATCAGCAATAAAGATGTTACACTTAAAATATTTGTTTAACACAAAAGAAGAGAGTAAAAGGGCAACAGAAGAACAAAACAAATCTGCAATATATAGGAATTAAAGAGCAAAATGATAGACATAATCCAATCCTATCAATAATTTCATTAAATTACATTATTAACCATTCAATGAAAAGGCAGAAATTCTCACACTGGCTATAAAACACAACTCAAAGATAAAAACAGACAGACAGTAAAGGAATGGAAAAATATTTGCTATGTAAGCAATAACCATAAGAGAGCTGAAATGTCTATATTAATATCAGGATATATAGACTTTAAAACAAGAAATACACTGGAGACAAAGAGGTATTTCATAATGATGAAAATGTCAATACATCCAAAAGATATAATAATTATAAGTGTATACCCATCTAACAACAGAGGCCCCAAATATATGAAGCAAAAGTTGACAGAATTGAAAAAAAATGGACAATTCTGTAACTATAGAGATTCCAATACCCAACTTTTGATAACTGACGGAATAACTGGACAGAAAATGAATAATGCTAGAGAAGACTTAAATTGAGGAGAATACACATTCTTTTAAAGTGCATATGAAACATTCTCCAGGATTGATCATATGGTAGGCCAAATGCCAAATCTAAATAAATTTTAAATGACTGAAATTATTTAAAAGATGTTCTTTAACCACAATGGAGTTAAACTAGGGATCATCAACATAAAGAAACTTGGGAAATCTCCAAATATTTGGAAGTTAAACAATGCACTTCTAAATAACCCATGGACAAAAAAAGAAATCAAAAAGGAAATTTAAAAACATGAATTTAAAATCAACAGAACAAAATATATCAAAATTTATGAGATGCAGCTAAAGCAGTGGTTGGGGGTAATTCATAACACTGAATAGCTATATTAAAAAAGAAATATTACAAGTCAATTACATATGTTCACATTAAGAGTTAGAAAAAGCACAATAAATTAAACCTTAATTAAGCAGAAGAAAGGAAACAACAAAGATCAGTGTAGAAATCAATAAAACAAAAAAACAAAAATAAAACAAAATCAATTCTATTAAACCAAAAGTATGTATTTTGAAAAGATTAAAAAAAAAGAAAAACCTTTAGCTAGACTGAATAAGAGAGAAGACACAAATTATCAAAATCAACAATGAAAAGAGGGGACATCACTACCAATCTGATAAAAATTAAAAGAATTTTATGGCAATAACATAAAAGACACCAATTACCAAAACTTAAGAAGAAATAGAAATTCTGTATAAATCTGTAACAAGTAAAGTAACTATTGATGTTTAAACCTTTCAGTAAACTCTAGTAAATTATTTCACTGGTATAACTATAAATGGATTATAACCTTTAAAAACTGTGAATCACTGTATTGTATACCTGTAACTTATATAATATTGTAGATCAACTATACTTCAACTAAAAAACAAATCCAAAACAACCTAGTCTAGGTACTGCTGTGAGGGGGCTTTCCAGATGTAATTAAGATCCCAAATCAGTTGACTTTAAGATAGGGAGATATTCTCAGTGGGTCTGATCTAATCATATGGGCCCTTAAACGATGATAGACTTTCCCTGGTGAGAGAGTTTTGAAGCATGAGAGGAATTTGACATAAGGAAGTATTACAGACTGAACTGTGTCTCCCCAAAACGCCTTTGTTGAAACACTAACCTCGATGTGACTGTATTTGGTGACAGGGCCCATAAGAAAGTAATAAAGGTTAAGTGAGATCATAAGTCTGGGGCCTTAATGTGCTATAACTAGTGTCTTTATAAGAAGAAGAGACACCAGAGACCACCCCCTCTCTGCACACTCAAGAGAAAAGGCCATGTGAGGCCACAGCAAGAAAGCAGACATCTACAATCCACGAAGAGAGGCTCTCACCAGAAACCAATTCAGAAAGCACCTTGATCTTGGACTTGTGGACTTCAGAACTGTGAGAAAATAAATTTCCTCTGTTTAGGCAACCCAGTTTGTGGTGTTTTGTAGTGGCAGCCCTGGCAGACTACTACAGAAATATTCTCCACTTCATGTTTTGAAGACTGAGAGGGTCACGTGACGAGGAGTATGGAAAGTGGCCTCCAGCTGACAGCCATCAAGGAAACGGAGCTCCATCCTATAGCTGCAAGGAACTGAATTCTGACTCAGTCAATTGAGCTCAGAAGAGAAGCTCAGGATCCAGATGAGGACACCTAGACTTCAGCCTTATAAGAACCTGAGCAGGGAACCCCGCCATGCCATGCCCAGATGTTTGCCCTACAGAACTGGGAGTTAGCCAAGGAGTTTTGTTTTAAGTTGCATAAACAAACAAACAAATAATTTCACTGGTGAATTCTACTAACATTTAAGGAAGAAATAATACCAATTCTACACAATCTTTTCCAGAATAAAGAAGAGGAGGAAACACATCCCAACTCAATTTATTAGGGCAGCATTACCCTGATACCAAAACTCTCACCAGCAAAGCCAATTAACAATTCCTGGGAAATAAAAATAGAAGCTGGGCAATAAAATAAAGTCTAACCTGTCTCTTTCTTTTCTTTGGGCTTCTCTAGTTTCACTTGCTCACAGGGTGCCGCATGCAGAGGCCTTGCACCCAGCACATCAGACCAGGGTTCCTGCGAAATGCCTGCAGCCAACACCTCAGCTCCACGGGCCATGTGCAGAGACGCTGCTCCAGCCCGGCACTGCGATCTAGAACGTGAGCAGCTGCGCAGGCTCCGTGAGAATTCTGCCCCCTCCCCAATTAAGGAGAACCCTATTAAGGAACCCCACCCACAGCCTGTGAGGAGCACGCGTCCTCTAGAGTGCAAGCTCGCGCCTCTCCTGTCTTTGACCAAAGAGTAAAGCTTTCCTTTGCTTCTGAACCAAACTCAGTCTCGTTCTATTGGCACAAAGGACACCGGGCAGAAGGATCCTTGTTGGAGACCAACTTGAGAGGGTTGGTAACAAAACTAGAAAAAGATATTACAAAAAATAAAACTACAGACTCAAATTCCTCATGAATATATGTGCAAAACTCCTTAAAAAAACATTAGCAAATCAAATCCAACAGGATATATAAAAGGCTAATACATCACAACCTAGTGGGTTTTATGCTGGTAATCAAAATTATAAATAATAATTGTCTCTGGATCCTGGGATTATGGGTAGTTTGTTTTCCTCTAAAGTTTCAATAATGAACATGGCTTAGTTCTTCAACAAGAATTTAAGGCGTCGCGCCCCGCCCAATGCTCCCTGAGCGCCGGGGGCGGGCCTGTGCGGCGCGTGGCTGGAATCTGGGGGATATCCGCGCGGGCTTGAGCCATGGCTGAAAGTGGCCGGGCACCTCAGGCCCGGGCCCTCCTGCAGCAGTGCCTGCACGCCCGTCTGCAAGTACGCGCCGCCGAAGGGGAGGCCGCGGCCCAGTGGGTGGAGGTCGAGAGAGGATTAGTGATCCACCTGTGCTTTTTCAAGGGAGCTGATAAAGAGCTTCTTCCCAAAATGGTTAATACACTGTTAAATGTGACATTAAGTGAAACAGAAAATGGCAAGCGTGTCTCTGTATTGGATCTACCTGGCAACATTCTTATCATCCCTCAAGCCACCCTTGGGGGGAGAGTAAAAGGAAGAAGCATGCAGTATCACTCTAACTCTGGAAAAGAAGAGGGGTTAGAACTTTATTCCCAATTTGTGACTCTCTAAAAAAGAATTAGCTGCTAACAGCAAGTGTGCCGAAGCTGGGGTTGTGGTGGAACATGGCACTTACGAAAACAGGTGTTAAAGCTCGACACCAATGGACCATACACACACCTAATTGAGTTTTGAAAACTTAAAAGTTTCTACAGTTGTAATTAGATTCTCTTCCCCTTCTGCAGCATTTTTAGACAAGAAAATCCTGGGTCCCATCCATACCTCTGCAGCCTGCTACTTGGACGACCTCGCCACGTCACCTAAACACTGGATCTCAGTCACCTTCCATCCTGCTTTCCCCTAAACTCACACTCAAAATTTTGAAAAATGCCTTGTATTCGCTTTATGGTCATTGATAAGAACATGGAAATGTTCTTAGAGAGCTGTATTTAAGCATTTTGCAATTAAGCATTTTGTGCTATCAAGAAAAATGTTTCTTATACCCTCAAATGTATGTAATATGTAGTAAAAATCACTATTTGTGTTACGATTACAATTATAATTTTGTCAATTTTGTTTTAGTATTTCAGATTTCCATATTTTGAATGAAATATGCAATTTACTATTCCTTCTAATAATATCTATGAAAATGTAATACAAAAATGTTATTGTACATTTTAATATTATTTTCCAAGGACATCCAAGGGCTTTAAATTATTTTAAGAATCTTTAGTTGATATAGCAATAAGGTATGGGGGACTAAAAGTTGTTTTTATTTAATATACTAATGGCTTAATACTAATGGCTTAATATTCTGTTTCTCAGTTTTTTACCAAAGCAATGTGTGTTGCATTTTCTGTCTTTGGTTTTTAAAAGTTACTGTTTCATTAAATTAATGTTCATAAATTTTTTTAGGAAGTTCCTTTCTTGTTGGTTTAGATTGCTATAAAAGGAATAAAAAGGGGAAAAAAAGAATTTAAACATTATTATTTTAAAGAAATACAAAGAATTTTCCTCCAGTATTTCCTGGAGTACATAGGAAGTGGAAGAAACACTGATTTGGGTGAAAGAGTCACAAAGCAAAAACATTTCTCACTTTCTACAAAGTAAAAGATGAAATGAAAGCATGAAACAAAAAAATAGTAAATGTTTACATATGTGATGCCCCCTCCCCTTTCCTACAAACAAGCAGGAGTCAAGCAGAGTTCTTAGTGAAAACCAGGGGCCTCAGCCCCCAAGCCCTTCCCTGCACGATGGGGGCTTTTGCATGTGAACATGAATCAGGCTTTGTAATTTGCATGGCACTTAGCTCCTCTTTGAAGGAAATGTGATGACGAAGTCATCAAAGTGGCAGTTTTTTAAAATGGCATGTCATGTGCAGAAAAGAGAAATTCCTAAGTATTAATTCATTCCCTGTTCTTAGCTGGGAACTTGAACATTACTATAAGTAAACAGTTGCTCTAGCACCAGGTACTGAATGAGGTTATTGTGCATTTGGTCTCTGCTGATGGGAGACCAGAACTGGCCTACCTCTGAAAGCACCGGCAGAGATTTAAAATGTAATTTTATTTCATTTTATATTTCGTTTTGCAGTTTGCAGAAGGAAACAGTGGTTGATAAACAGAGCAATTTCTCTCCTTATCAATCTCCCACTTTCCCCGAAGCTCTGGTTCACAGCTCTGGTGACACAACTTCTTCTCCCTCAGTTTGGACCAGAGTGGCACATTTGGAGACTAAATCTTGAGACAGTTGAGGCAGACCCACTGAGCTGGTACCAGTGCTGCGACGGAGCAGGGTTCCACCCTTGGGCCTGCCTGGGTCTGAGATGCGTGGGATCCCTCTCTACTTGGGCCCCAAAAACCTCCCCACGTATTTGACAATGCCCCAAATTCCTTTAAAAAGAGCATTAACACTAGAGACAGAAGGTCCAAAATGCTAATAACTGTAGGAAAGGACAACCATGGGCTGATATTCAAACTAAAATGCAAATGACTGATAGAGAGCTGTTTCAGAGAGCTGACTGCTGAGAGTTCAAGGTCCCTGAAACGAGGAATGGAGGATTCTTCCCACAGGATTTTGCCCATGTTTGGAAGCCATCTCTCCACCAGACCTAAAAACTGCCTCTATGTTCTTGTCAAAGAACAGATTTGGATCCTTGGGATCTCTGAGCTAAATAACATAACCAAGAATTCTATGATGCAACATGGCTGACTTCATACAAATAATTACCAAATTGCAGCTGTCATTCAGGGCACACGACAAAGTGCCAGAAGCACCACACACACAGTGTATCTCGAATCAAAAGGAGAAGGTGCCAGGCCTCATTCATCAGGAGGAATAATTGTATGAAGGATGCTGCTACTGGGCTGCGAGCTTCCGACAAGTACAGCAGGAGGCTGGAGGTTGGCTGACTGGGAAGAGGACATGAGACAGAAATTGAGGGTGAGGGCAGTCCATTTACAGGACAAGAATCAGAGGTGTGAGAGGCCCTGGGCTAGGGGAGAGTGTGCAGGGTGGCTGAGGGCAGCCTGGGACAGGTAGATGAGGATTGGCCTTAGAGGAGGCTGCAGAAGCCCACTGAGGGCAGGGCCTGGGGTCACCAGTGTGCCTGAGTGTCAGCAATTTCCCCTGAGGCTGATTGTGTCAGTGAGGCCCTGACTCCCTTGAGGCTGCCTCAGTGCTCTCCCTGCAAACCCAAAATACCACCCCTGCCCATCTCCCCTCAGAATCTGCTCTGCTTGGGTTTGGCCAGGGCCAGGACATACATGAGGAACCTGAGAGGAAACCCCCTTAAGGCTTGAAGGTCAAGTCTTACGATTCCCACCTATGAGGCACAGCTCCAGGGTCACTGTTCACAGAGCCACACCTTGTCTGCCGCTTTCCTCCACTTCCCATATCCCTGGTCTTGCACATGCTTCTGTTTGCTGGGCTCCGCAGGCTCTTGTTGCTTTACTTGGCATCTGAGTGTCACTCTCCAGGTGCCCACCTAAAATTTTATCAAAATGCAATGTGACGCAATGTGGTGGTTAAGCAGGTGGACTCTGGTGTCAGACTGCCATCCACTGTGCAATCATGGGCACTTAAGCACTTTCTGTCTTGGTTTCCCTATATGTAAAGGGAGATAATAACACAACCTGTTTACCTAAGGTTGTTATAAGAATTGAAAGAGCATTTGCTAATGCCTGGCATGGGTCACAAGAATTGGCTTTAGCTTATTTATTTAGTCATTCAACACATTTGTATCGAGCACCCGCCAGCCACATGCTGTCTTAGGTGATGGAGATACAAGGTGAGTAAAAGGAAGCACTGTCCTTGCCCTCAGGAGGCTTCCAGTCTAAATGAGGGATGTCTAGACTCTAATCAAATATTACAATGTAATTACTGCAAATGCATTTTACGTGTAATATAAAATATGAAAATGTATTATAAATGTGAGTAACAGGAAACAGTGCTGCCGAGAGGAGGTGTGTAGTACTAAGAGAGTATGGTGAGGAGTCTCACTCGGTGGGGGGGTGAGATGTGTGAGGAAGGATGAAGGGCACTTTATTTCCTTGATCCCACCTTCTCAGCTGGCATCTTGAAATAACCACTGGCCACCCCTTCGACTGTGATTGATGAGAAGGAGCCAGGTAGCTTATTGAACTAAATCAGTGCCCAGTGATTGTATAAACACCAACCACCATAGTGTGTCAGCAAAACATACTATGGCTCTTCCACCAGCTATACAACATGGGACAAAGCTCCCATTCAGCTGGGCCTCAATTAATCAGCTCTGGAGTTAACTGCCATAAGCCCCACTCCTAGAGGTCTGTGGGAGCCCTGGAGCCTGAGGAGACCTTGACCTCTGCAGCAGGTGGGGTGAGCCTTGTTGGATGGGTCCTGAGCATTTATGGGGAATATTTCAGACTCTTACAGTGCCTTGAAGCCCAGAGTGATGAATCATGACGGAGGTGCTGAGGGGAGTGTAAAAATCCAATGACTACATTAGACATATTTAAAACTGTTCAGACTCTCAACTCTCAAAGAAATGCTCTATATCTTTGGGAGTATGCACAAGAAAGCAGTAACTGTGGTTACCTCTGGGTGGCTGGGATGAAAATAGAAGTTGTTTTTCATTGCCTTCTTTCATACTTTTTGAACTTGTATCTGTATCATTGAATCTGTACCATGTATCTGTATACAAATATAATAATTTATAATTAAAATAAAACAAATGGTGAGATTTTAAAATAGAATATTGTTAGGGCTTCCCTGGTGGCGCAGTGGTTGAGAGTCTGCCTGCCGATGCAGGGGACACGGGTTTGTGCCCCGGTCCGGGAAGATCCCACACACCGTGGAGTGGCTGGGCCCGTGAGCCATGGCTGCTGAGCCTGCGCGTCCGGAGCCTGTGCCCCACAACGGGAGAGGCCACAACAGTGAGAGGCCCGCGTACCGCAAAAAAAAAAAAAAAAAAAAAAAGAACATTGTTAAAAGCCAAATAATCGGATGTAAATTATAAGATACAATGGTGATTTTTTTGGGCCTTTAAAAAAGCTGTAGTTTTTGTCCTTTGGTAACCTTACTAGAGCAAGTGATTAAACCAGAAGTTAGGAATTAGTTTTCATTTTTTTCATTCAACAAATACCTACCATGTGCCAGGCACTGTTCTAGATACTGGGGATACAATGGTGAACAAAACAGATGCTGCCTCAAATTTCCTTTCCTCATGGAGTTTAAATTTTAGAAGACCTAAGTTTTACTCCTGTATATATTACAAATTAGCTGTTTGACCTTGGAATCTATGGGCTTACATGTTCCCATCTTTAAAATTCGCACCATACAAGCTCTTAGACAGTTTTAACCATCAATTCTGACTCTAAAAGTCAATAGTATATAGCAGAGTAGGCTAGGTGCTGTACTAGTTTTCTATGCCTGTCAACAAATGACTACAAATTTAATGGCTTAAAACAATACAAATTTATTTTCTTACAGTCTGGAGGTCAGAGGTCTGGCACAGGTCTCACTGGGCTAAAATCAATGTGTTGGCAGGGCTATGTTCCTTTCTAGATGTTTTACGGGAGAATCTGTTTTCTTGCCTCTTCCAGCTTCTAGGGGCCATCCGCATTCCTTGGCTGGTGGCCCCCTTCCTCTGTCTTCAAAGGCAGCAAGAGCAGGTCAAGTTCTTCTCACATTGTATCGTTCTGTCCTCTTTTTCTGCCTCCCTCATCCACAATTATGGACGCTCGCTCGTGATTACACTGGCTCCACCCAGATAATCCAAGAAAATCTTCCTATTTCAAGGTCATCTGACTGGCAATCTTAATTCTATCTGTAATCTTAATTCCCTTTTGCCATGTAACATAACATATTCACAGATTCTGGAGATCAGGACTTGGATATATTTGGAGGGGGTGCATTATTTTGCCTAATACAGATGTTAAATAAACAATGTGAGTCAGCATTTCTCTGACTTTTGAATTTCACAAACCATTTAAACAAACAAGCTGTCTGGTTATCTATTTCTGTGTAACAAAATCATCCTCAAATTTAGTGGCTTAAAACAACAGAAATCATTTATTTCCCTCACAAACCTGTAATTTGGGCAGGGCTTAGTGGGGAGTCATCTTTGCTCCATGTCGTATCAGCTGTGGCAGTTCAACTGGGGCTGTAGGATCCACTTCCAGAAGGGTTCACTCAGTGACTGGCAAGTTGGTGCTGGCTATCAGCTACGAGCTCATCCAGTGCTATTGGCCTGGGCCTTGCTTCGTCTCTCTATGGGCTTCTTCTCATGGCTACCTGGGCTTCCTAACACCATGTCAGTTGGGTTCCAAGAGGCCCGGGAGGAAGCTGCAAAGCTTCCTATGACCTCGTTTCAGAAGTTCTAGAATGTCACACTGATCACATTTTTAATAAAGTAAGTTTATTACTTTATATATATTTTTAGCCAAGCAAGTCTCTAAGACCCTCCCAGATTCAAGGGGAAGAAAATCAGATGCACCTCTCAGGGGCAGAAGCGCCAAAGAATTTGTGACCATCATTAATCTACTACACACACACACACACACACACACAAACAAAATGGAGGAATAACATAGTACTGTCATATTTTATTTTGATAAACAGGAATATGAAAAAGCAAAACCAAAAATGTTATCATCTAGTATATTATCCAATCTGTTTCTTAAAAATACTTTTCTTCTGCCAAAAATGTAGAAAGGACACAGTACCAGAGCAAATGGCAGTTCTTTAAAATTCAGCAAATTTGTTTAGTGAAAAACTTACTATGCTATGCTTGTTTTTCTCATTTCAGCTTAGGTTAGAAAACTAGGTCATAGATAGGGCATCCAGATGGGTCTTGGGAAACCACCAGGCATAAGGCACGAGTGCTTCTGTGGTTCAGAGCAACAGTCCACTGCCACCCCCTTGTCCTGGTGTGCAGCCAGACATCCACGACCCTGTGTCCTGCTGGCTGTGGGGCCTTACCGCCCTATTCCATTTCCAGTCCCCCGGGAGCTGCCAACGGGCAAGCGGGCAGAAGGCTCTGCCTATTGTCTGAGGTTTGCGTTGGGGCCTCCATGACAGGGCTTTTTTCTGGCAGTGTCAGGCTCTCAGGCCCCATCTTGGGCTTCTTCCAATGTGGCTTTCGCTCTGTGAGCTGGGCTCTTCTGACGCCGCAGGCCTGGACAAGGCAGTGATACAAGCAGCCTGAGATGTGGGAAGCCTGCCTGAGGCCTCTGCCATCACCCCGTCTGAGCTTAGCAGAATCCCTGGGGGAGACTTTCAGCACTGGCCCCCACCCTCCATGAAATCCCGACACCCCCTGGGTACTATGGTGTCTCCAGGTTCCACAGTGGAAATGTGTTTTTAGATCAACAAGGGACCTTTACTTGATCTTCTGGGACCCAGGATGTGGAGACCTCTGAGCCAAGTCAATGCTGTTTTTCTGCCTCTCCCACCACAGCCAGACCCAGGAAGGGCAGAGGGCCTGGCATCAATGAGGCTGTTCTTAAAAGGATGACTGAGGCTGACCTGTGGAAGGAAGTCACCTGCTCACAACCAGCTCCTCAGGTGGTTGAGGACTGATTTCCCTAGTGTCTCTGACCTGCACAGACAAGCATGTCACAAGTGGCGAGTAGGAGAGTGCCAGCCAGGGAGGCCCATACCCTCTGGGTCACCCCCTGCTCCAAGGCCTTAGCGTTTCGGAGAGCGGAGGCCTAGCCCACTTTCACGCCACAAACGGTGAAGAGGGACATTTCCAAAGTACTCAATGCAGAGGGAGGAGCCAGGGTTTATTGTTGACCTTATTCCTTTTAGGTAAATCGTTCCCTCTTAGAGAAATGATCTCAAATTGGACTTTTGTTAATTAAAGTGTTTGTCATAGGGCCCAGCAGTGAGGCCAGGTGAGAATCCCAGAACCGGAGATACCGAGAAATGTAGCCAACATTCAATTCACAAGTCACTCGGTTTCTTGTACACAATTAGCACACAACACAGGATTGTCAAAGTAGGGGAAACAGAAAAGAGGAAAACGACCACTCCAAGGAGAAGTCCGGGAAGGAGGCGTCTCAGCAGCCCCAGCCTGGCAGCGGGTCCATGATAAGTGTGAGTGGGAAGAAGTCGCCCTCGGCTCCAACAGAGCCTCGCTAGTGTCCCCTCCAATGGCTCTCAGCATCATGGAGTTGGGTCCTCCAGTGAAGAGGCTTCCAATCTCTAGGCTCAGTGGTCTCTCTCTTTTTATTTTTTGGCCGGGCCACGCGGCATGTGGGATCTTAATCCCCAGACCAGGGATCGAAACTGCACCCCCTGCATTGGAAGTGCGGAGTCTTAACCACTGGACCGCCAGGGAAGTCCTCAGTGGTCTCTTTTTAAGGAGTCTGCCAGTAGGGTGTAATGGATACACCCCAGGGTCTTATCTCTATCAGTTGCTCCTTCTGTTCCAGTGAAATCTTTCTGCAAATGTTACCAAATAAATTCCTTACCTAAAGTAACACTCTTAGCTTATCAAAGATGCTAGCAGTCCTACAGCAGACGTTTCAAAACAACTAACATGCAAGTTCACGCTGGCCACTGTGACTCCATTTTGAACTACTTAATGTAGCTTAAATCCTATGTTTTGCACAAGATGAGTAGGAATCACAATGCAAAAGAAATCACATCATAACATAAAGGTCTTATAGGAGTAAAAGGGCAACTAGATACCAGTCATTGTCTATTCATGCATCGGAAAGATGTCTCGTTTTAATGACAGGTGTGGTGAGGGGACGAGACAACACCCCCTCGGGTGTTTCTCAATATGAGACGTCAGAGAGCGGGATCGGAGGTCACCCTCCCCATCTAGTGATGCCTCTAAGAAGCAGGTCAGCCGAGCACAGGCCGGTACAGAGCCCTCCGCAATAAGCACAAAGAGCCAATTCAACAGCACACAAAGCTCATCCTCCGTAATTGTCCTAATTAGAAACATTATACATAAGGAGGCGAAACAATTCACACCAACTCCAGCATGAGCTCAGGGCAATAGAGTTGTTTGTTTTTCAACCCTGAGGCTATAGTCACACACGTCTCAAAAACTAATGCATGTGTATTTTAAAGCCTGATATTTTCAGACACTCGAGAAAAACGTGGCAGCAGCAATATGCCGTGGCAAAACAGCCTCAGTCACGACTCTCCACCGCCTTAACTTCCTCTGCTCTCTGTACTGGGGTTAGGATTTTGTTAGTAGCTTAATATTTCAAAAACGAATTTACAATCCGTTGTTTCTCCTCTGTTCTTGCATAACCTTGAAATTTAAACATCTTTCTGTCTGCTTTTTGTCTTCTTCCACTGGATGGACTCTGATGATGTTTCCCTTGCTTAACAGAGCGGAAATCAGCTTGCGTTTCTGTTTAGCAGCGATGCTGCCTGGAGGAACAAAGTCAGCACGTTACTTGCGTTAACACTGATGCTACTTCACTGTTGCTAGGGGAGGCAGAGAGAAAAGACAAAGAGCATAAACCACAGCATCTCATTGATATTTTACATCCGTACTCTTCTCTCCCCTCCTTTGGAGCAGGTTTTTGGTTTTGTTTTTTTTAATTTTCTCTGCATTTTCTCAGTCTGTAGAAGTGGACTGGAATTCTCCACCCCGGCTTCGGGAGATTCATGGGGCGTGTTATCCAACCCTACCTGCTATGCCTCTCCTTTTTCTGCCTCCTGCTCTGTTCCCTGACTATACCCACAACAGCTGGTGGATAAGTGCATGGTCTGTGGGTCCACATCTCCTGGCTTTGAATCCTGGGTCTTCATCCTGCGATCTTGGGCCACTTCATTAACATCACTGAGCCTGTTTCCTCCTCTGTAAGATAGGGGATGTGCTGGTCCCCTCCTCAGGGTATTGTTTTCAGCATTAAATGAGACACTGTATGTGTGAAGAGCCGAGAATAGAATAAGAATTTGATAAACATGGTTTATCTTATCATTAATATTCTCATGGCTTTCTAGATTTTTTTGGTGACTGATCCTCAGTGAAACTGTGATAATGGAGGATAGCAGTGTGTCCGGAGTACACATAGTTCAACAGACTCCATATGATGAGTACCATTTTCACTTAGCCCCCAAAAGTGTGCTGAACATAAGGAATTGTTCATGGTTTGGAAAGCACATCATGACCTTCCCATACTCTGGGGTTGCTGTTTTAAAACTTCTGGGTAGCATTCTACTGCCCTCATGAAGAGGCGAAGACTAATCAATGGACAGAATGCCACGCCAGCCCAGCTGTACCCTGCTCCCTCCTTCCTGCCAAAATTGAAGGCTTTTCCTATGGACTGAGACAGGGGTCTGGTCCCACAGCCTGTTAGGAACCGGGCCGCACGGCAGGAGGCGAGCAGCGGGCAAGGGAGCAAAGCTTCATCTGCCGCTCCCCATCGCTCCCCGTCGCTCACATTACCTCCTGAGCTAGCCCCCCACCCCCGAGTCCATGGAAAACTTGTCTTCTGCGAAACCGGTCCCTGGTGCCAAAAAGATTGGGGACCACTGGATTGAGATAAAAATTCTCTGGAGGCATCACCTCAGGTTGTACGGGCAGTGTGGGGAGTATTAAGTAACACACAGTGAATCTGCCTTAAAGACAATGGTTGAAATCGTTCTTCCTTTAGTTGGATGCAAGGTATATTTTGCCATGAGGTTCTTCCTGAGTAAACGATTTCATTTTCCCACGGTTTTATCTATGTGAAAATGCTCTACTTTCAGACTGTGTTTAATTCAACAATCTCGAAAAATTTACAAGTTCACAAAAGAAGTTAAAACAATTACCAAGGTATGTACAGAAGGGTGTTTTTGGACTGCTATCAAATATCTTTATATGCACATATTGTGTGTTTCCCCAGGTGGGCCTCGTTCTGGCCCCGCCTCCTCCTCTGCCCTGGGAGCCGGGCTTAGCTCTGGCCACTGAGGAACTGCAGGTGTAGGAGAGAGGTAAAAAAGTGCAACTGAGCTCTGAACCCAGGAGCAATCGCAAATAACTCCAAACACCAACACTGAACTCACAGCACAAAGACAAGTTCCGTTCCTTTGTGCTGCCTGGAGCCTTTGCCAGACCTTGGGTCACGTTGCCCGGAACCATGTGGTCCTGCAGTGAAAGGCCCCCATTGTAATGACTAATCAACAAGGCAAAGCCAAGGTTGCCTTGTGCATCAAAACCTGGAACGTCCTGCCTTTTTACGTGCTGAGAAGTGTGTGCTTAGTATTGTGTTCAAGTAAATGGGGAGGGGGCATTTCCTTTAAAAGTACTTAAAGCAAAGAAAAATAGCTACTTATCTGCTGTGTCCAATTTGGAGGCTTTTTAAATGACCTGAAAAATGGGCTATTGCTTTCATTGTTTCCTTCCTTCTTCCTCCTCCTTCTCTGGGACACTTGTCTGCCTTTCCAAAAACTTCCTCTCATAGTGACCCCAGGTTCCTGTTGGGAATTCTCACCCTGCTGTGTGGATGAACAAGCAAAACAAACTATCATATGTCCTCTGAAAACATGGACAAAAAGACTTGGAAAAGTTTCTGATACAAAATTCCAGCTGGGTTTGGAGTAGTTCTTGTGGGTAAATGATGTAGTGAGCTGAATGTATATTATAAATTCAACACCATTAAGAGCTGACTGTTTAACACTTAAGCACATCATCTTTCAGAGGTGGGCATCTGAGTGCAAAACCAAGACCTTAGCCCTGTCTGGGTGCACCAGTGAATCTATCTTATCCCAGTTTCCTTGTTTATAAGATGATATGTTGGCCCAGATGCTCTTCAGGCTCCCCTGGGAAGTCTTTGGGGTATGAGCTTAAATTCCAGTTCTGCTACCTGCCTCCTTCCTGGTTCTGAGATTTCATAATATCTTGCAATTTTTCTAGGAGATTGACTTGATAGAGAACATCTGGAGGGAACGGAAGCCTCTACATTATCAATGCAGAAATTGAGGTAAGGAGCCAACACTGAAGGCACAAAAAATGGCAAATGTTGAAATGAGGAAGACAGTGAGAGCAACTAACTCTACTTTCTCTTTGACACAAAGGAGTCTTTATTTGAAGTTCCCCAAGTTCCTTCTTTTCTCCCACGAGCTTACTTCTTTGAAAACAACTTCCATCAGAAGTCAGGAGACCTGGCCCAGTTCAGAGTCTGCCACAAACTCAGCCTGCTCCCTTCTCCCATTCAGTTTCTTCCCTGGCAAATGGGAGGTATGGACTTAGATGATTTCTAAAAAGCTCACCTAAGAGCTAACATCCATGATTCCAGGAATTCCAGGAAATGCTCACTAAAACCAGGATTCTGAATCAAGTGAAAAACCAGACCGAGTATTTGAACCAACGATTTTCAGACATTGGACCACAGTAGTGCATGACAGTGATTCCTGAGAGTAGGGGAAAAAAATGAGGTGATTCTTATGATTGCCCCCAGCTTACTGCCTGGAGAGAACTTACAGGCCATAGCATTGGGAAAGGGAATATGGGTGGACCCCAGCAGTATTCCTTCATAGAGAAGATGGTGCTGGGATCCCAGAGAGACCAATGAAGCTAGAATTAACAGAACAGAATACTGGAGAAGAGAGAGCTACACACAGAGAGAGAACTCTGGAGTTCTACAGAACTCCTTTGAGTTTTCAGATGAATACTGATCAGTGCATGCATATGAGGGAACTGCATGAGGTCAGGGAAAGAGCCACCCAAAAGGATTAAAGAAAACAATCCCTGGAGATCACACAGGACAGGGAATAGACCCCATTCCCACCAAACCAGAGTTGAAGATCTTATAATTCATGGGGCATTGAGTAGAGCACTCACAAGGGCATTGTTTCAGTTGTGGGGCCTAAGACTAAAAGCTGTTCTGGTCCTTCCTAACAAAGCTTAAAAGCAAGTCTTGAAGGGATCAAACTATTTCCAAGTAACTTATGATGCCCAGAACAACACAGATGCCCAGAATATTTTTAAAATATTGAACAAGGTAAAATTCAAACTAGAGAAATATGAAAAAAACACTAAGGCACATCATAATCATATTTCTCAAAACCAGTGATAAAGAGAGAATCTAAAAGTAGAGAAAAAAGTTATGACGTGAAAAGAGGAACAAAGATAAGGATTATATCAGAGTTCTTGTCAGAAACAAAGCAAGTGACAAGACAGGGGAACAATAATCTTTGAAGTACGTAAAGAAGAATATTGTCAATCTAGAATTCTATACCCAGCAAGATATCTTTCAAAAATGAATGCAAAAGAAAGACTTCTGCAGACATACAAAAACTGAAATAACTGATCCCTGGTAGACCTGTACTATAAGAAATGTTAAAGAAAGTCCTTCAGTTTGACATAAATCATAGCAATATTTTCTTGGATCAGTCTCCTAAGGCAAAAGAGATAAAAGCAAAAATAAACAAATGGGACCTAATCAGACTTAAAAGCTTTTGCACAGCAAAGGAAACCATCAACAAAACAAAAAGACAATCTACAGAATGGAAGGAAATATTTGCAAATGATGTGACTGACAAGGGGTGAATATCCAAAATACACAAACAGCTCACACAACTCAATATCAAAAAAAAAAAAAAAAAAAAGACCAAACAACCCAATCAAAAAATGAGCAGAAGACCTAAATAGACATTTTTCCAAAGACATACAGATGGCTAACAGGCACATGAAAAGATGTTCAACATCAACATCACTAATTATTAGAGAAATGTAAATCAAAACCACAATGAGGAAAAAAAAAAAAAAAAAAAAACCACAATGAGGTACCACCTCACACCTGTCAGAATGGCTAACATCAAAAAATCTACAAATAACAAATGTTGGAGAGAATGTGGAGAAAAGGGAACCCTCATACACTATTGGTGGGAATGTAAATTGGTGTAGCCACTATGGAAAACAGTATGGAAGTTCCTTAAAAAACTAAACACAGAACTACCATATGATCCACCAATTCCACTCCTGGAATATACCCAGAAAAAACAAAAACACTAATTTGAAAAGATATGTGCATCCCAGTGTTCACAGCAGCGCTATTTACAGCAGCCAGGACAGGAAGCAACCCAAGTGCCCAATCAACAGACTACTCGGTTAAGAAGATGTGGTACATGTGTATGTATATGTGTGGAATATCACTCAGCCATTAAAAAGAATGAAATACTGCCATTTGCAGCAATGTGGATGGACCTAGAGAATATTATGCTTAGAGAAATAAGTCAGACAAAGACAAATGCTGTATGATATCACTTATATATGGAATCTAAAAAAATAATACAGATGAATGTATATGTAAAACAGAAACAGACTCACAGTTACAGAAAACAAACCAAACTTATGTTTGCTAAAGGGGAGAAGGAAGCGGGGAGGGACAAATTAGGGGTATAGGTTTAACAGATACAAATCACTATGTATAAAATAGATAAGCAACAAGGATATAGCACAGGGAATTATATCCATTGTCTTGTGATAACCTGTAATGGAGTATAATCTGCAAAAATACTAAATCACTATGCTGTGTACCTGAAACACACTCAATATTGTAAATCGACTATATTTCAATTTTTAAAAAAAGAAAGAAGGAAAGTCCTTCAGGCAGAAGAAAAATGATACCAAATAAAATTCTGGATTGACACAAAGGAAAGAAGAGCTCTGGAAATGGAATTTTATTTACTTTAAACACATTACAAGCTATTGAGTGGGACTCTTTTTGTTGTGTTGGGCTTGACTACTAGGACTCAAGAGTAAAGACAGAGGGGAATTCCCTGGCGGTCCAGTGGTTAGGACTCGTTGCTTTCACTGCCTGGGGCCAGGTTCAATCCCTGGTTGGAGAACTATGATTCCACAAGCCATGCGGCACGGCCACACACACACACAAAAAGAGTAAAGACAGAGAAGTTCTCTATACCTGAGCTGACATCCATAGGAACCAGAGAACCAAGCATTCATACGAGGAGATCGATGTTCCACCAACCACCATCTTCTACCTAACAAGACTAGGAAGGAGAGAAGGAGAGAGAGAAATCAGTCTAAAAGTCTGGAGTGTAATGATTATGAGGAGATGCTACTCCTCCCCTTCCTGTGGGGATGGGAAATGGGAGTAGCCATACTTGGTCTCTGGTGAGGGGGTTCTAAGAAAATCATTCATAAAGATAGGGTGTAAATTAGTTCCCCATTTGGACATTTAATTAGGAAAAGGGTTTTTTGATTTACCAGTACATCATTAGGAGCAGAGAAGAATCCTGAAGAAAGAAAAGAAGGGAGAAAGAAGGGTTGCAGGAGGTAGTCTGAACGCACCCAGTTTGTCAAGGCTGGAGAAAGAGTTCCCTGTGGTTCAAATGCATGCTGCTTAGAAAGTAGTTGGATTTGTGCCATCCCCATCCTAAGGCAGTTCTCCCCTCCTCCCCAGGAAGCTTAAGCCGAAAGAATTTGTAGAGTATACATCCACAGGTGACAGGAGCTAAGGGGGCATGGATGGGCTGAACCTGGAGTTGCCATATCTCTGCTCTGTAAGTCCTTCTAAAGAACCTACATGTATCACCCAGAGGAAGCCAGCATTTGGATGCTTGCCTTCCAGAGAGCATCTGCAGTCAGTCCAGGCTGGCCAGAGAAGCAGCAGCTACTACCAGGCATAGCAATTATATGGCCCACTGCCCCTCCCCTGTCCTACCTCGTAGCCCAACTAGAGGAACCAGCACTGGAGGGGTAAAGTAGCGACAGGGGCTCCTGGAAATACACCTCCAATCACTCAGGGTCTAGGTTCAAGCTTACATTGCTTAGGGCGGGAGAGGGAAGGAAGTGAGAATAGAATCAAGTTTGGAATTGATGTTTTCAACTGCACTGGGACTTAGTATCTGAAAACAACTGGAAAGTTATGGATCTGCCTAAGATGCCATTAAGAGAGCTACTAACCATTGGAGAAGGAAGACTTGGTATAGTACATTTGGGAAGAGTGTTTAAGAAAAATAAAAAACTTTTATGTCTTAAAAAAAAAACAACCCAAAAAAACAGAACTGTCTTTCCCCCACAGGTACAATTACTTCTGTGAAGATGCTTTTCATCTTAGTGCTCTGATCCCCAGAAGTGAGTGAGGTGCTAATGAGGCCAGGGAGGCACTCAGGAGAGCCCTCCACTGTCACCACCCTGTTCCTGGTGAGTTCACTCCCAGCACATCTGGCCCTTGGGCCGTGGTCTATTTGACTGGAAGGAAAACAGGAGAGAGTGATGACCTGGCCCAGTGAGTAAAAGCCTCATGAGCTATGTGTCTCTTTTCAGCAGAGGGGTGATTTCTGGGGCCAAGCTCGGCTCTGCAGTTGCAGTCCAGGTTGGTCCCATAGGAAGGCCACAGGTGTTGTCTCTGCCTGAGGATGGGATGGGGGCATCCTACCTGGCTCTCCTGGGAAGAGCTCTTGGCAACAAGTCAGCAGCAGCTGAGCTCTACCCTGGTTGAAACCTTGACACTTGGTTATTTTCTTTCTTTTTCACTCCACAAGTAATACATGTTCTTAATAGAATAAATTAGAACATACAGGTAAGTGAATGAACAACCTCCCATAATCTCACCACCAAATAGTTACTAACATTTTCGAGTATCTCCTCTCAGATTGGGTGAGTGTATGAAATATATATATATAAATAATATATAGTATATATGCATATTGTGTATATAGATAATCTATAGATACAGGCACACAAACACAAAATGGATAAATATTATGCACATATATTGTGGGGCATTTATATTCTTCACAACTTTCTGTTCGCTTAAATAATGTCCAATGAACACCCTTGCACACAAATCTTTGTACATATTCTTTATAATTTCCTTTGAATAAATTCCAAGAAGAAAGTTGTACCAAGGAGGTTGTACATTTTTAATAGATAGTGCAGTGGTGGCTCAGAATATGTCACCCCAAAATATACCACTTTGGCATATTGATTATTTTGAATTAAAGGAACTTGAGAAACAGCCAGGACAAGAAGGACACTCTGACCCTCCTTTGTCCTCCTGAAAGCAGGAGATAAATCTCCCATGTGAAAGGTACCTCCCCTGACCAGGAAGGTAGAAAACATTCTTGTCAACTGAGATGGGGAATTTAGGACTGAGAAGGCTATATAAACAAACCTCCTTACTTCATCACCAACTTACTATCCCAAGCTGAAATCCCTTTGTCTTGTTAATTGGTCACAAATTTATTGTTTCTTTGTCTAAAAGGTATAAAAGCTTCCTGCTTTGGTCAAGTCTTTGAGTCTCATATCTTTGCCGGGCTCACGTTAGTATATATGTACATAATTAAATTAGTTTTTCTCGTTAATCTCTCCTTTATTACAGGGGGTCTCAGCCAAGAACCTAGAAGGGTAGAGGGAAAATTATTTTTCCTCCTCTATACAAGTAACTGGATTTCTGTGATAGAGGAGGACCTTGAGAAGAAGGTAGAGAAACAGGAGAAGCTGGACCCCATAGGTTAGAGAAGCTGCCCTGTCTTTTCCTCCTGTTTACCTATTGTATCCACCCTTCCCCTCTTCTCTCTCTCCCCTTTCACCCTTTAATTCCTTCATCCTTTGCCCCTACTGCCATTTCAGCTCTGGACTTTTTCCTCTCTGTGCTCAAATCCCATTCCGTTTTTGGGCTTTGAGCTCTCTCCATTGCTCAGCCTGCCTGCCTTTGTGCTGGCTTCCTGGCCAAGTGCCATGTGGTGACAACATGGCTGCAGCAACCTCAGCTTTACACCCTTTTGGGTCTAGACAGACCTGCAGGGAAGAGTGAGTGTCTTTTCCAGTGGCTCCCTTAATTCCTCTGTGACCCTCTCATTGGATTGACATAGGTCACATGCTCACCTCTGAACCAGTGACTGTGGCTGAAGAATATGATGTTTTTATTGGTTATATCTGGGCCACTTGCTGCAGCCCTGGAGTTGGGGTGAAGCCTCACCCAGCCCACAGGAACTAAAAGTGGGGGAGGGAGACCCTTAGATGAAAATCAAGCTCTGTTCTGGGAATCTAGCTCTATGCTGGGAACATCTATCTTAGGAAATAGTGAAATGCTCCTTGCATTTTATTTTGCTTTTAAATGTAATAAGTGCTAGAGTCATGTCTAAAGAGTGACTGAAAAGAATACTAAATAAATAAGAATACTAAACGGACACAAGTCTGAAGGGTATACAGTAGCTTATCTAATACTACAGGGCATTTTTTGTTTCTTTAAAAAAAAAATCTCTCATGTCTCTTGTAAACACAAAAAGGATTCTACTTGAAGAACAACCCAGTCTTCCTTTTCACCCAAATTTACAGTGTTAAAAATAATTTTACTATTAATGAGAACTTTTTCGTGCCAGGTCTTGAGCTTTTTATTTAAAAATTTTTTTTTTAAGAATATCTTTTTATTTATTTATTTTAAACATAGGGGCAAATCTTTTTTTCTTATAAATTTATTTATTTTTGGTTGCATTGCTGCATGCGGGCTTTCTCTAGCTGTGGCGAGCGGGGGCTACTCTTCGTTGTGGTGCACGTGCTTCTCATTGTGATGGCCTCTCTTGTTGTGGAGCACAGGCCCTAAAGCGTGTGTGCTTTTATTATTATAATAATAAAAATATTATTATTTTTAATCCTTACAACAACTCTGCAAGGTAATCTTAATAATCCCATTTTATAGATGAGGAAACTGAGGCTGAGGGAGGTTAAATAACTTTCCCAGGTGATACAACTAGTAGCTCCCACCAATTGATTCAAACCCAGGTTGTATATACCAGCACATCTTTCTCTGGTAAGAAAACATAAAGTTCCCTAAACTTGTGTTCAGTTGATTTTCTGAGGGCTTTTAGTGCCCAGAGTGCTTTTGTGCCTTCAGAAGCTGCAGCTTCAGTTTGCTTTTGAACATCTCAATGGCCACAGGGGCAGAGCAGCACTAAATGGCAGAAGAAATCCAAAAGAAGAGACTAAAGTTTCAGATATTGCATAGATAGAAAGATATACTACTTGGGTCTTTTCAAATGGGTTAAAGGATGCCACACTTAGGTTTTCCAAAAGAGCTGTTTCCTTTTGGCATGCTGGGACTGGTGAGGTGCATGTGTGGGCTACTCAGAAGCATTCTGATGCCATCTCCTGGTATGGTCAAGGGCTTGGGAACTGAAATACATGAGAAACAAGTACCTTACAGTGTATCCTCTCTGTGCCTCCAATGATTTCTACAGGCTGAAGTTTCCTTTTAATTTTTGCATCACATCTTTAGCACAGTTTGACTTCCTGGAACTCTCAGTCACAAGATTTCAGGTTTGAAGTGATAGCTTTTGTTACCACCTTATCTGCTACCAGAGCCCCTTTTCTGTTATAGAAATTCGGAGCAGGAAAGTTGATGCTTTCCCCAACAGGAGAGTTACCAAGAAAATGTTTGAGTTCCCAAAAGGTGATGGTTCAACTCCAAGCTGGTGAATTTCATGAGCAAACAAAGCTCTGTTTGTAACCCTGTCAGATAAGAATAATCTGCAGTGTGTTTTCTCTTTGGTACAGGAAATGAGAGGTGGGTGATTCCACTTTGTGGAATTTGGCAATCATCTCTTTGGTCAGTATCTCTTATTTTGTTACTCATATTTTAACAGAAAGAAAAGAGGTCTTTTAGAAGACTATGAAACCCATATTTCGAATGGGAAAAGGTAAGAAAGGAAGCGTGGGATGTGTCCAGAGGACAGACAGTTCATACCTTTGGCTGGAGCAAAGGGTATGTGACGGTCAGGAGAGGGTAAGCGCCAGTTCAGGGAGGGCCTTGAAGGCTCAGCTGAGGAGTTTAGGCTTTATTCTCAAAGTAGTGGGAGTTACTGAGGGTTTTCGATAAGAACTGTGTTGTAGGGAGAATAATGTATTAACAATGTGTGAAATGGAGTGGAAGATAGAGAGTGGGTACAGGGAAACCCAAGAGACGTCCACTACAGTCTCCCAGGCTGAAGAAGGGGAGCAGGAGAATGTCGGATGGAAAAGATGTTATAGGGGTGAGGTGAGGTGGTACAGCTACTGTAGAGATAAAAGTTACAGGGTCAGAATGGATATGGAAGGCAAAGACGGTGCCAGAGTGGCTATGGAAGGCACTGCGTGAGTGGGAGGATGGTGGTGCCATGTAGAGATCTGGGGAGAATATGGGGCAAGGGAAGCACAAGTTTGAAAGAAGAGACCATGAGTCCCCTTTTGGGACATACTGAGTTTGAGGTGTTAATGGGACATGTAGGTGGAGATCAGAAGACAACAAAGCCTTGGAGGCTTAAGCTATTAGCTAAGCTTTTGGTCCAAGCTTCAGCTTAAATGAGTCATCTGAATTGAGTTCGTTGAAGCCATAACACTGGATGAGAACATGGGAGGTTTCCAAGGGAGCAATCAAAACTAAGGGGTACCAGGCAGGTCCTTGAAGAATCCTGACTTCGGGAACAGGGGGAGAAGGGGTTAGAGAAACAGTTGAACAGGAAGAGAGCAGGGGTCTGGGAAGCTGAGGAAAGAGTTTTAAGAAGGAGGTGGTCAGTAGTATCCACTTTGGTAAAGGGGCTGAGAAGGTGGAGGATGGAAGCTGGTGATCTTTGAGAGAATCATTAAGGACAGTGGTGAGGGTCAAAGCCAAATTATAAAGCACTGAAAAGTATGTGGGTGTACTTAATGCCACTGTAATAGTATAATGTATATTTAAATATAATATTTAAATTAAATTAAATAAATAAATAATTTCTAAGTATTTACTGTACCAAACAGAAATTAAAATTAAATTTAAATGTAATAGTACGTTTAAATACAGCTAAAATGGCAAACTTTGTCATATTTTACCACAAAAAAAGTGGGAGAAAAATTTAAACGTTTCAAAAGTCGTATCACTCTCTACACTTTTCCTATGCTTGAAATACATCATAATAAATTGCTTTAAAAAGTAAGTGGAGGGACTTCCCTGGTGGTGCAGTGGTTAAGAATTCGCCTGCTAATGCAGGGGACACAGGTTCGATTCCTGGTCCGGGAAGATCCCACATGCCGCAGAGCAACTAAGCCCGTGCACCACAACTATTGAGCCTGCGCTCTAGAGCCCGCGAGCCACAACTACTGAGCCCACGTGCCGCAACTACTAAAGCCTGCATGCCTAGAGCCAGTGCTCCGCAACAAAGAGAAACCACTGCAATGAGAAGCCCATGCACTGCAGTGCAGAGTAGCTTTCTCGCCACAGCTAGAGAAAGCCTGGGTAAGCCCGCGCAGCAACGAGACCCAGTGCAGCCAAATAAATAAATAAATTTATTTTTAAAAAAAGTAAGTGGAGATAAAATTAAGTGGTAAGTCAGAAATGGAGGTAGCAAATACAGATTACTCTTTGGAAGAGTTTGATAGCTGAGTGAAGGAACAAAAGGATGGATGGCAATGCTTGATAAGGTTAATGAGATAGAAAGAATTTATTTTTCTTTTGATGAGGCAGCTTGAACATGTTTCTAGATTCAGTGTGAGGATCCAGAGGCAGGGAGAGAATGAAGATGGGCTGGGGGGAGGGCATGTAGTGGGTTGAGTGGTGATGTCCCAAAAGATATGTCTATGTCCCAACCCTGGAACGATGAATGTGACCTTATTTGGAAAGAGAGTCTTTGCAGGTGTAATTAGGGGGTCTTGAGTTCATCTGGATTATCCAGTGCATCCTAATCCAATGACAAGTGCCTTTATAAGAGACAGAAGAGAAGACACAGGGAGAAGAGGAGAAGGCCATGTGAAGACAAAGGCAGAGACGGCAGTGATGCAGCTACAGCCAAGGAATGCCTGGTGTCACCAGAAGCCGGAAGAGGCAAGGAAGGAGTCTTCCCTACAACTCCTCGAGGCAGCATGGCCCTGCCCGCAGCTTAATCGCAGACTTCCGCCCTCCAGACATGATAGAATACATATCTATTATCCTATTAAGCCACCGTGTTTGTGATTATTTGTTATGCAGCCTAGAAAACTAATACAGGGGTGGGGAAGGCATTTGGCCACAGTCTGAGGTCCTGAAACAGACCTGGGGCTGTGTCTCATGCGTCTTAGTGTTCTGTACAGAGCCCAGGGAGACCACAGCTAGGTGCTCAGTGATTCGTTTAGAAATGTGGGGCTCAAATAAACAGAAGAGAATTTCACTCACAGAAATCATTTTCCTTTGTCTTCACTTTTTCTTTTCTCATTCCCTCTCAATTTTAGAAAAATCAACAAAGATCTCACAGTCCTGATGTCTTTCTCTTCCACCTTTCACCTTTTCAGCTGTGACAGTGGAGCCAGCATGGTCCCCAGGGGTTTCTAGGGGAAACCTCTCCTGGGATCTTACACCTCACGCTCATCTGCACAGACCAAGCGACCTGGGGGCCTGCGATCGAGCTGGGCGGCAGGTGGCGAAGGGAGGCGCCCTGCGGAGGCCTGGAGACAGGCCTTCCCCTCATAAATGTTATGCGTATTAGTTGCTTAGACATCCCAATCCTTCCAAATTCCAGTGACAGAGAGGGCCTCACTGAGGGGTGGGCACTTAACAACCAGGGAGAGATGACTGTCCCTTTAAGTCAACTTTCCTCTGTGTTTGAATGAGCCATTTATTCCCTGCCGAGCAAGCTGATGTATATGGTGGAAAAGCCTTTCCCAGGGAAAAGCTGGAAAGCAGAAGCTCATAAAGTACCTGAGGACAGGAGAGACTGTGCCACATATGATAGCCTTGCACTCTGGAGTCCCACGCACACAGTGGATGCCCAGTAACGTCTTTTGTTTTTACATCTATAGCAGAAACTTAACTCTATTTAACTTAACCCATATCCCACTCCACTTCCCACACGGAGCGTTTCATCATTACAAAACTACCAAAGTGATTTAAAAATGTTTTAAAAACCATGCTTTACTGAAGAGCTGCTGGCTAAGTCCTTTGAATCTGTGCCCCTGAAGGCTCCAGGGCGGGACTCCAGCTGGGTGCTGTAAGCCTTGGTGTCCTGACGTGGGTGGCAGTTGTTAGAACAGGGACTGTTTAATTTCATTAACAGAGTGAAGTATGCTCTCAGCAGGCAGCAATAGCCACGGTAGAAGATGCAACCAAATCTGACTCTGATCCATCTTGCTCTAGCCACAGGCAAACTCTTCCCCTTTACGGGTTCTCCAGGAGGAAGATGGGAATCACACAAGGAGAGCCCCCTTGAAGAGGAATTATGGTGAAGTCAATCTAAAGTGACCTAACAATCAGCTGCCTTAAAGCTGCTGCCAGCGCTGCATATGCTCCAAAGCAGAATTCACCATCCGGAGGGGCTGTCTTGGACTCCACCCAAGAGGTTTTAGTTTTTGAAGAGCCTAAAAGATTCCCAGCGTATCTGTAGGATGAGTTGTGAGAGCCAGATTCCAGAGGATTATATTGCTCATGGATGCTTTAGCACCCTGATTAACAAGAATTTAACAGAAATAAATGATTGTTTAGCTGGAGTAGATGTATCTAAGAAGAAACCTTTCTTAAACCCCACTAATGTACAACCTCAATCCGCAACTGGATTCAATTACCGCGTGGAAAGAAAGGCATTTTCTCATAAAGCCGCCCTGTTTCCGTGCCTGGCTGCGAGCTGGGTCAGCCATGACAAAGACAAGTCTGTGCGTTGTTTTTGGTTGTTTTTCTTTTCAAGCTCTTCCACTGGTACTGCCAGGCCCCAAGCTGTTTGGATCAGTTATGTGGGGGCAGGTTTACTTGTTTTGGCTTTCAGCCTTTCTGTCCAGCGTTGATGATAGAAGAGGAAGCTTGTGTCCTACTGACCAGTGGAACTGATGGGCTACCCAGCAGGATTCAGCTGTTGTACCATGCTCATGTGCCCTTTAGGAGCAGCATTTGTGAGGAAGGTCAAAATTCTACGGCAGGAGCGTGGGAGACATTGTAGGGTACTGAAGAGTCTAGCATAAATGAGTCTAGGTGTTACTGTTCTCAAATATTAATAATAATACCTAATATATACAGTGCTTACTATGTGCTATATGCTATCCTGTCTTAAGAGCTTTACATGTAGTAACTCACTTAATCCTCCCAACAATGCCCTGAAGTAGGTGCTCTCATTACCTGCACTTTACAGATGGGGAAATTGAGACACAGAGAGGTGACATGATTTGCCCAAGGTTAAACAGTCAGTAAATGGCTCCGAGCCCAGGCCCTTGGTCACTATGTCGTCAAAGAGGAAGTTGCAGAAATTTTTAAACCATGATTGGCATTTATTTAGCTACTATACATACATGCAGTATTCTTAACTCATGATCTACCTTAATATACCTGAACGACATTTTTGTATTGTAAGATGCATATTTTAAATCATAAGACCCAGCAGACCCATGTGGCCCAGCCTGCCTTGGGGCAGACAAGACATGATGATTACTATGGAAAGCCAGTGGGCTTGCATAAAAGGTACTGCACCCAAGAAGGTGAAGACCAGCTCACTCAGCTGTCTGATCAGCAGCTCAAGCTTCTGGCATGAGCTTAGCTCTCTGACAGGAAAATCTGGGACTTCTGACCTGGAATGAACATGGGTATAACTCAAGCTCCACCCATCTGCTTAATTCATTATGACATTTATCATTTTGTTGCCTCTTGGCTCCAAATTGACCCTTCATTACCTGCTTGGCAATAACGGAAAAGCAGTTCTCTTTGACAGCTAGTGTGGTGTTAAGTTTTGTCAGTAGAGGGTCCTGAAGGGACACCGTGAGAAGAAGGGGCTTATATTCCTGGTTCCAGTGGCCTTGCTCATCAGGCTCCTGCAGTGGGCATAGCTCTTCCTGCAGTGCCAGGTAGCCAGCAGCAGTGGTGCCCTCTGTGGGTAGCTTCCCTGGGCACCTCCCTGTGAATGACTTCTGCTGCAATCCCCACAGGAGGCTTCATAGTAGAGCGCCAAAATGGGTGGATGGCTTCCTTGGCACCCCACTGGCTAGCTTTGCAGTGAATTCTGGGGCCTGGTATCCCACTCTATGGATGGCTTCCTCAGCACTCCAGAGAGTAGGTTCTGCAACGTTTTACCAGTCTGGTCCCCTATGAACTTTTCTACCATCCAGAGAGCCATGGCCATACCCTCTCCAATGAGGTCTAGATCTCAGTCCTGGGAGGAGATGGCCTCTTCGTGAATGCTCTATCTCAGCCCTAGGGGTGATAGCTGCTCTCTGTGTTTGCTATTCCTGTTTTTCTTTAGTGCTATCTTTACCACTTACTAGCCAAACTCACGTACTCTAATTCCCTTTCAAAGATTCTTTTTTTTTTTTTTTTTTTGCCATGCAGCACGGCTTGTGGGATCTTAATTCCCCAACCAGGGACTGAACCCAGGCCCTCGCAGTGAAAGTGCCAAGTCCTAACCACTGGACTGCCAGGGAATTCCCTCAATAATTCTTTAGAGTTAACTTTCCTTGTAGAAATTACTGTGTGGTTTCTGTCTCCTGTTTGGACTCTAACTAATACATTCACTATATTTTTTAGTCCACCATTTAAAAATGTAGCCTCCTTTAAGAATCATGGAAGAAACAAAAACAACATAAGAACATAAAAACACTTGCACAGTAAAAACCAATGCTTAAATAATACATTTACTAATAAGTTAGAAGGCTCTGTGTCCTCTTTCAACCCTTAGCTCTATACCTGCATGATTCTTACATGGTTGTAACCCTTGTGCACAACTGAGTCTGTGCTCTATGTTTACCAGTTTGACATTAGTTTAAACAGTTTGATGTAGTCCCATAATCCACATGTAGCCACTGTCCACATAGTCTTGCGTTTATCATCACTCATGGCAATATAATATTCCATTTTTCTATATGCTAAAATCTGTTTAGCTAGTTCTTGATCATTGGATACTTGGGTTGGTTCCTGCTTTTCCATGTTACAAAAAGCACAGCTTGAAATATCTTTGTGCAAGTTGCATCAGCCTCATGTGATTTTTCCTCTTGTCTCTCCCTTTCTGACTTCTCTAACAGCTGGGCTCACACATGTTGCCACTGGTAGACAACAGATTATAGGAAAAGGGATGAGAAATACAGGGGGAATGTCTGCCCAAGAAGGAGGATGAAGCTTTTACTGAAGTAAAGGCTTCAAGAAGCAGCAGATTCTACTCAGGAAGTAACTCCTCCCAGGAACAGAACCAGTCTCAGTGACCAGGGGCAATAACTGGTTGGAGTGGGAAGCACTGGGAAGAAAGTCATTCCAGAGACCAAGACTGTCTTTTCTTGGGTCTCTCATATTGTAACTTGTGACTAATGCATTAGTCATACTGAGAGCGTGGAAACTACGCCATACTAGAAAAACATTTTAGTTCTCAAGAATAGCCTCAAAATCTGACAATGCTTGAAGTAATTGAGTGGGAAGCATATTGTGGTTACTGCTCTCTGACATTTTTTTTTTGCGGTACGCGGGCCTCTCACTGTTGTGGCCTCTCCCGTTGCGGAGCACAGGCTCCTGGACGTGCAGGCTCAGTGGCCATGGCTCACAGGCCCAGCCACTCAGCGGCATGTGGGATCTTCCCAGACCGGGGCACGAACCCGTGTCCCCTGCATCGGCAGGCGGACTCTCAACCACTGCGCCACCAGGGAAGCCCTCTCTGACATTTTAAACCACCAATAACTCAATTGTTTTCTGAATTCCCAGAGTCAGGGAACACGAAAAACCCTCTCTGTCACTCAACTAAGTAAATGTTAATCTCATACTTAAATCTTTCTTTTTCTTCACAAAAAAGCATTCCTGGTATGGTGCCCAAAAAGGAGCTTAAGCATAGCACTCATCATATTGTTCATTTTTTTGTTCAAATATAATGTTTATCTGAAGATTATTTCAACTCATTCTTAAAAGTAGTTTTGCTGCACATGCTTTCCCAGTTATTTTCTCTTATCACTTTGAAGATATTATTCTAGTTTTCTGGTTTCTATTGCTGTACAAAGGTGTTGGCTGACAACCTAATTGTTTCTTTGTAGGACATCTGCCTTTTTTTCTGTTTCTTGCCTTTAAGATCTTCCTTTCTGAGCTTAGCATGCTGCAGTTTTACTTCAATGTGTCTGGGTGTAGACTTTCAAACATTTATCCTGCAAGGTATATATATATATGATGCTTTCTGTATCTGTGGATTCATATTGCTCAGCAGTGCCAGACATTCTCATCCATTATCTCTTTGAATATTGCCTTTTCACCTATTCTCTCCAGTCTTTTCTGGGACTCCTATGATCAGTATACTAAAGCTCACTTTATCCTCCATGTCTTAGTCACTCTTTCATATTTTCTATCTTCTTGTCTCTCTGTACTGTATTCTGGGTAATTTCTTCAGACACACTAGTTAACTGATTCTCTTTTCAACTGTGTCTTATTTACTGTTTAATCTAGCCATTGAGTACCTAATTTCAACAATTATATTTCTCATTTATAAATGTTTTACTTGGCTCTGTTTCAAATCTGCCTGGTCATATTCCACAGTCTCTCCGTACGTGCACACACTTATGATTCCATCGTGGATTTCTTTAAATAGTTCATATACAATATTTTAAACTTTGTATTTAATAATTCCAGTACCAAAGTCCTGGGAGTATAAATGCATTGCTTGTTGTTTCTGCTTTCTCTTACCTGTCGTGGCTTATTTTCTTGCTCTTTGGCGATCTTTGATTCTGAGCTCACTTTGTTCCATCTGTGGGAATCCTGAAGGTCTCACTTGGAGGTGTTTACTTCAGCAGAGGTCTCCCTTTGCTTCCTCCAGGACCCAGAGGGCCAATGTAGCCCCCTTCAAGTGTCAGGGCTTAAAGCGGGAGACTTAGTTTAGCCTTTGTCCCTTGCAATGGGCCCAGGGTTTAGTGTTCTAGTTTGGTCTGCGCTTCCCACCTCCTGCTTGGATTGCAGCTCACTGCTTGTTTCTTTGGACTCTGGAGGGTTTCTTTGCTATCTGCAAGCCCAGCAGCACGCATTAAAAACCACGCTGTATTCAGGATCTAATTGAATTGTGGCAGGAGGGTCTTCAGATGATCGGCTCTGCTGTAATGCTGGGAATGGATGTCACGTGTTCATAATGTTCAGGGCATTTGGACACAACAGCAATATATGCCCATGCAGAAGGAGGCCTAGCCTGCACTTCAAAATTTTACGATAAAGATATAAGAAATAGAGAAAATTTCAAAGCTCTCTCTGCCTCTCTTCATATATATGTATGTATGTGTATACATGCATATATGTATAACACACACATATATTTTTATATATATAATAAAAAAGAGGGGCTTCCCTGGTGGCTCAGTGGTTGAGAGTCCGAGCTGATGTGTGAAGTTAAGTATTAGACTTTAAGGAACAGCAACTGGTATTCAGAGAGGAGTAAACAGAGGCACCAAGAGGGAATCAGTAAGACCTTATCTTTGAGTCTCTGTTTATAAACCAGGCCTTGCCTTACTGTTATTTTATCCCTTTGGCTTCATAATTATGACTTAGCTAGTAATTTTCAAATGAATATCCCTTTTGAAAGTCCTCTATAATTTCCTTATTTACAAGATGGGTGCTCATTAGAGTCCTCCTGGCCTTATCAGGTGGCTTTTATCCCTGGACAACGAACGGATGGACCATGTCATTTACTCTCCTTAATGATCTTGTAGTGAAGGGTGCTGAAATCAAACAATAGCTCAAAGAGATGCACCTTATTTTCTACTTCTGCATGCAAAGTTAACGTTTTCTTCCTTTCAATATCCACTTATTGAAGAAGGTTTTGAGAGTACTGGTTTCGGTTTTTATCACTAAAATCCCCTCTGATGTGTATACACCTTCCCCCCGGTACAGCAAAGTCTGTCTGGCTCTGCCTCTGCCCAGATCTGCAGCTCTCTACTGAACTTTGTAGCCTTCAAAACAGAATGATCTGAAACAGGGCCTGCTTCTGGGCTGGGAATTAATTGAAGAAAAAATCTGGGCTTTGAACAAAAACCACATTTAAAAGAGTATGTCTTTTCTTTTATTGGCTTTTGCTCTAAAAAGCAAAGGCTGAAAAACAGCTGTTAGCTGTTTATACAGTATTTTTTATTTAAGTGTTAGACAATAGCTGTTTTCTTCTCCACTTAGAATGGCACATTTTTTCTCGGGCCATTTAAGTCTTCTCTCCGTGTGGCCACAAGTATTGGTATGCACCTCCTCTCTCTCCCTAGGTTTCTGGAGGAGATTAAGGTTTTATGGGGTTTTTTTCCCCTTTTTTTCTTGTGTCTGGTTTTCTTGTTTTAAATTCAGACTTGGGTTTCTCAGGATAGATGGCTGAGTTTGGTATCAGGTCAGAACGCTGCAGGTCAACTTTTGGACCAACTCGACACAAGTACTCACAGCAGACACTCTAGAGGAAGTTTCTTTAGGTGCAAAGTGTTGATCGTTTGTGGCGAAATCACATGAACAGAATTATGGACTCAGCGACTGTCATCTGTTCTTCACCCCTAAACGTTGATGGGTGGTTTCCACTATTTGTAATTCAGAAGATAATTCCTGCCAATCCCCACTTCTTTGGACATGCTCTAAGGTCACCGTCATTCATCATCACCCCCACTGTCCAGAGCAAAGCAAGATCAGCAGGGGGAAGTTTTGTAGATGAGAGAAAAACACACCCTGGCCTGCAAATGGACTCAGTCAAAACATCTTCTTGCATCCTCATCTCATGTGTTACCATAGCAATTCTTTTCACATAAGACAATGGTAACAACATCAAATTACATGTTATTTCAGGTTTTCCTGGGGTTTTATTTGCCCACAACCTGCTTCCTTTTAATCAGTTTAGCTTCTTCAGGTCATCAGCTTGTATTGATTCTGTGCAGGGGAATAGTCTAGCCTACGATGTTTGGAAAGGGTAGCATCCTATACCTCACCAAGAATAGACAGTTGCTGGGTATATCTCTCTGAGATATCAGATATTTAAATCCTGCCTAATGAACACTGAGCTCCTTCATTTATGCATTCATCACACCATGGGCCATGCCACCTCTAACCCAGTGTCTAGAACTCAGGAATTCTTACAAGGTGACATCCGCGAAGCATTGTAAGCTTGTTGAAATAAAGATGCACCTGGATGAAAGACAATCTTTGTACCCTTCACTTGGACCCTAGGTATTTGCAAATCTACAATGATACTGTTACCTCCAATCCCCTAATAATCCCCTAAAGTTACTCCTCAATCTTACTTTTTGTCACATATAATTAAACAATATTTGCTCTTATTTAATAAGGAATAACACATTAGGATTTTTTCTTTTAGAATAATTGGTCCAAATTAGATGATTAGAAAACCAGTTCCCATGTATATAACTCCAAACCCTAGGTTTGTATGACATTATTTCAAAAACAGGATTTGTAATAAATAATATCCCTCTTTGGGAGATAAAGTTTGATATATTAAAGACTCTGAGAAGTCCTGTACTAAGGAAACTTTATGAAACTCTATTTTCACGGGACAACTCTTAAGCTCTCTCAGTACATCCACTAGGAAACTGGTTCTGAAATCTGTCGTGAAGTTCACGTTGCTGGCATCCTCACATTCTGCTTGGCAGCCCAGGCCTAGGAACCACCAGGAATCCTGACTTCAGCCACCCTATCCTCCTGCTGTCACCTCTCCACTGACCTCACCAGCTCCCTTTGCTTATGGGGCAGGGTTCAAATAAGGAGCAAACACACAATAATGGTGTCAGTCAGATTCCCATTGATTTCTCAGAGGCTTGAACTAAGAGGGGAGAAGTGCCAGTGGTTGATAAAGAATCTGCTCCTTCTGCATTGCTGTCCTTACCTGCCCTCTTGCTTACTGCGGGCTGCTTCTCTTTTGTGGTATACCTGCTTCCATTATTAGTAATTGCGTGGTTTATCTGCCACCTTGTTCTATGTGGTGGGCAGAGCCATAATTGGTATGAAAGAGAAGGATGATGAACCACAGCTACACTTACAGAAAGGGGCAGGCATTCCCAAAATATAGGGGTAAGGGCATTTACCCTTAGCCACATTAGGCTGGCATGGAACATGAAGTTTAAATTGAAATGGGCCTGGCAACCACAAAGAAACACATGTGGCTCTGCAAAGGGGGAAAAGTAGACAGTGACTTGGACCACTGCAACACGCCACACAGGCACCAACTTCCTGAGTGCGGAGGCATCCATTTCAGTCCAGACATCAGAAATCTTTGTAAGATCATGTGCCAACGTTCTGCCCACTCTCCCACTGGGCATCCAGGGGAGGTTAGGGAGAGCAGAGGGGCAAGAAGGAGGAGGGAACAAGCACATTCTGGCCAGTAATTCACTTGAGCAGGGGCCAGTGCAACTTCTCACAGGAGAGTGACTTCCATCTGTCAGTGAAATCTGCCTGTGTGTGTCATGCTTGCCATGCATGCCACAGGTTGCATGTGGTGTTGCACAACAGGTTTATTTCGTTACATTTATGCCCACATCCAGTGTACATGCACACTCTTCGCCAGGAGAAAATAAATAGTTAGAAACTGTTTGCATGACAATGATTAGTTTCATAGCTGAGTAAGTTATTCATAACAGCGCTTTCAGCTATTTTGTTACCAGTCTGACCCCAGGAGCAAGTAAGATTGATAAAATGTTTATGGGCTAGTAAATATTTTTCTACTAATTTGCAAGGCTATAATAAAACCCGTGAACTTGATGGCCTGCAGGAAACATACCAAGAACTGGGAATGTAATTTGGAGCTAGAAGGCCTCTTAAGGACCTACAGGAAATGACTCCCAGAAAGGAGATGAATTGCAGTATTTTAAACAGAGAAGAATGATGCTAAGTTTGTGCTTAACCAGTTATAGCCTTGGAAAAGATCTTCCAGAAGGAAACGGTGGAAATTTCTTGCTTTCAATTATTCTTGCTTTAAAGAATAAAATTAATTCAAATATACAAAAAAGCAGTCTTCAAATGAAAAGTTACTGGAGCACAGTTTATCCTGCCTTGTAATATTAACTTTTAGGATTGTAAATTGTTTTGTGCAGTATACACAGTCACACTGTGCCCTCTTGCGGCAAAAGTATTATTACAACTAGAACTTAGAAGACACACCCTGCTGTATTTTATATAGTAATGATCAGATACATTTGGGAAAGTTTGTTCAAGGGAAAAGATGGTTTACAGAAGGTGTTTGGCAAAAAGAGTCATTTCTAGGGCACTTGAGAGCGTGTACATCTGGGTGAGACTGTCCTTACACAAGGGGAGCAGCAGTTGAAAGGAACCCCAATGTTTTCACAGATGCAAAGAAATATTCATCACAGAAACCTGAGTTTAAATTTTGATATTAAAATTTTTAACATTTTATAGTTATCCACATATACAAACAACAATAACTGCTGTCATTTAGCAAACGTGGCGGCAGTTTGTACACATTATCTCATTTTGACTCAAAACTATGAGGTTATATAGGGAAAGAGAGGCTTGGAGATATTAAGTAACTGTTTGTGTTTATCCAGTTAGTAAATGGCAGAGCTGGGATTTGAAGTAATCTTCCCCTGATTCCATAAGCCTGCATGTTTTCCACTGTGCCAACTTGACTCTCTAGCCAAATTTTTCCTGAGTACTTAATACATGCGAGACACTGCTGCCAGGCTCCCTGGGACTTATAAAGTGTAAGATGTTCTCCATTCTTCAGGAATTTACGGCCTAAATAGGGGATTAAAAACATACATGGAAAAGAAGCCACCATACAATGGAGTATACAAGGAGTATCTATGTAGAACGATCTTTTAAACAAACAAAGGATCTGTATGGTCGTGTACATTTTTCCCCATCAATGCAGAAAAGCTATGTACATTCTTCAATTGCTTTTGCTATTGCTTTTGGCCTTGAGTGCGGGCAGGACCTGCAGCTTGCTTCTAACCAATAGAATATGGCAAAGCTGATGGGATGTACACGAGTATGTGTGATTATATGACTATGTTACTTAAGACTTTAGCATCCATTTTGCTAGGGTCTCTTTCTGGCTTTGAGGAAGCAAATGGTCATGTTGTGAAACCCCATGTGGTAAGGAACTATGGGCAGCATCTAGCAGCTGAGGGCGGCCTCTGGCCAATAGCTAGCAAGATATGAAATCCTCAGTCCTACAAGAAAGTGAATTCTGTCAATAAATGTCCCCAGTGAAGCCATGAATGGGATCACAGCCTGGCTGACATCTTGACTGCAGTCTTGTGAGACCCTAAGCTGAGATGTCACCTACCCACTCCTGGACTCCTGACCACATTTTGTTATTCTGAGTCACAAACAAAATGTGTGTTATTTTAAGTCACTAAGTTGGTAGTAATATTGTTACTCTGCAATAGATAAATAGTACAGTTATCTTTTAGAATTTTTATAATTTTAACTCTCATGTTTAGGTCTTTTTTGTGTGTGTGTGGTACACGGGCCTCTCACTGTTGTGGCCTCTCCCGTTGTGGAGCACAGGCTCCAGACGCGCAGGCTCAGCGGCCATGGCTCATGGGCCCAGCCGCTCCGCAGCATGTGGGATCTTCCCAGACTGGGGCACGAACCCGTGTCCCCTGCATCGGCAGGCGGACTCTCAACCACTGCACCACCAGGGAAGCCCATGTTTAGGTCTTTAATCTATTTGAAGTTAATTTTATTTTAATTTTTTAAATTTTTTAACATCTTTATTGGGGTATAATTGCTTTACAATGGTGTGTTAGTTTCTGCTTTATAACAAAGTGAATCAGTTATACATATACATATGTTCCCATATGTCTTCCCTCTTGCGTCTCCCTCCCTCCCACCCTCCCTATCCCACCCCTCTAGGTGGCCACAAAGCACCGAGCCAATATCCCTGTGCCATGCGGCTGCTTCCCACTAGCTATTTACCTTACGTTTGTTAGTGTGTATATGTCCATGCCTCTCTCTCGCCCTGTCACAGCTCACCCTTCCCCCTCCCCATATCCTCAAGTCCGTTCTCCAGTAGGTCTGCGTCTTTATTCCTGTCTTACCCCTAGGTTCTTAATGACATTTTTTTTTCTTAAATTCCATATATATGTGTTAGCATACGGTATTTGTCTTTTTCTTTCTGACTTACTTCACTCTGTATGACAGACTCTAGGGTCTACCCACCTCATTACAAATAGCTCAATTTCGTTTCTTTTTATGGCTGAGTAATATTCCATTGTATACATGTGCCACAACTTCTTTATCCATTCATCCGATGATGGGCACTTAGGTTGTTTCCATCTCCGGGCTATTGTAGATAGAGCTGCAATGAACATTTTGGTACATGACTCTTTATGAATTTTGGTTTTCTCAGGGTATATGCCCAGTAGTGGGATTGCTGGGTCATATGGTAGTTCTATTTGTAGTTTTTTAAGGAACCTCCATACTGTTCTCCATAGTGGCTGAACCAATTCACATTCCCACCAGCACTGCAAGAGCGTTCCCTTTTCTCCACACCCTCTCCAGCATTTATTGTTTCTAGATTTTTTGATGATGGCCATTCTGACTGGTGTGAGATGATATCTCATTGTAGTTTTGATTTGCATTTCTCTAATGATTAATGATGTTGAGCATTCTTTCATGTGTTTATTGGCAGTCTGTATATCTTCTTTGGAGAAATGTCTATTTAGGTCTTCTGCCCATTTTTGGATTGGGTTGTTTGTTTTTTTGTTATTGAGCTGCATGAGCTGCTTGTAAATTTTGGAGATTAATCCTTTGTCAGTTGCTTTGTTTGCAAATATTTTCTCCCATTCTGAGGGTTGTCTTTTGGTCTTGTTTATGGTTTCCTTTGCTGTGCAAAAGCTTTTAAATTTCATTAGGTCCCATTTGTTTATTTTTGTTTTTATTTCCATTTCTCTAGGAGGTGGGTCAGAAAGGATCTTGCTGTGATTTATGTCATAGAGTGTTCTGCCTATGTCTTCCTCTAAGAGTTTGATAGTTTCTGGCCTTTGAAGTTAATTTTTATAGATGGTGTAAGGTAAAGGTCTTTCTTTTTCTTTTCTTTTTTTTATATGACTAATCCAACTATTCTATCACCAGTTGTTGAAAATACCATCCTCTGCCCACTGAATTGCCCTGGGATCTTTGTCAAAAGACAACTGACCATATATACGTGAGTCTATTTCTGAACTTTCTGTTCAGTTGCACTGTCTACCTTTAAACCAATGTACACTGTCTTAATTACTGTAGCTATATAATAATTATTAAATACCTGTAGCTATATAAATAATTCTTAAAGAAAGTTGCAACTCCTCCAACTTTCTTCCTTTTCTTTCTTTTTTTTTTTTGCAAAGAATTTGGCTCTTCTAGGTGCTTTGCATTTCCATATAAACTTTAGAAAGCAGGTTCATCAGTATGCAAGAGCACCCCCCTTTCCTGCCCTGTTGCCCCACACCAAAAACCACAGCCTCTGCCTGGAGCTTCCCCAGCCCTATATTACTTGCCTCTGTGTCTCACAATTTCAGGGGACCCATATCAAGCTCTCTGCGAGGTTTCCTGGAAGCTCCTCTTACTAGGGTTGTGAGAAGGTGCCATTGCCCCTCTCAATGTAGTAGCCACTCTTGACAAGGAACCCTATCCACCAGCCCACTCAGTGGAGTTCCAGGTGGAGAGTCACTGGACTGTTTTATGCCTTCAGTGTGGGTTGTATTCTTGGCCCGCTGTGTTGAACATCTTCATCTTGGTCTGTCTCATAACTTGCTTTATATGTCTGATAGTTATATCTCGGCATCTTACTCAAACTTCGAATTTAACATTTTGTTATACGTTTAAATTTAGATAAATTAAAACATTTAAATAATGTCATTTAGCATTTTTAGTTGTTTTGTAGGGGGAGGGTTGTCCAGGGAATCAAGTCTGCAATACTACCAGAAACGGAAGTCTGTAGTTATTTTTTATCCCAGGATTGCCACTATCCTCTTCCTGTTACCATTATAGTTACAGATTAATTGTATGGAAGGTACAAATTGTTTCTCTGCAGTGCAATTGCACCACAGAACATAGATAGAACTTTCCTACTTGGAGAGGTGGAAGAAATAAAGGAAGACTTTGCCTTCTGAATATATTGGGGAAGAAGAGAAGTGCTCAGAACCCAATAAACCTGAAATTTTCCAAGTCCTTTTCAACCCTTAAATGTACCTCTTGTGAGCACTAAGCCTCGCTCCCAGCTGGGCAGTGCTATGCAGCAGCATTTAAATGGGAGATGAACAATCCAAACCACATGCTGGTTCTCAGGCAGTTTCATACAAGATGACTGTATAAATCCAGATGAGTGCTTGTTAAACACAGGATCACATACCCACAGTGCTGGGCGGAAAGCATGTAGGCAGCAAAAAGCAGGGTGGGCACAGTTTCTAGGATTAATAACATGGCTATCTATCAAAGAAATACAGGATCTCCCCTGCATTTTTTTTTTTTTTTTAAGGAAAAGGCCAATATTTACGCTCAAATATCTTTACAGTTTGGGACACATTTTTTATTAAAACAAATTAATACATAATTGATGCATTGTATATACATATGGTTTGGTTTGGGCCAATAATTTTTTTTTATAAGTGTGTTTGGGCCAATAATTTTTTTATAAGTGTGTAGCACAAATCCAAGGAAAAAAATTTGAACTAGTAATTAACTTGGGTTTTAAAAACTTGCTGACGGGGGTAATAATTAAAATAGTAACAGGAGAAATGTTGTATATAATAAAGGTAGCACTTGATCAGTGGAGAAAAAGTGGATTAGTCAGTAGATAGGTTTGAGACAATTGTCAATCATTTGGAAGAATGTAGTATCCTTCTCTCACTCTTTATACTGATGAAAATTTCCAATGAAGCTTTGTATATAAGAGAGAAACACAAACCAACCAGCAAACCTTAAAATGCCAGAAGAAAACATACATATGTAAGTATGTGTGTGCCTTTGCGTGTGCATGCATACATATACTCATGACCAAAATTTCTTTATCCATTGACAGGTTGTTTCCAATTTTTCTCTATTACAAACAATAAAGTTTCTAGTCCATGTCCTCTTGTGAGAGTTTCTTGAAGGTAGCAGTTCTCATATTTTCAAAGGATCTTATTGGCTGTTGTGTTGAGAGTAGACTTGGGTTAGGGACCAAGAACAAAAGCAGGGAGACTGGTTGGGAGGCCACTGAAATAGTCCAGATGAGGGGTTAAGTGGCTTAGTGGTGGCAAGGATAGTGGTGACAAGTGTTTGAAATGAGATACATTTCGGAGGTAAAGGTAACATGACCTGCCAATGCTTAGACATAGCATGTGAGGGGAAAAGAAGAGTCAAAGAAGATTCCAAAGTTTGGAGCCTAAACAACTAAGAGATTAAAGGTACCATCCACTAAGATACGGGTCACTGGGGGATGAGCAGCTTTAGGAACAAGATCAATATCATGAAATCTGTTTTGGAAATATTAAGGTTAAGTGCCCATCAGACTTCCCAGTGGAGATGTCAAGAAATTGGAGATCAGGGAAAAGCTCAGTGCCAGAGATACTGACTTAGGAGTCATCAGCATAAGGATGGTATCTAAAACCATGAGACCAAGAGGGAGTGAGTGCAGAGACAGAAGGGGTTCATGGCTCTTCTTAGAGCATTCCAGCGTTAGAAAGTGGAAAGAGGAATAAGATCCAGAGAAGGATACCGAGAAGATATAGCCATCAAGACAGAAGGAGACCTGGTTTCCAGTTTGATAAATGCTGCTGACAGATCCAGTAGTAACATAAGGACTTACAATCGACTATAGGAATTGACAGCGTGGAGCTCTCTGATGTGGGCAAAAGCCTGACAGGACTGGTATCAAGAGAGAATTGGAGGAGAAGAATTGAAGACTGATTTTATAATCAGTCGTTTGAGGAATTCTGCCTTAAAAGGGAGGAGGAAAAAAGGGACATTAACCTGATATGGAATCAAGTGAGGATGCTAAGATCAAGATATCACAACCTGGGCTTCCCCGGTGGCGCAGTGGTTGAGAGTCCGCCTGCCGATGCAGGGGACACGGGTTCGTGCCCCGGTCTGGGAAGATCCCACATGCCGCTGAGTGGCTGGGCCCGTGAGCCATGGCCGCTGAGCCTGCGCGTCCGGAGCCTGTGCTCCACAACGGGAGAGGCCACAGCAGTGAGAGGCCCGCGTACAGCAAAAAAAACGAAAAAAAAAAGATATCACAACCTTCTTGTATGCCAGTGGGAGATCCCAAGAAGAGAGGGGAATGCAGAAGAGAGAGGAGGTAACTGCAAGATTGATGTTCCTGAGTAGGTGAGAGGAGATGGGCACCCAACACACACATTGCTGGGCTGCCTGAGTTAGAACAGTTTATCTTTCACGTGGTGGAAAAGCAGGGGTAAAAGCGGAAGAGAGGTTAGATGTGGTGCCGTGGGTGAAAGTTCTCTAATTTTTCTCTGCTATGTTCTCAGTGCAATAAGAGTAAGAGCTGGGACTGAGGGCTGGTTGCTTGAAGGCAGTCACACAAGAGGTGAGGGAGAAGTTTTGCCTATAATGGAGGACAGCTGGTCAAATTGTGCCATTAAAGATAAGTGAATTTGCAAGACCATCATGCCTACCAACCAGGCAGGCTGGTAAGCCGTCTTAGAAAACCAAAGAAGTTTAAGGCCAGCTGAGCAGCAGGTGGAGGGGTGGGGAGATGTGGGGTGGGCCTTTACTGAGCAGTTGTTACCTTCTGTGGCACTGAATTCATTCAACAAACACTGACTGAGAGCCCACGCCAGACCAGGAGGTCAGGATGTGATTGTGGAAGAGATCCCTCATGGATCATATAACCTATGGAAGTATAATTTTCTGTAAGAATAAGTCTCAATTTTAGCAGTGAAGTAAATGGGGGACAAAGGGATGGTTTCAGGTATCTGGTGAGAGTAGGTGCAGGGAAGGAAGGTTGTGAGAACTGACGAATGCAAAGGCAGGGAGATGGGAGGCGTACATTTTACAACTTGGAACAGACACAAACATTCCTCCTTAGACTCGGCTCTCCTTTTTACCTGTTATGCAGAATTAGTTGCTGCCCACTCTGCCATCAGCTTGATGGTGTGGTCTTCAACAAGTCCCTTAATTTATGGGCAAAGAGTATCCTGGATGAGTTGTTCTCTGAGGTCCCAGCAACAGTGCCATGATTCTGTCACGGAACCTATTTTTCCATTATGAGCAGCAACTAGGGAAGGTGTTTTGTCAAACTATAATGAAAATCCATCCAAAATATTAACTGTTTTTGTAAGCCTTTCCATTTGAGGAAGGAGATAGATGGGCCTCAGGTTAGACATTTACAATTAGCCTCCTGTTTGTGCTTTGAGACAAAGATAATAACAGGAATAGGATAAGCAGCTTGACTTTGTCTCCTGCGGACAATTCAAGATAATGGAAATGGCAGGAACAGAGATGGGCTAAGCCCTGCTTAGGTAAAAGATAAAGAGGCCACATAGTTCTCATTCTTGGGGTCAAGAAGACCTCCCAGACTGTACATGTGCAGCAAAGTTCCTCAGGAGAGGGGGCGCTAGCCCATAATATGTTCTGCCAACCTCTCAGAGACCCTAGTGCTGGAATCCATCTTGGCTAAAAGACGCACGTGCACACAGGGAAAGGCCCTGAGTCAGACTAAATATGGACCCAGAGCCAGACAAAGCAAGATGACTGGTCAGAGGAACCCTGGGAAACTGCCTCCATATATGTGATTTAAGCCACCCGAAAGGTGCAACTCTCTCTCCGAGCCTGCCTTTGTGCCTATCTGCATGTACCTGTCTCTTAATAAACACTTTACCTGTTTCACTATTCTCCGTCTCTTTGCTAAAATTCTTTTTTTCAAAGAAGACAAGAGCCAGGGCCCTACTTCTAGCCACTAGTCCCTGGGTGGTCTAATGGTGAGGATTTGGTGCTCTCACCGCCATGGTCCAGGTTCAATTCCCACTCAGGGAGCTTAGAGCCCACTTCAAGCCACCACACACTGCAGCCCACCCCCAAGATCAAAGTCGTCCTGCCTCTTTCCTCTCTTATGGTTCCAGATAAATCCTGAGAGGTCATCATTGAATAAACCACAATTGTAAAAGATACGCTAAAGCGTAGTGGGCTTGGCCTTGTGGGCTTGGCCTTTTCTGCTCCTTAGCTGGCAAAAATAAAACAATCAATCATAGCAGGATTCTGTTCTAAATCAATTCTCTTCCAAATGCAATTATTGTTTTGGCTTCTTTCTGTCATTATTCCAAAGAGAACCACACTGAGCTCACACACTTTCAAAATGACCATTTGTTTCTCCACACTACAGAAAGTTGTACAGAATTTTCTATCTCAGATCTATTGTTGTTTTCCCATGGCACGTTTACGTCTCAAAGCTACATCACTTGATGTTTATTGCATGCTACTATTTCCATTTACTTCTTTCAAATGCCCTTTCTTAATGGATTTTAAGTAAATACAGTTTTTAGCTAATTAAACTTTTCTCCACCTTTTTTCATCTTTATACAGGTTAATTATTTCTTTATTCTACTGGAAACAAAGAAGTTCTAGGTAATGATTAATTTTAGGCAATCACATCAAAGGAGCCATGTAACCATTTCCCATTAAGGGCTAATTGCTGAACACTTAGTAAAGGCAGTAATAATCTTTTTGTTTTATTCTGACCTAACAAATGTTTTTATTTTCCCATATTCTTCTGTGACTCAATTATATTTATCACACAGTGCTAAAAATTAAGCGATTCTAAGTTCCTTCTGCAATTGGAGGTGTGAGTGAAAGATGTTACCAGCCATATCAGTAAACAAAGGATGTTGCAGCCATCAAGCCACTACAGCCACCCTGACAGTGAGCCATGAGGGAACTCAAGAAGAAGACAAATGGGCTGCCTATTGCCTCAGCCACTGCAGCCGCCCCCAACGGTGCACCTTGAGGGGACTCAGGATGGGAAAGAACAGGATACTGGCCTAGACAGGTAAATGCATATCAAAGGAATGATTTCAGTGAGCCCAGACTCTTACATCTTCCCATATATAGAAAAATACTAAATTCATTAACTTGAGATTTCTAGTTTTCTTTAATTAATGGTAATATTTTGATGTACCAACTACCTGGTCTTTCTGGCAAAACCCCCTATATATCCTGGCTCCTCCTTTACCTCTTCAGAGCAGTTCCCTCAGAGCTATTCTCAGAGGCTGCCTCCTGGGCTTGAAGTCCTCAGAAAGTCTGCCAAATAAAACATAATTCTCAACTTTTAGGTTGTGCATTTTTTTTCAGTCGACACAGGGAATTTCTTTGTGACTGCACAAACCTATATTTTGCAAGCTGGGATAAATCCTCCAGTGCTTTTCTTCCTCAGCTGAGGTCCATCTATCCTTAAAGCTTATTATGAGCTTTCCATATATCTTTGTATGAATTAGGATTCTGGATTCTATGTTGCAAATAACTCAAAGTAGCTTAAACAATAAAGAGAAATGTCAGTTTATGTAACAGAAAAGTCCAGAGATAGTTGGCTTCAGGTAAGGTTTGGTCCCGCAAACAATGTCATGAAGAGAAAAGAATTTTAGAGAGTGTCAGAACATTCAGGAAAAAACATTAGGTTGGTTTCCAGATTTTGTGAGGTTTTTTTTAGTCAGCTTTATTTATTTATTTAAAAAAATTTTTATATTTTTAATTTTTTGGCTGTGCTGGGTCTTCTTTGCTGTGCACGGGCTTTCTCTAGTTGCAGCAAGTGGGGGCTACTCTTCGTCGCGGTGCACAGGTCTCTCATTGCGGTGGCTTCTCTTGTTGCGGAGCACAGGCTCTAGGCGCACGGGCTTCAGCAGTTGCAGCACGTGGGCTCAGTAGTTGCGGCACATAGTCCCCAGAGTGCATGGGCTTCAGTAGTTGCGGCGCGCGGGCTCAGTAGTTGTGGCTTGTGGGCTCTAGAGTGTGGGCTCAATGGTTGCGGCACACGGGCTTAGTTGCTCCGTGGCATGTGGGATCTTCCTGGACCAGGGATAGAACCCATGTCCCCTGCGTTGGCAGGTGGATTCTTAACCACTGGACCACCGGGGAAGTCCTGTATTAGTCAGCTTTTTGAAAATCGTAAGGTATTGTGATATCTTTTCTTACTCTAAGTAATTTTGTATTCATAATTTTTATCCTCTAAAGTGGTTTCTGCAAATTGCATAAACTTCAAGCTTCACAAAACCTGGATCTGTCCCTGCTGGAGAGGATAGAAGATTGCTCTCAGAAGAAAATATGTTATTAAAATGAGGGTGAAAGGACATCTAATGACAAAAACATGACCACTAAAGTTTTAAATCTGTTTCCAACTTCCTTTTTTAAAAAAAAAAAAATTTTGGGGGTGCACCACGCAGCATGCAGGATCTCAGTTCCCCGACCAGGGATCGAACCCACACCCCCTGCAGTGGAATCGTGGACTCTTAACCACTGGACCACCAGGGAAGTCCCTAATTTCAACTTTCTTAGCTTTCAATTCTGCCTATATGAGTCTGATGAATGTTTTGTTGGTAATGAAGCTATTTAAAAGCAGGGACTATGTGTTAAAACCTTGTCTGGCTGTACTTCCAGTGATCAGCAAAGTAATTTGTATGTAAAAACATACTGACTTACTAATGCTTATTTCCAGTACTCTGATTCCAAAATGATTATACTTTCTTTTTATTTGAACATACACAAAAGTCCAAGCTCCACGGAGGAGTTAAACCATAAACTCAAAAAACCCTATATAGAAGTACTATTATAACAATAGCAAAACATTTTTATAGAACAACACAATGACCTAAGCCTTGTCCATGGACTTACTTGTTTTGAATAATTATCTACCGGCTATGTCTCTGGTATTTGTTGAAATACAGCTTTAAATAAAGTAAGAAACCTTGCCTGAGATAAGATTCTTATAAATTCAAGAAGTATTAAATGTAACCCAGTGCTTTCTAGCATCCTTGAAGAGCATATGTTTATTTTATTTATTTTTATTTTTTATTTATTAAAATTTTTGTCTGTGCTTCGCGGCATGTGGGATCTTAGTTCCCTGACCAGGAATTGAACCCTCACCCCCTGTACTGGAAATGTGGTCTTAACCACTGGACCACCAGGGAATTCCCCAGCATATGTTTACTTTAGAGGTTGCTCTAGAAAAATGCATTTTAGGAAAGAGTTAATGTGAAATTACTCAGGAAGGAAATATTTGAGTTATACTGTTCACCCTAGCATTTCCAGGAGAGATTTGGGATTCATGTTGTTTTGTCGTTAACTGAAATTCATCCTCAGTGAGAAAGTTTGTGAGAATGAATTTTGTCAGTTTTGTCTAGAGATTGTTGTCACTGCTCTGGAGAGGGGAATATCTTATTCCTGCAGCATCTGTGGCTTCTTCCAGAACTTCTTCATTTGTCAGTTATGAGTGACACTTTGGTACATTATTAAGTAACCATGGTTTTGGGTTTCTTAGGGTCTATTGGGAACAAATCCAAACAAGCCTGCATTTATCTTTTGTACTTTGCCGTTTGCCAAGTCACCTCTCTCAGCACAGCATCTTCAATTGTGAAAACAAGGGGGCTGTTTCAGAAAGATCTCTGAGGTCTAAGCAGTTGTGACATTCTGTTATTCTAGGATCCTACTCTATATATACTCAGACAAATGTTAAAGACTTGATTAACACGGGAAATAGTTCCATGAAACTCAGGAATCTTCTTCAACGTATTGTGAATGTATTGACTTTAAACTTTTCTGGAAATTTTCTAGGAACAAGTAATGTTCTCCAAGATATTTTAGAAAGGAGGAGACTTTTCTTTCCCCTCAGCAGTTACATCACCCTGCCTCAGAAATCATCTTGGATTGGGAATATTTACAGAAGTGGTTGGAAGGCCTCAGAATCACCTGGGGGTCTATTAAACACAGATTGCTGGTATGCACTCTCAGAGCTTATAGTTCAGCTAGTCTAGGGTGGGGCCTGAGAATGTGCATTTCCCACAAGTTTCCAGGTGATGCTGGTGCTGCTGGTCTGGGACCAAACTTAGAGAACCAATGGTTTACAGCATTCACCCACTTAGTTGACCCTTCCCTTGAAGGGTGGAGGACATTTAAGGTTTGTGGCCATTATGTAGGATGTGGTTTACATATTCTTGTCCCTAAAGACATCTCTTCTCTCCCTGCACCACCTCGTACTGACGCAGGCCAGGAAGCTCAAGTCTGTGATACTAGGCAGCCCAGCCAGATGGTGGGTGCACAATTTTTAATCTCTGGCCTGAAGTATGGAGGGGAACTAGACAATACTTTCTTCTTTTCACCAGTGGTTTGTACTGGGAGACTTCTTATTTGGGTGGACTGGAGCCAGGTAGCATTCCTGACCTTCCATCCAGTTAATTATAAAAAGATTCTTGTTTAATCCTGAAATATGGCTTTTCATCCATCTATTTATCTATTTGCCCAGCCATTCAGCTATAATTCATAAGTACCCTAGAAAAACTGGAAAACAGATATAAACAAAAATGAAAAACATCCAAAATTCAATTAGCCCAAGAAAACCACTTCCAAATGTTTTTTTGACAACTATAGAAACACAGATTACAAAAATGAGATCATATTGCTCTGAAACATGCATCACCATCTATTGTGAACATTTTTCCATGTTAATAAATACACAATTATGCCATCATTTTAATTTTAATTTTAAAATGATATATTATTGATTATAAAAGTAACAATTTCTTACTGTAAAAGCTTCAGACAATCAGGAACATATAAAAAAGAAAGTCTTATCCTGAGGAAAAAGAATGAAGCTGGAGGCATGACCCTTCTAGACTTCAGACTACTCTACAAAGCTACAATAATCAAAACAGCATGGTATTGGCACAAAAACAGACATATAGATCAATGGAACAGAATAGAGAGCCCAGAAATAAACCCACACATCTATGATCAATTAATCTAGAACAAAGGATGCAAGAATATACAATGGAGAAGAGGCAGTCTCTTCAACAAGTGGGAAAGCTGGACAACTTCATGTAAATCAATGAAATTAGAACACTTCCTCACACCATATACAAAAATAAACTCAAAATGGCTTAAAGACTTAACTATAAGACATGATACCATAAAAATCCTGGAAGAGAACATAGGCAAAACATTCTGTGACATAAATTGTAGCAAGATTTTCTTAGATCAGTCTCCCAAGGCAAAAGAAATAAAAGGAAAAATAAATAAATGGGACCTAATCAAACTTAAAAGCTTTTGCATAGCAAAGGAAACCATGAGCAAAATGAAAAGACAACCTACAAACTGGGAGAAAATATTTGCAAGCAATGTGACTGACATGGGATTAATATACAAAATATACAAACAGCTCATACAAATCAATATTGAAAAAACAAACAACCCAATCAAAAAATGGGCAGAAGAGCTAAAAAGACATTTCTCCAAAGAAGTCATACAGATGGCCAATAGGCATATGAAAAGATGTTCAACATCAGTAATTATTAGAGAAATGCAAATCAATACTACGAGTTATCACCTCACACCTGTCAGAATAGCCATCATCAAAAAGTCTACAAATAATAAATGCTGGACAGGGTGTGGAGAAAAGGGAGCCCTCTTATACTGGGAATGTAAATTCGTACAGTCACTATGGAAAACAATATGGAGGTTCCTTAAAATAAAATTAGAGCTACCATATGATCCAGCAATACACTCTTGGGTATATATCCAGGAAGAACAAAAACGCTAATTCAAAAAGATACATGTGCCCGGATGTTCACAGCAGCACTACTGAGAAAAGCGAAGACATAGAAGCAACCCAAGTGCTTATCAAGAGACAACAGGCTTAATAAGATGTGGTATTTATATACAATGGAATATTACTCAGCCATAAAAAGAATGGAATATTGCCATTTGCAGCAACATGGATGGACCTAAAGATTATCATGCTAAGTGAAGTCAGACAGAGAAAGACAAATATCATATGATATCACTTATATGTAGAATCTAACAAGTAATAGAAATGAATCTATATACAAAACAGAAACAGACTCACAGACATAGAAAACAAACTTATGGTTGCCAAAGGGTGGGGGAGGGACAAATTACGGGCATGGTGTTAACAGATAAAAACTACTACACGTAAAATAGATAAGCAACAAGAATTTACTGTATAGCACAGGGAATTATATTCAATATCTTGTAATAACCCATAATGAAACATAATCTGCAAAAAAAAATATAACTGAATCACTATGTTACACATCTGAAACTAATAAAATATTGTAAATCAACTATACATCAATAAAAAAAGAAAGTCTTATTTTCCCATACCAAAACATCATTTTTAATAGCTGCAGTGTATTTTACTATGTAGAAAACACCATAATTTAACCAGTCCCCTGTGAACATTTAGCCTTTAAGTTGCTTCATCTTTTGCCTGTATTATAAGTAACACTGTATTGAAAAATTTTGCATATAGACATTTTCACATTTCTATGGTTATTTCCTTATTTTAATGATATTTTTATATCCTTATGTTTATGAGGGTAATGTGTGTTTATAAAACTTAGAAATAATAGAAACTTTTTTTTTTTTTTTTTCAGTACGTGGGCCTCTCACTGTTGTGGCCTCTCCCGCTGTGGAGCACGGGTTCCGGATGCACAGGCTCAGCGGCCATGGCTCACGGGCCCAGCCGCTCCGTGGCATGTGGGATCCTCCCGGACCGGGGCACGAACCCGCGTCCCTGCATGGGCAGGCGGACTCTCAACCACTGTGCCACCAGGGAAGCCCTAAAAACATTTTTTTCTGAGGCAGCTGTGACCAACAGATGGTTGATTAACTGAAAAAGTTGGTAAAGCAAGGAATCGAAAAAAAAAAGAGGAATTTTATGAAAGATTCAGATGACTCTAATGCTATTTAAACTGTTCCAGAATAAAGAAAGAGAAATAAAGTATCCAAATTATTTAAATGAAGCTAAGATAACACTGATAAAAATATACAATTATTGTACTAGAAAACTATAGAGCAGTCTCACTTATGAATATCAATACAGCAATCCAACATAAATATTAGCAAACAGATTTCAGTAGCACATTAAAAGAACAACATTAACAATTAGGAATTCCAGGAATGCAAGGACCATTCAATATTTGGGAATCTATTATTATGATAGGAGAAAATTAATATTATCTTTCCAACAGGAACTAAGAAGGCATTTGATAAAATTCAATATCCATTCTTGGTAAAGATGCAGTAAACTAGCAATAGGTGGATACTTTCTTAAAATGGTTAAATATATCTATCACAGTCTAAGAGCCAGAATTGAGCTTAATGAAGAAACAATACACATTTCCATTAAAATCGGAAACAAGGCAAGGATGTCTAGTAACACTGCAATTATTTAACATTATTCTGCAGGTACTTACTAATTCAGTTAGATAAGAGAAACTAGAGGTATATATATATATTTTAAGAGAAGAGCTAACCATGACTATCTGCAGATGAGGTAATGCTATACCTAGAAAGTCTGAGTCACATGAAAAATGATGTCAAACAATATGGGAAGTAATTTGGCTTGGTAAAAAACAAAAACAAAAAACCCAACAGAATGAAACAGTCCTTTGGGACTTTCCTGGTGATGCAGTGGTTAAGAATCCACCTGCCAATGCAGGGGACAAGGATTCGATCCCTGGTCCGAGAAGATCCCACATGCCACGGAGCAACTAAGCCCGTGCGCCACAACTACTGAGCCTGCTGGCCACAACTACTGAAGCCTGCGTGCCTAGGGCCCATGCTCTGCGACAAAGAGAAGCTACCGCAATGAGAAATGCAGCCCATGCACTGCAAAGAAGAGTAGTCCCCGCTTGCCACTAGAGAAAGCCCATGCACAGCAACAAAGACCCAACACAGCTAAAAATCAATAAATAAGTAAATAAATTTATTTTGAAAAACCAATCTTTTAAATAAAAAACAATAATCAATTACAGGATGTAATGGAAGACCTTACTTGCATTGTAACTGAAAAAATAAGCTGAAAAGAAATACGGAAGTTCTATTTAAAGAAAAACTTAAAACACCACTGAGGGATACAAAAGAGAATGTGGACAAATGGAAAGGCATATTCTGCTTTTGAGTAAAAAGACTCAACATTGGAGTCATGTAAACTTTCCTTACTTGGCCTTCCCTGGTGGCGCAGTGGTTAAGAATCCACCTGCCAATGCAGGGGACATGGGTTCGAGCCCTGGTCCAGGAAGATCCCACATGCTGCAGATCAACTAAGCCCGTGCGCCACAACTACTAAGCCTGCGCTTCAGAGCCCGCAAGCCACAACTACTGAAGCCCGCACTCCTAGAGCCCATGCTCCACAACAAGAGAAGCCACCGCAATAAGAAGCCCGCGCACCACAATAAAGAGTAGCCCCCGCTCGCCACAACTAGAGAAAGCCCTCGTGTATCAACGAAGACCCAATGCAGCCTAAAATAAATAAATTTATTTTTTAAAAAGACAAAAAAAAAACACAAAAGGTTTAAAAAACAAACAAACAAAAACCATTCCTTACTTTAAGGCAATCTCAGTAAAAATACTGTAAGGAACTTTTTTGAGACCAATTAAGATACCTCTCAAGTTAATATGAAAAATAAATGGGCAAGAAGAGCCAGGATAATTATAAAAAATAACAGGGGAAAACCAACCCAGTTATTAAAACATTTAAAGTCAAAACAATTTACACAGTGCAGTGTTGGCATATGATAAGCAGCTCAGTGGAACAGAGTATAAAGTCCTGGACTCGACCCCAAAACTTATATATGACATAGTATATGACATTTACTGTCGTTCTGGTATATGATAAAGGTGCATTTCAAATAAGAGGAGGAAAAATAAATTTATCAGTCAATGGCATTGGGACAAACTGGGTAACTCTCGGAAATAAACTACGTTGGACCCATACTTCATACCTTACACCAAATAAATTTCAGGTGGGTCAAAGACTTAACTATAAGAAGTAAAGAGAAGTAGAAAGGAGTATGGAGATATTTTCATCTTGGAGTAGGAGAATTTTCTAAGTATGATATGAAACCTGGAAGGCTTGAAAAGAAGTTTGATAAATTGAACTATATAAAAATGAAAAAGTTCAGTATGAAAAATATTACCATAAGGAAAGTCAAAATACAAATAAACTGGAGGGAATTTGCAATTCTTATCACGCATAAGTTTTATTTTCCTGTTATAATAAAGAGCTCCTACAAAACAATAAGAAAAATACCTACAACTAAAACAGGATGTGAACGGGAGAGGGGGAAGATGGAGGAAGAGTAAGAAGCAGAGATCAACTTCCTCTCCACAGATACAGCAGAAATACATCTACACGTGGAACAGCTCCTACAGAAAACCCACTGAATGCTGGCAGAAGACCTCAGACCTCCCCAAAGGCAAGAAACTCCCCACGTACCTGGGTAGGGCAAAAGAAAAATAAACAGAGACAAAAGAATAGAGACGGGACCTGCACCAATGGGAGGGAGCGTTTAAGGAGGAAAGGTCTCCGCACACGAGGACACCCCTTCGCGGACGGAGACTACGGGTGGCGGAGGGGGAAAGCTTCGGAGCTGCTGAGGAGAGTGCAGCCACAGCGGTGCGGGGGGCAACGCGGAGAGATTCCCGCACAGAGGATCGGTGCCGACCGGCACTCACCAGCCCGAGAGGCTTGTCTGCTCACCCGCTGGGGTGGGAGTGGGGGCTGGGAGCTGAGGCTCGGGCTTCGGTCGGATCGCAGGGAGAGGACTGGTGGCGTGAACACAGCCTGAAGGGGTTAGTGCACCACGGCTGGCCGGGAGGGAGTCCGGGAAAAAGTCTGGACCTGCCGAAGAGGCAAGAGACTTTTTCTTCCCTCTTTGTTTCCTGGTGCGCGAGGAGAGGGGATTAAGAGCGCTGCTTAAAGGAGCTCCAGAGACAGGCGCGAGCCGCGGCTAACAGCGCAGACCCCACAGACGGGCATGAGACGCTAAGCCTGCTGCTGCCGCCACCAAGAAGCCTGTGTGTGAGCACAGGTCACTATCTACACCTCCCCTCCCAGGAGCCTGTGCAGCCCGCCACTGCCAGGGTCCTGTAATTCAGGGACAATTTCCCCGGGAGAACGCACGGTGCGCCTCAGGCTGGTGCATCGTCACGCCGGCCTCTGCCGCCGCAGGCTCGTCACGCACTCCGTGCCCCTCCCTCCCCCAGGCCTGAGTGAGCCAGAGCCCCCGAATCAGCGGCTCCTTTAACCCCGTCCTGTCTGAGCGAAGAACAGACGCCCTCCGGCGACCTACATGCAGAGGCGGGGCCAAATCCAAAGCTGAACCCCGGGAGCTGTGCGAACAAAGAAGAGAAAGGGAAATTTTTCCCAGCAGCCTCAGGAGCAGCAGATTAAATCTCCACAATCAACTTGATATACCCTGCATCTGTGGAATACCTGAATAGACAACGAATCATCCCAAATTGAGGTGGTGGACTTTGAGAGCAACATATATTATTTTTTCCCCTTTTCCTCTTTTTGTAAGTGTGTATGTATATGCTTCTGTGTGAGATTTTGCCTGTATAGCTTTGCTTTCACCATTTGTCCTAGGGTTCTGTCCGTTCGTTTTTTTTTTTGTTTGTTTGTTTTTACTTAAAAAATTTTTTTTCTTAATAATTATTTTTTATTTTAATAACTTTATTTTATCTTATTTTCTTTTCTTTCTTTCTTTCTTTCTTTCCTTCTTTCTACTTTTTCTCTCTTTTATTCTGAGCCATGTGGATGAAAGGCCTTTGGTGCTGCAGCCAGGAGTCAGTGCTGTGCCTCTGAGGTGGGAGAGCCACCTTCAGGACACTGGTCCACAAGAGACCTCCCAGCTCCATGTAATATCAAATGGCAAAAATCTCCCAGAGATCTCCGTCTCAACACCAACACCCAGCTTCACTCAACGACCAGCAAGCTACAGTGCTGGACACCCTATGCCAAACAACTAGCAAGACAGGAACACAACCTCACCCATTAGCAGAGAGGCTGCCTAAAATCATAATAAGGCCACAGACACCCCAAAACACACCACCAGACGTGGACCTGCCCACCAGAAAGACAAGATCCAGCCTCATCCACCAGAACACAGGCACTAGTCCCCTCCATCAGGAAGCCTACACAACTCACTGAACCAACTTTAGCCACTAGGGACAGACACCAAAAACAATGGGAACTACGAACCTGCAGCCTGCAAAAAGGAGACCAAAACACAGTAAGATAAGCAAAATGAGAAGACAGAAAAACAGCAAATGAAGGAGCAAGATAAAAACGCACCAGACCTAACAAATGAAGAGGAAATAGGCAGTCTACCTGAAAAACAATTCAGAATAGTGATAGTAAAGATGATCCAAAACCTTGGAGATAGAATAGAGGAAATGCAAGAAACATTTAACAAGGACCTAGAAGAACTAAAGAGGAAACAAGCAACGATGAACAACACAATAACTGAAATTAAAAATACTCTAGAAGGGATCAATAGCAGAATAACTGAGGCAGAAGAACGGATCACTGACCTGGAAGATAAAATAGTGGAAATAACTACTGAAGAGCAGAATAAAGAAAAAAGAATGAAAAGAATTGAGGACAGTCTCAGAGACCTCTGGGACAACGTTAAACGCACCAACATTCGAATTATAGGGGTCCCAGAAGAAGAAGAGAAAAATAAAGGGACTGAGAAAATATCTGAAGAGAGTACAGTTGAAAACTTCCCTAATATGGGAAAGGAAATAGCTAATCAAGTCCAGGAAGCACAGAGAGCCCCATACAGGATAAATCCAAGGAGAAACACGCCAAGACACATAGTAATCAAACTGGCAAAAATTAAAGACAAAGAAAACATATTAAAAGCAGCAAGGGAAAAACAACAAATAACACACAAGGGAATCCCCATAAGGTTAACAGCTGATCTTTCAGCAGAAAATCTGCAAGCCAGAAGGGAGTGGCAGGACGTATTTAAAGTGATGAAGGAGAAAAACCTACAACCAAGATTACTCTACCCAGCAAGGATCTCATTCAGATTTGATGGAGAAATGATAACCTTTACAGACAAAAGCTGAGAGTTCAGCACCACCAAACCAGCTTTACAACAAATGCTAAAGAACCTTCTCTAGGCAAGAAACACAAGAGAAGGAAAGGACCTACAATAACAAACCCAAAACAATTAAGAAAATGGTAACAGGAACATACATATCGATAATTACCTTAAATGTAAATGGATTAAATGCTCCCACCAAAAGACACAGACTGGCTGAATAGATACAAAAACAAGACCCATATATATGCTGTCTACAAGAGACCCACTTCAGACCTAGGGACACATACAGACTGAAAGTGAGGGGATGGAAAAAGATATTCCATGCAAATGGAAATCAAAAGAAAGCTGTAGTAGAAATTTTCATATCAGACAAGATAGACTTTAAAATAAAGAATGTTACAATAGACAAGGAAGGACACCACATAATGATCAAAGGATTGATCCAAGAAGAGGATATAACAATTGTAAATATTTATGCACCCAACATAGGAGCACCTCAATACATAAGGCAAATACTAACAGCCATAAAAGGGGAAAACAACAGTAACACATTCATAGTAGGGGACTTTAACACCCCACTTTCACCCATGGACAGATCATCCAAAATGAAAATAAATAAGGAAACACAAGCTTTAAATGATACATTAAACAAGATGCACTTAATTGATATTTATAGGACATTCCATCCAAAAACAACAGAATATACTTTCTTCTCAAGTGCTCATGGAACATTCTCAAGGATAGATCATATCTTGGGTCACAAATCAAGCCTTGGTCAATTTAAGAAAATTAAAATTGTATCAAGTATCTTTTCTGACTACAATGCTATGTGACTAGATATCAATTACAGGAAAAGACCTGTAAAAAATACAAACACATGGAGGCTAAACAATACACTACTTAATAATGAAGTGACCACTGAAGAAATCGAAGATGAAATCAAAAAATACCTAGAAACAAATGACAGTGGAGACACGATGACCCAAAACCTATGGGATGCAGCAAAAGCAGTTCTAAGAGGGAAGTTTATAGCAATACAATCCTACCTTAAGAAACAAGAAACATCTCAAATAAACAACCTAATCTTGCACCTAAAGCAATTAGAGAAAGAACAAAAAACCCCCAAAGTTAGCAGAAGGAAAGAAATCATAAAGATCAGATGAGAAATAAATGAAAAAGAAATGAAGGAAACGACAGCAAAGATCAATAAAACTAAAAGCTGGTTCTTTGAGAAGATAAACAAAATTGATAAACCATTAGCCAGACTCATCAAGAAAAATAGGGAGAAGACTCAAATCAATAGAATTAGAAATGAAAAAGGAGAAGCAACAACTGACACTGCAGAAATAAAAAAGATCATGAGAGATTACTACAAGCAACTATATGCCAATAAAATGGACAACCTGGAAGAAATGGACAAATACTTAGAAATGCACAACCTGCCAAGACTGAACCAGGAAGAAAGAGAAAATATGAACAGACCAATCACAAGCACTGAAATTGAGACTGTGATTAAAAATCTTCCAACAAACAAAAGCCCAGGACCAGATGGCTTCACAGGCGAATTCTATCAAACATTTAGAGGAGAGCTAACACCAACGCTTCTCAAACTCTTCCAAAATATAGCAGAAGGAGGAACACTCCCAAACTCATTCTACGAGGCCACCATCACCCTGATACCAAAACCAGACAAAGATGTCACAAAGAAAGAAAACACTGATGAACACAGATGCAAAAATCCTAAACAAAATACTAGCAAACAGAATCCAACAGCACATTAAAAGGATCATACACCATGATCAAGTGGGGTTTATTCCAGGAATGCAAGGATTCTTCAATATACGCACATCAATCAATGTGATACACCATGTTAACAAACTGAAGGAGAAAAACCATATGATCATCTCAATAGATGCAGAGAAAGCTTACGACAAAATTCAACACCCATTTATTTTAAAAACCCTGCAGAAAGTAGGCATAGAGGGAACTTTCCTCAACATAATAAAGGCCATATATGACAAACCCACAGCCAACACTGTCCTCAATGGTGAAAAACTGAAACCATTTCCACTTAGATCAGGAATAAGACAAGGTTGCCCACTCTCACCACTATTATTCAACGTAGTTTTGCAAGTTTTAGCCACAGCAATCAGAGAAGAAAAATAAATAAAAGGAATCCAAATCGGAAAAGAAGAAGTAAAGCTGTCACTGTTTGCAGATGACATGGTACTATACATAGAGAATCCCAAAGATGCTACCAGAAAACTATTAGAGCTAATCAATGAATCTGGTAAAGTAGCAGGATAAAAAATTAATGCACAGAAATCTCTGGTATTCCTATACACTAATGATGAAAAATCTGAAAATGAAATCAAGAAAACACTCCCATTTACCACTGCAACAAAAAGAATAAAATAACTAGGAATAAACCTACCTAAGGAGACAAAAGACCTATATGCAGAAAATTACAAAACACTGATGAAAGAAATTAAAGATGATACAAACAGGTGGAGAGATATACCATGTTCTTGGATTGGAAGAATCAACATTGTGAAAATGACTCTTCCACCCAAAGCAATCTACAGATTCAATACAATCCCTATCAAACTACCACTGGCATTTTTCACAGAACTAGAACAAAATATTTCACAATTTGTATGGAAACACAAAAGACCCCGAATAGCCAAAGCAATCTTGACAATGAAAACTGGAGCTGGAGGAATCAGGCTCCCTGACTTCAGACAATACTACAAAGCTGCAGTAATCAAGACAGTATGGTACTGGCACAAAAACAGAAATATAGATCAGTGGAACAGGATAGAAAGCCCAGAGATAAACCCACGCACATATGGTCACCTTATCTTTGATAAAGGAGGCAGGAATGTACAGTGGAGAAAGGACAGCCTCTTCAATAAGTGGTGCTGGGAAAACTGGACAGGTACATGTAAAAGTATGAGATTAGAACACTCCCTAACACCATACACAAAAATAAGCTCAAAATGGATTAGAGGTCTAAATGTAAGGCCAGGAACTATCAAACTCTTAGAGGAAAACATAGGCAGAACACTCTATGACATAAATCACAGCAAGATCCTTTCTGACCCACCTCCTAGAGAAATGGAAATAAAAACAAAAATAAACAAATGGAACCTAATGAAACTTAAAAGCTTTTGCACAGCAAAGGAAACCATAAACAAGACCAAAAGACAACCCTCAGAATGGAAGAAAATATTTGCAAATGAAACAACTGACAAAGGATTAATCTCCAAAATTTATAAGCAGCTCATGCAGCTTAATAACAAAAAAACAAACAACCCAATCCAAAAATGGGCAGAAGACCTAAATAGACATTTCTCCAAAGAAGATATACAGACTGCCAACAAACACATGAAAGAATGCTCAACATCACTAATCATTAGAGAAATGCAAATCAAAACTACAATGAGATATCATCTCACACCAGTCAGAATGGCCATCATCAAAAAATCTAGAAACAATAAATGCTGGAGAGGGTGTGGAGAAAAGGGAACCCTCTTACACTGTTGGTGGGAATGTAAATTGATACAGCCACTGTGGAGAACAGTATGGAGGTTCCTTAGAAAACTACAAATAGAACTACCATATGACCCAGCAATCCCACTACTGGGCATATACCCTGAGAAAACCATAATTCAAAAAGAGTCATGTACCAAAATATTCATTGCAGCTCTATTTACAATAGCCAGGTCATGGAAGCAACCTAAGTGTCCATCATCTGATGAATGGATAAAGAAGTTGTGGCACGTATATACAATGGAATATTACTCAGCCATAAAAAGAAACGAAATTGAGTTATTTGTAGTGAGGTGGATGGACCTAGAGTCTGTCATACAGAGTGAAGTCAGTCAGAAAGAGAAAAACAAATACCGTATGCTAACACATATATATGGAATCTAAGGAAAACAGAAAAAAAAATGTCATTAAGAACCTGGGGGTAAGACGGGAATAAAGACACAGACCTATTAGAGAATGGACTTGAGGATATGGGGAGGGGGAAGGGTAAGCTGTGACAAAGTAAGAGAGTGGCATGGACATATATACACTACCAAACGTAAAATAGATAGCCAATGGGAAGCAGCCGCATGGTACAGGGAGATCAGCTCAGTGCTTTGTGACCACCTAGAGGGGTGGGATAGGGAGGGTGGGAGGGAGGGAGACGCAAGAGGGAAGACATATGGGTACATATGTATATGTATAACTGATTCACTTTGTTATAAAGCAGAAACTAACACACCATTGTAAAGCAATTATACTCCAATAAAGATGTTAAAAATAAATAAATAAATAAATAAATAAAAAAGGATGTACTGTTGAAGAAAACACAGAAGGCTCTTAAATATATAGAAAGATAGTCTCACATATAATAAGGAAATGCAAAAAAAGAAGAAAAACTAAAAAGAACATTTTATATATCAATTTGGCAAATCTCATAAGTTTGCTAACATACTATGCAAGTGAAAGTGAGGGAAAAATAAACATTATTACACATACTGAATGGAGTGTAAATTGGCACAATGACTCTGAAGGGCAATTTGGCAATATCTATCAAGATTATAGATATGAATATACTTCCACCCAGCAATCATTTGTAGGAAATTAGCCAACAAATACCTCTCATATGTTCAAATGGTATACGTGCAAAGTTATTCATTGTAGTATAATTTGTAATTACAAAATACTGGAAACAATCTAAATGTTCAGCAACAGAAGTTTGGTTAAATGAACTACTGTATATTCATACAATGGAAAAAATGTCATGCAACTATTGAAAAAAGAGATGTAGTGACGTGGATTATTCTTCAAGATAGAGTACGGCAAGGTGCAGAACCATTTGTGTGAAAAAAGGAAACTAATAGAAATATATTTAGTTTTGCTTGTTTATTCATAAAGTATTTCTGAGTGGATCCCCAGTATCTTAGGTCAGTCTGCAACTAGACTAGATGCCACAGACTAGATAGCTTAAAGAAAAATGAATTTTCTCACTGTTCTGGAGGCTGGAAGTCTGGGATCAGGGTGTTAGCATGCTCACGTCCTGGCGAGGACTCTCTTCCTGGCTGAAGATGGCTCTCTTCTCCCTGTGTGTTCACATGGTGGAGAGGGAGTAAGCTCTCTGGTATCTCTTCTTATAAGGGCACTAATCTAATCCCATTATGGGGGCTCTACTCTTATGACCTCATCAAAACCCAACTACCTCCCAAGGGCTCCATCTCAAGATACCATCCCATTGGGGTGGGGGGACTTAAGCCTTCAACATATGAATTTGGGAGGGGGGGGATACAATTCAGTCCATAGCACTAAGTAACTGATAATAGCAGCTGTCTCTTGGCCCAAGGAGGGAAACAGGAGCTAGGGGATAGGACAGTAAAGGTGATTTTTCACTGTTTGCTCTTTATACCTCTGTAATTCCCCAACACCAGCTGGATGTCCAACAATTTGATTCAATTCTGATACTATCTATCTGGAGTTAGTGTCAGATCCCACAAGTGAAAGGGCTCAGTCCCACAAGGCTGCCCCCACTTCAGATGCCAATCACAACTCCTAGGCCACCAGTAATTCTGACCAACCAGCTATAAATTGGGGGTTCCCATGACCCCTTCCTCAGGTATGATAATTTGCTAAAATGGCCCGCAGAACTCAGGAAAACATTTACTGGTTAAGTATAAAAGAGGCAAATGAACAGCCAAATGAAGAGGCACATAGGTGAGGTCCAGAAGGGTCCTGAGTGCAAAAGCATCTGTCCCTGTGGAGCTGGGGCGCTTCATCCTTCCAGCATGTGGATGTGTTCACCAACCTGGAAGCTCTCCAAACCCTGTTTAGGGATGTTTATGGAGACCTCATTGCAAGGGTATGACTGATCAAATCACTGGCCATTGGTGATTGAACTCCATCTCTATCCCCTCTCCTCATCCCTCCCCAGTGGTTGGGGGGGTGGGACTGAAAGTTCCAACCCTCTAATCAAGGCTTGGTCTTTTGGAGACCACTCCTGGTCCTGAAGCTATCTAGAGGTCCACCAAGAATCACCTCATTAGCACGAACTCAGACACGGTTGAAAGGGGCTTGTTATGAATAACAAAAGACACTCTGTCACTCAGAAAATTCCAAGGGTTTTAGGAGTTCTGTATCAAGAAGGGCATGGAGGGGGACACAAAGACCAAATATATATTTCCTATAATATCACAATACCTTTTCTTTTTAAATTTTTTTTGATGTGGGCCATTTTTAAAGTCTCTGTTGAATTTGTTACAATATTGCTTCTTCTTCTTTTATTTTTTTACCAGAATATTCTCACATTTTATTTATTTCAAGGCACTTTCCACCAGAAAGTGTAAAGAGAAGAAATAAACTACCCTGGTAAAACATTACATTTTAACAAAACAGTGAGATCCAAATGAGACAAAGCAGAAAAACTGACATATTTAATGTTCATTATCTTGAAATGGCTTAAAGTAGTTTGCCTGCTGAAAAAACAGAGACTGCAAAAAGGAGGAAACAGAGAAGTCTGCCAAGATGCCCCCTTGAAGATTTTCAGCCCATGGGGAAGGAACTAAACCCCTTAAACAAAGGTAAAGAACCGAAGAGTAACATCTGAATTCTCCACATCTCGCCAGCACCCAGCTCACATGGGTTTTAGAAATGGCTGATCAAGTCACTCACTGATTGAATTGGTGAATAAAATAGCAACACTTCTCATAAGCATTTAACAACATTTCATGCACGTGACAAACCCCATTCAGGTCCCAATAGTTTATGGATGATTCTTGCCCATTACTATACATCTCAAACCCTCTATTTTGAAAAATATGTCAAATTGATTATATATTAATTATGCACATAAACGATCTTACATACACTAATAATAAAGGACTAGGAATATGCTGAATTACCTGGTGCTTTTCAAAAAATGTACGGTTTTATCTCCACTTCCCTAATATTTTCCTTCCAGCTTCTGCTGTATTTAACTCTTAATTTCCTGAAGATTAAAACCCCCTTAACTTATTTTTATCCTCAAACCTCAGAGGAAATGATTGTACAGAAAGGTCACACCTGAGGCTGATGACTGAGACAGAATTGAAATTCGTCACTTCTAGGGGGTAAGGAAAGGGCCCCTGCCCCAATCCTCACAAGGTCCAAAGGGCAGCACAAAGGGCCAGTCTAGGCCCTGAATGGTCTACAAGGACCGCAGCAGTTTTGCCTTTGCACCCATTACTGAATTACACCATCACCTGGGGAAGGAAAAAAAAATATGGAACGCTTCATGAATTTGCGTGTCATCCTTGTGCAGGGGCCATGCTAATCTTCTCTGTATTGTTCCAATTTGGGTATATGTGCTGCTGAAGCGAGCACTGCTTCTGTTTTTTATGTTTGGGGTTTTATTGGCCATGAGGCATATGGGATCTTAGCTCCCCGACCAGGGATCGAACCTGCACCCCCTGAATTGGAAGGCAAAGTCTTAACCACTGGACTGCCAGGGAAGTCCCCCACAATACCTTTTGAATTTTAACCTATGTACACACACACACACTAAATAGTATTAAAATAGTGAAGAGGGGGGAATGCTCAAAAAGCCTGAGTTAACCAAGTTCACATAACTTGCTAAGGTGAGACCTGGGCCTCAGATTTCCTTACTTCTATTGAAAGATTCTTTACAATGTGTCATGATTATTTTTTCATCTCTTTGAAGATGTTTACTGCTTTTGTGACTTCAGGGGTCTGAGATTTCTAGTTGTCACATTTTAAAAAGGTGAGTCCTCCAGACTTTGGGGCATGGGACACTTGTGGGAGATCAACATTAATGTAGTTTTTCTCCAATGATCAGTGCAAGACATAGTATACAGAGACAGTTATTTATATCATGCAAATTGGGAAAGACTTGGAAACCATCCCATACAAAATACCTCTCTACTAGTCTGTTCAAAGGCCTGAAAGAAATCCTACTACTGTAAACCTCTTAAGAGAAATGCAAATATTTCTAAGAGAGGTACTCTCACACTCTGAACAATTATTAACTCCTCCTGAAAAAATGAATTTATTAGGTTCCTACCTCCAGGTCAGATTCCAAGAGCAAGCTCCTAGAGGAATGGGACTAAGGATAGTAAATTTCGGTAAAAAACAAAGTTTTAAGGCCCAGTTTTATCACCTGTAAAATGAGTGGGCTGGACCAGTGTCTCCTCAGATTTTCTTCCTAAATACCTGCTCTGCTAAATACCTTATTTCGTTTGTTACATGGAAAAACTGGGACGTGTGAAAAGGGGAAAGGGGATTGTTTTTCTTACTTGTCAGATGAGGAAACTGAGGCTCGAAAGAGTTGGGTCTCTTGTCCAAGATCATCAGCCAAGGAGCCTGTTTGACATGATCATTAAGTCCAGGTTCAGGGACCTTTCCACTGCATCATATTCGTTTCTTCATCTTTTGAGCCCCTACTACAGTGTACGGTGCTGGGATACAAAATTGAAAAGATGAGGCTCCTGCCCTCTTGGGGTCTGGCAGCCATTGGAGAAGATAAGTACCTAGCCACATTGTCAGCTCCATGCTGGAAAGAGAGATAGATGGGAGGATGGAGAGTTGGGAGTGGGGATCAGCTAAAGCTTCACAGGAGAGGCACATCGCTGAAGTTGAACTAGGAAGGATGAGCAGGTGTTTGGTATAAAGAAAGGGAGGGCCAGTGCTCTCAGGAGAAGAGACTTCACATTAAAGTGGGACGCAAGGTGCAGTGAGTTGCCTGCAGCAGATTGTCAGAGAGAAACTTTGGGGCAGAGGGGCCTTTCAACCTCTTTTGGATAACATCATTTGTCATTCCCTTGTTCATGTCTGTGACAGATTGTTGGGGTCATAGGCTCCTTCTAACTGGCTCCTCTGCCATCCCTATGTGGTCCTTTATTAAAGGGGCTATATTATGAAAGAAGATGAAAAGTGACAGACAAATAACCGACCATGCCATAACTTCTTCAGTTGTTTTATACTTAGTTTTACTTCCCAGATTATGGAGTAGGGGATTGGAATCGCCCTTGAAGTTTTCACAAGACTCAGTAACACACCCAGGTTACAAGTGAAGGACAAAGACAAAATTTTCATCATTGATTAAAAGAAGAAATCCATCAAGGCTACTGCCTGGGCCAGCTGGAGTCATGGGTGAGGGCTCCTGGAACAGGGGCAGGTTGCTACCAGATGGCTTGGGGACACCACATTGTGCAAGCCTCCCCTTAACATCCCAGAAACGCACTTCGGAAGTAGAACTAGGAAGTCTCTCTCTTCCCTTCCTCACGTTTGCTCCTCAATTTTTGACCACTTGGGTCAGTATCACTCTGACATACATCTGTCTCTGACGTGTCGGTGGTTCTCATTTAGCTCACTTACAGACCTGTAAACACAGACAGACAGACACACACACACACACACATACAGACCTCTTGTACCTCTCTCCTGAAGTGGGTGAAATCTATCTTCTGCTACACTCTTTACATTTCTGACACAGATACAATACTCAGGGCTCCTAGCCAAAACTCTAATTCATTTCATGTTCTTAAAAGAGACCTAAGTTATTCCAAATCTTTTGTCCATTTTACAAACTCCCTCTTGTTTGCTTTTCTTTTACGGTAATGGGGGAACACTGCATTCACCTGAGTCTTTCTTAACACATTGCATTTGTTTATAAATCAATCCTTTTAAAGCTGCTCCAGGTAGATCCCTTGGTGGGTGTGCAAGTGAAATGCACCAGAGAAAGATTGAGCTGTCTAGGATAAGAGAAAATTGCATAGTTCCCGAAAGAGAGTGGGAGGGAGGGTGAAGGTGAAAAGAGGAAGGAGGAAAGAGAGGTGCCCGAGTGGCCAGGCCACCATCTTCCCAGTCAGCCAGGTTTGTAACCTCAGGGACTTCTCACCTCCTCACATTTATGTGCCCTCCCCAGGCAGCCAGTTGCCAAAGCCTGCCATTCTTCCTTCTCTGCCTTTTAAGTGGGAATTCCCTTCATTCTGTTCTTACTATCACATCTTTAACCGGGATCCTGAACACTGAGCTCAGAATATATCAACCTCCCAGTGGACCAGTTTATCAGCTTCCCGGCTGACCTTCCTGCCACCAACTTCTCTACCCTCTGTCACACTCCCATTATCAGACCAATCTTCCTAAAACATACTTTGTCCACCACATTGGACAAAGCCTTGGCGGCTCCCCACAGACCTTTAACTAAAGCTTGCTAGTTTTAGCCTAAAATTCAAGGTCCCATGCATGTGGCCCTAACTTATTCTTTTTGGCCTATCTTCATAGCATTAGCTATTAGTAAACACTTACCAAGGGCCAGGCACGCTGTTAAAAGCTTCTAAATGTTGTTTGTCTAGTTGGAATCTCTTTCCAGGAAAGGTGTTTGTCCCCCCGTTAGCGAGATCCCGTCGGGTGGCCATTAACGAGAGCTGAGCATGTGACACAGACCAGCCAATCAGAGCATTCTTCCACCCCAAGCCACAGGCCAACCAATCAGAGCATTCTACTCTCCCCCATCTCCAAGCCCAGCTTTAGGAAATTTGACTTAAAGGTACGGGAGAGAGTGGGTTTCTCTCTTCTTCTGGGGTTGAAAGCTACACAGAAAAGCAGAGAAGAGATGGAGAATGAGAGAGAGGGGGAAACCTGATGACATTGTCCCTCTGGATCCCACCACGCAGGCAGCTAGTTCTACGTCCGGCCTTTTACCATAATGAGTCAAAAAGTCCGTTCCTTACTTAAGCTTGAGTTAGGTTTGCTGTTATTTGCAACTGAAACAATGACTAGAGCACTTTACAGGACTTAGCTCATTAGACCCTTACCGCGGCCCGGTGAAGTAGGACTGTCCACTTTCAATCATTTTGATGAGGCAGTGACATCAGAGAGATGTGACTTTCCCGGGGTCTCGCAGCTTTTAATGCGGAGATATTTACGACCAGGCGTCTGACTACAGAGCTCTTACGGTGTGTTCTAAGGCCCTTCAGCAAGACATGCCCAGTATTTCCTGTGTGCCAGGTAGGAGGCTGAGTGCAACACACACCTGCTCCCATCCCATCTGCTCGTGTGCTGCACACTATGGCCTCACACAGGTCCTGAATTTTTACATCTGGATCTTTACTCAGGGTATTTTCTCCACCTGAGCATGCTCCCTACCCCACCTCTGCCTGGCAATATATACTTATCCTTCAAATCTGAAATCAAATGTCAAATCCATCTGAAGGCCTGTCCTCGAAGGCCTCACCCAGAAGAAATTACTTCCTCCTTTGAGTTTTAAAGACTTTGACTTGAACACAGGGCCAAATGGGTGTCTTCCGGGGCTTACTGCACAGTAACTTGTGGGCATTTCTTATGGAGGTTGAGGGGACTGGTGGTTTGAAGTCACCAGATTTCCACTCCAGTCATTTCAACGGTAACTCTGCAAAACCCACCCATTTTGTAACAAGCAGTGCCAGTGTTGTGGTCATGAGTGTTATCTTTAGAGTGTACAGGGCTGGGCTGGAACCTGGCTCTGTAACTCTCAAGCTTGGGCAACCTTAAACAGATTGCTTGTTCTCTGGGTGTTTCATTTTTCTTATCTGAGTACGGAGATGAGAACAGCATTGATTTAGAGAGCTGTGAGAAGTAAATGAGATAACCAACGTTAAGGCCTTAGCATACTATCTGGCATATAGCATATATCTCTATCTATCTATCTGTCTATCTATCTAAAGTTTTTATGTAAGGGATCATAGCTTCTACTCATGTTGCCTCCTCATACAGAGCAGACACAAGTAAAACATGTATTTATTAAGTGAAGGACCAGTCTTACAAATATCCACTCCCTTAAACCTTCTCCCGGGCTTCTACAGCAAATGACCAATTACAGCTGCTTGAGGAAATGAAAGAGAGTTGGAAGCAGCAGGACAGAGGTGGGGGGGGGGAAGGAAGAGGGAAGATGGGGGTCAGGAAATAAAAGCCCCTTTCAAGGAAGAGTATTGGGACTTCCATGGTTGTCCAGTGGTTAATCCCTGGTCAGGGAGCTAAGATCCCACGTGCCTTGTGGCCAAAAAAGCAAAACATAAAACTGAAGCAATATTGTAACAAATTCAATAAAGACTTTAAAAATGGTCCACATCAAAAAAAAAAGATCTTAAAAAAAAAAGAGTATTATAAGAGCAGCGAAGGTAATCAAACACCAGAATTATTTTTGTTCCTTAGACCAACCCTTCCTTCATCCCTTATTTGTCTTCTCTCAGTGGACATCAGGTGAGGTAGCCAATGACATAGGCTCCATTATCTTCTGGAATTGTGCAGCATTACCAGTTCAGTCCTCCTCCTATAAGCGGGCACAAGGCAGCCGTGCTGCAGTGGTGGCAGCAGCGGCACCTGCCGTTGCAGCGGCTTGCTGACCTCTGGGCTGCAACTATGGTGGTGTGACCTTGAAACAAATATTCAAGCTGTGGCCCCTGACTCCTCCTCCAGCCCTTCCAACAATATTGAAAGCGTATAATCCCTTTTATTGTATCCCTCTCTTCTTGAAATACCTAGAGAGGTTTCTGTTTCCAGCACTAACTTCTGCTTAATACATATAACATATTTAAAACAGCATATTAAAATTAGTTTTAAAAAGTTAGTCAATTTAAAGTTTATTTTAAAATATATTTATAAACATGATATATAGATATGGAAATTATCATGAAGATGATCACCAATGGCTGGATACTAAAGTTGAGGAGACACTGATCTCGTTTAACACTCATAACCAAGTTGGCACTATTATTACCTACAAGAGAAAATTTTGAGAGGTTAAATGACTTGCCCAGGATCACACAGGTACTAAGTGATTGTTCTGACTCCACCGTTTTTAAACTGGAGAAAGGACTTGGAACTTCATTTGATTGTCATCAAGGATCAGACATCAAGCAGCACCTGAGCTGTGTCCTGAAGAATTAATTGACTTAGCCAGTAAGTTGGGGAGGTTGGGGGGGGGATTTCTAGGCTGAACGAACAGCATGAGCAAAGGGATGGTGGTGTGAATGAACATCCCTCATCACAGGATCCAATGGAACCTTACAATTCTGGAGAAGAGGGACATGACTGGAAGTGATGCTTGAGAGGTAAGCAGGGATCCAGTCCTGGGAGGCCTTGGAGGCCATGCTGAGGAGATGAAACAATTCTAAAAGCTAGGGGGCCATGGAAGGATTTTACTGATGGCATGGTCTATTTACATGGGAATTTTAGAGAGGTCATTCTGGTAATCTGAGGCGTGATGGGTGGAGTTGTCCAGTAGAGAGCTGGGATAAGGGGCTAGAGCTATGGGAGAGCAGTGGGCTGGGGGAGTCTATAGGTAGGTGATGAGAACAGAAACTATCTACCTTTTTTTTTTTTTTCTTCTTTTTTTGCGGTACGCAGGCCTCTCACTGTTGCGGAGCACAGGCTCCGGACGCACAGGCTCAGCAGCCACGGCTCACGGGCCCAGCCACTCCGCGGCATGTGGGATCTTCCCGGACAGGGGCACGAACCCGTGTCCCCTGCATCGGCAGGCGGACTCTCAACCACTGCACCACCAGGGAAGCCCAGAAACCATCTATCTTTGCATGGTTGATGGTCCACATTGAACAAGACAGTCCACATTGGGATGAGGGCTGGGATCTGGAGGCTGTGGGACCACAGGACATCAGAATATTTTCTCACATGCCAGGGACCCTAAGTCACCCAATCTAACAACTACTCTTAGATTTAGAAGGATGCACGAACACTGTTTTCTCTTAGGCCCCTTCCTTTATCCCCTCCCTATCTGCCCATGTCCCTTCCACCCACTGGCAGAAATACATCTGCACTGTATTTGTGTTAAAATGACCTCATTGTATTTCTAAGATGGAAAGTGTGCTGTTAGTGGGCTCCTCTTTAGGAAAACCCAAGACTTGTCTGAGTGGTGGGTAGTGTTTGAGCCAGGCCCTTTTAGTTTTCTTCCATTCATTTGTGGAGAAACTGGTGCCCTTAGGAAACTGCTTAAATTTTGTTTCATTATTCCCTATGTTTGGATTATGTCCATTCAGTCATTCAACACATACTGACTGTATTCAGTCATTCAACACACCTGCTATATGTCAAAGTTCCTGCCCTCATGGAGATTATATTCTATAGTAGTGATAATATATATATATGATATAGTAGTTATATATATATATATATATATTAGGTTGAAGAAAAATAAAACAAGGTGGCATGGTAAGGGGCTAGAGAGTGATGAAGACTGATACTTGAGGAGGAGCAAAGGAATCTTCTCACAAAAGACAACATTTGAACAGTGACCTGACTGAAGTAAGGAAGTGGCCATATGGCTCTTGGGGAAAGAGGTCTCAGGTAGAGGAAATTGAACTCAGAAACAGAGACTAGATTTGTGGTTACCAGGGGCAGGGGGTGGGGGTAGGGGTAGAGAAAATGGGTGAAGCTGGTCAAAGGGTAAAATTACCAGTTATAAGATGAATAAATTATGGGGATCTAATGTACAGCATGATGAATACAGTTAACAATACTGTATTGTATACTTGAAAGTTGCTAAGAGAGTAGATCTTAAAAGTTTTCACCAAAAAACTATGTGAGGTGATGGATGTGTTTCCTAACCTTACTACAGTAATAATTTTGCCATTTATACATATATCAAGTCATCACATTGTACACCTTAAAATTACACAATGTTATATGTCAATTATATCTCAGTAAAGCAGGGAAAATAAAAGTTACAGGAAAGTTTCCAGACTGTGGCAGGCGGGGCGTGATTTTTTTTTTTTTTTTTCTGTTGTTGTTTTGTTTTTGGTTTTGGCCGTGCTTTGCGGCTTGTGGGATTTTAGTTCCCCAGCCAGGAATCAAACCCAGGCCTTTGGCGGTGAGAGCGTGGAGTTCTAACCACTGGACCACCAGGGAATTCCCTGTTTGATTTTATTGTTGTGGCTGTTTTATTTGGGACATAATCTTAAATTGAAAAATAAACAGAAAGTCAAAGTGAAAAAAAAAAAAAAAAGAAGTTCTGAAGTAGAGGGAATAGCAAGTGTAAAGTGCAGGGACCGGGGTGTGTTTGCTGTGTTAGAGGAATGAGCTAGGAAGCCAGTGTGGCTGGAGTGAAGAGTGGTTGAGAAAGAGAGGTAGGAGATGAGTCAGAGAAGCAGCCAGGGTTATGGAAGGACTTTGATTTTATTCTAAGTGTGCTAGGAAGCTGCTGAGCAAGGGAGTGTCATGATCTGAATTTTATATATATATATATTTTTTTTTTTTTCCCATAGAAAGCAGAAAAATTATTTATTCCAAAAGATGGCAGAAATAAGAAATTCATCCTGAAAATATACTTTGGTATATATTTTTGGTATAATTCTGGTGAGACAGATTTTCCCTCTGAACATGTTCTCCTACTGACTGCCCCACTGCAGTCTTACTGTGTATAACAGTTTTCAAACACTTCCCTCATTCTCATGTTGTGAGCAGGCAGGAGCCACCTTCAAATCCACAGGATCCAAGGAGATAGTAACATTATTTCTCAGAAGAATGGCACTTTCTATCTCAGAAGAGTACATAAACATTTTGTGGAGGCAGCACAGTTTAGATTAAATAGACACATCATTCATCAAAATGTAAAGAAGGAGACAGGAAAAAATACTGCATTCTAGAATAAGATATTCAAATGTGGTGTGAATGTTTAAGGCAGCTGACGACCAAAGTGGGCAAGTCAGGGAAGGTGGTCTGGGTATGGAGGAGCTTTTGCATCTAGAGGAGTTCTCTTCGTGACCTCAATGACTGAGCCCTGGCGAGCAGGTCTTCTTCCTCAAGACCAATGATGTTTGAGGTACCTACCAGATGGTTTCATTTTTCAACTGTGGTCCAAAGAGAGGGTTAAGTTGGGCCAGAACTGCAATCAGCCAAAAGAGATAGCAGCAAACTGAACAGGTCACCAAGATGGTGATGATAATGATGATAACTCCCCAGTTGGGACCCTTAGGGATGAACCCAGGGCACCAAAAAGCCAAGGAAGCCCTAGAACACATTCATCACGACGAGAGGCACTGTGAAGCCAGTATACGCCATGGTTGCTGCGGGAGGTGTCAGTCCCTGCCCTGCCACCTCACTTTGGTCCCACCTGGAAGTGTCAACTTGAATTATATTTTTCAGGAATGCTTGCCTGCTGTGTGGGGCAAGGGAGGAAGCAAGGGGACCAGTTAGGAGGATGTTGCATAATCTAGCAAGGGATGATGGTTTGGATAAAGAGGTTAGCAGTGGAGGTGGAGAGAAGTGTTCAGAATCAAGCTCTATTATAAAGGCAGAGCAACTAGAATTTTCTGATGAAAAAGGATGTGGAGTGTGAAAACGGGAGAGGAGTAAAAGAAGATACCCAGGGTTTTGGCCTAAGCAACTGGGTGAAAGTGGTGCCATTTACTGAGGTGGGAAGTTCTGGAGAGAAGCAGGATTGAGGGTGGCCATGGTAAGTTTGAGGTGGCTTTTAGATAGGTGATGGAGACATGGAGAAGGTAGTGGTATTAACAAGTCTGGAGTGCTGGGGTGAGGTCAGCTTGGACATATAAATTTGGGAGTCATTAATGTAAGTTTTGAAAGCCATAGGACTAGATCACGGGTTGGTATGCTTTTTTCTGTTTGCCAGCAGAAGGGCAAACAGAAGGTCCAGATAGTAAATATTTTAGGCTTTGTGGGTCATACAGTCGGTCATAGCTACTTAAGTCTGCCACTGTAGTATGAAAGCAGCTGTAGGTAATCTATGAATGAATGAGCATGACTATGTCCCAATAAAAATTTATTTGTAGAAGCAAGTGGCAGGCCAGATTTGGCCCATGGACTGTAGTTTACTAACTCTTGGACTACATGATGCTACTAGGGAGAGTGTAAAAAGAGAAGAGAGAGCTCAGAGCCCTGGGGCACTCCAACATATAGAGAAAATGGGAAGAAGAGGAGGATCGAAGAAACTGAGATACAGAAAGTGGCAAAGTAAGAGGAAAATCAAGAGTCTGGGCTGGCACAGAAGCAAAGGAAGATGTTTCAAGAAGGACAATATGATATTGTGGTGCCAGTAAACACTGTGAAAGATTTTGAAATGAGCGCCCCCCCCCGCCCCCACCTGCCAAATAGAATGTCTGATCATAACCAATGATTCTTGTCCACAGAAATGAATTGCATCCTGTGGAATGCAACTGATTGCGCTGGTGGAATGCAATTACCCTGTGGATAGGCCAGTTCTGCATCTATTTGTAAATCTGTTCTAGCCTTACTTATTGCTTTAATACTTGGGCTTCATTGAATTCTTCTTTGAACTGATTGTAACATCTTATTAGTTCCCTCATTAATTAATGATTAAAAGAGGGGCTTCTCTGGTGGCTCAGTGGTTAAGAATCCACCTGCCAATGCAGGGGACATGGGTTCGGGCCCTGGTCTGGGAAGATCCCACATGCTGCGGAGCAACTAAGCCCGTGCACCACAACTGCTGAGCCTGCGCTCTAGAGCCCACGAGCCACAACTACTGAAGCCCGCGCGCCTAGAGCCCATGCTCCGCAACAAGGGAAGCCACTGCAATGAGAAGCCCACACACTGCAACAAAAGAGTAGCCCTCGGGCTTCCCTGGTGGCGCAGTGGTTGAGAGTCCGCCTGCTGATGCAGGGGACACGGATTCGTGCCCTGGTCCGGGAAGATCCCACATGCCGCGGAGCGGCTAGGCCCGTGAGCCATGGCCGCTGAGCCTGCGCATCCGGAGCCTGTGCTCCGCAACGGGAGAGGCCACAACAGTGAGAGGCCCGCGTACCGCAAAAAAAAAAATAGTAGCCCCCCACTCGCCGCAACTAGAGAAAGCCGGCACACAGCAACAAAGACCCAATGCAGCCAAAAATAAATAAATTTTAAAAATAAAATAAAATCATTGACGTGTTCATTGTATATTTGTATGCGAGTCATGATTTTACCTTTTAAAATTATTTTTAAAAGGTGGACATTGAGTAAAATAAGGGTTGAAAACTGACCATGGAATTTGGCAATATGGAGATCATGGTGACTTTGGTAAGAGCTATTTTGGAGAAGTAGCAGTAAAAGATTGGAGCAGATGCATAAAACTAAATGATAAAGACACATGGGCACAGGAAAAAGTAAATAGACCAATGGAACAGATTTAAAGAGTCCAGAACAAACCCACATGTAAATAGAAACTTTATAGATGACAGAAGTGAAAATGCAGAGAAAAGGATGGAATATATTCCATAAATGGTGCTGGGACAATTTTTACATGTATGAAAAAAAACAAAATTGGATCTTTACCTCAAATCAAATAATCTGTTCCAGTGGCTTTAAGACCTAAATAAGAAAAGCCAAAGGCTAAAACTTTTAGAAGAAAATAGAATATTTTTGTGACCTCATGGAAAAACAAAAATTTAAAACAAAATACAAAATCACAAACTATAAAGGAAAATATTTATGGATTTGACTTAATTAAAATAAAAAATACCACTTCTGATCATCAAAGACACCATAAAGAGATTGAAAATACAATTATTCCTAATGCTTAACTGACAAAGGTGTCTGGAATATGCAAAAAGCCCTTACAAATCAAAATAAATAAAAATAACCTAGTAGAAAAATGTGCAAGAATATGAATAGGCAATTCTCAGGAAAGGGAAACCAAGTGATCAATGAAGATATGAAAAGATGTACAACCTCAGTGCTAATTAGGGAAATGCAGATTTAAACTCCAACATAATACCATTTCATATCTCTGAAACTGACTAATGTTTAAGGGTCTGATGAAACAAGTATTGTGACAAAGGTGTGGGGAATTTTATAGCCTCCCAGTTGGAAGGCAAATTGGTATGACCACCTTGGAGAGCAATTCAGCAATATTTAATAGTTGATGTATGTGCCTTACAACACAACAACTCCATTCCTAGGTGTATACTTCAGAAAAACTCTAATATATGTACATAGGGACTCTTTATAGCAGTATTGCTGTAGTAAAAATCTGAATACAATCTGCATGTCCGTCAATTAGAAAATGGTTAAGTAAATTGTGGTTTGTTGGAACAATGGAGTACTAAATAACAATGAAAAAGAAATGAACTAGAGCTACACATATTAATATGTATGAATTTCACAAACATTCAGAGGAAAAATCAAGTTGCAGAGTACATGCACATACCTAGATTTTAGTGATATATCTTGCACATTTTTTTGTTAGATTTATCCCTAAATATTTATATTTTCAGTGCTATTAAAATGTTTTTTTAATTTCCAGTTGTTCATTGCTAGCATATAGTCATACAATTAATTTGTTGTATATTAATCTTGTTATCATGCAACTTTGCCAAAGTCACTTATTCTAATAGGTTGTTTTGTGTTTTTTTTTTTTTGTAAACTCCATCAGATTGTCTACATAGATTATCATATCATCTGTGAATACAGACAGTTTTACTTCTTCCTTTCCAATCTGGAGAACTTTTTCTTTTTCTCTTTTCTTGCCTGAACCCCCAGTACAATATAGTGGCAGTGAGAATGGACATCTTTATTTTATTCCTGATCTTAGGGAGAAAGCGTTCAGTCTTTCAGACATTAAGTATGCTATTAGCTATGAGTTTTTTGTTGATGACTTTTATCAGATTGAGGAAATTCCCTTCTGTGATATTGTAATATAATAAGAAATACATATGCCGTCTTAATTCTCAGTTCCTGATACAGAGCTCCTAAAGCCTTTGTAAGTTCCTGAGTGATAGGGGTGATAGGAGGATCTATTGTTATCATATTTGGTCTTAATTCCCAGTTCCTGACACAAGAGCTTCTAAGACCCTTAGAATCTCTAGAGTGATAAAGGTGTCTTTCTGGTATGGTAGTAAGATGACAGGTGGCTGGAGGCCCCTAGATAACTTAAAAATGGGGGCTGGTTTCCAGAAAGACCAAAGCAGGCATTAGAGAGATAGAACTTTCAGTCTTACTTTCTGACCTCCCAGGAAGGCAGGGGTCTGGAGTGTGAGTTAATCACCAATGGCCAATGATTTAATCAACCATGCCTGTGTAATGTAACCTCTATTGAGACTGAAAGAGCTTCTGGGTTGGTGAACATATGGGGTGCTGGAAAGGTGGCGTGCCTTCCGTGCTCCTTCCTCCGTACCTCGCCCTATGTATCTCTTCATCTGGCTGTTCATCTGTAGCCTTTTATAATAAACAGGTAAATGTAAGTAAAGTGTTTTCCTGAATTCTATGAGCTGTTCTAGAAAATTATTGAACCTGAGGAGGGGGTAGTGGGAACCCTGATTTTTGTCGGTTTATCAGAATTACGGGAAGCCTCGGACTTGCGATTGGCATCTGAAATAGGGGACAGTATTGTGGGACTGAGCCCTCAACTTGTGGGATCTGATGCTAACTCCAATAGTTAGTGTCAGATTTGAATTACATTTAGGTAACTCAATTGGTATTTGGAGAGTTGGAGAATTGGTTGTTGGTATGAGCAAAAACCCACACATTTCATGTCATAAGTGTTCTATGGGCAGAAACAGATAATAATACCATCTATTCCTAGTTTGTTGAGTGCCTTTATTATGAAAGGATGTTAGGTTTTTTGTCAAATGCTTTTTTTTGCATCTATTGAGATAATCATATGGTTTTTCTTTTTTAGTTTGTTAGCATGGTGAATTTTATTGATTGATTTTCAGATGTTAAACCACTCTTGCTTTCTTGGCATAAACCTTACTTGGTCATGATGTATTGTCCTTTTTATAGAAAGATGCATTCAATTTATTCAACTTTTGTTAAGAATTTTTTATGTCTATCTTCATGGAGTATACTGGTCTGTGGTTTTCTTATGTCTTTGCCTGGTTCTAGTATCAGGATAATACTGGTCCATAGAATGAGCTGGGAGGTATTCCCTACTCTTCAGTTTTCTTGAAATGTTATGAGCAGAATCAGTATTATTTCTTCCTTAAATGTTTGGGCCTCGGCTTTTCTTTGCGGGAAGGTTTTTAACTACACATTCAATTTCTTTAATAGATATAGGGCTATTCTGGTTATCTGGTTTTTTCTTGAGTGGGTGTTGGTAGTTTGTGTCTTTCAGGGAATTTGTCCATTTTATCTATGTTGTGCCATTTCTATTTGGTGTAATTAGAACAGTAGATAAAAGTTCAACTTTCCCCATATCTCCCCCCCCCCCGCTTCCCCCACCACGTGTACCTCCCCAGCATTTCCAACCTTAAGACTTTCTAGTTAGTAAGAATCTACCTAATTAAAAAAAAATACATTCCAAATTGTTTATTACTTAATGGATTAATCATTCCAGGATCATTTGCATTTCAAAAGAAAATAGAATTATTCATAGCAAAAATAAATAAATCGTTAATGGTGTTATTTCAGGCTTTGTGACAAGTAGGTAAGGGAAGTACTTTGGGAGATGCGCTTTCCTCTTTTTCAAATCCTCTTCAAGTACAAGTTTGCTATTTTCACTATTCTGCTTAAGTTTCTACCCAGGGAGTTCCCTTTGCCCTTTGGTTAACATAAGATATTTCACACAGCTCTGCAAGATCCTGCCACTTCTCAGGGTCATCAGAATCCATTCTCTATGCCCTGCTCTTGTACATCCCTGTCCTGGCCCTCAAAAGGGTGGACTTCTCTGAGAAAGCGATATTTGTGCCCAAGAGTGGCGTCCAGAAATGTGCATATAAAACCAAGTGCTGGGGTAGACTCAAGCACAAGTTTGAGAGCCACGGAGGTAAGGCGCGCGGCTCCAGACCGAACCCCGGCCTCCGCATTCCCGCCTTGGGCTGTCGGGCGACAACCTTTACCCAGGCACCGGCGCTTCCCTCGAGCGGCGACCCAAACGGACGTGGTAAGTGTCCAGAGTCTGATGGGGCGGCGGGGAGGCCGCGGGAAGTGGCGGGGCTGGGCGCACCGTGCTACTGCGGGCTCCGGGAGCACAGCGCACTGTGAAAGAGGCCGCGGCGGCGGGGACTCGCTCGATGGGAAGAGAGAGGAACAAAGCCTGGCCCCGCGCGCGGCTCGAGCACTTTGACGCGCGGGGGACGCAGAAGCCGGGGCGGGCCGAGGCGCGGCGGGTGGGGGCCGGGCTGGGTTGGGCTAGGCTGGGCTGGGCTGGGCGCTGTGCCCGCAGCCCCCGGCTCTAGGCGAGCCTCGCGCGTCCTGCTTAGGAGCGCGGGGCACGGCGGCAGCATGGGGTGCGGCAGCGTGGGGTCCGGCAACTTGGAGCTGATTTTTGACAGCGTGGGGCACTTTGGCAGGTAGGGAGTTGGAGTGGGGGTGAGGAGGGAGGTCGGTGCCTGGGGGCGGAGGGGGAGCCGAGTCGGGGGAGGCGCCGGTGGGGTCTGTTTCTTCCAGTTGCGACGGGGTTCTCGCGCTGAGCTCGCGATCCGAAAGCATTTCCATCCCTCCTTTCCCAGAGAAGTCGGGAGGCCTGCGTCCTGACTCCTGGCCCTGGCTGGGCTCATCCTCTCGAACTCTGGCGGCGGCACCTCCCCAGAGCAAGCAGTGGGCTCTGGGGCTCGCTTCGGGAGTGGTGGGTGCAGGGCTCGTCTGGCGCGCCTACCGCTTGGCAGGTGGAACCTGGGGCGCGCCGTCTGCGGGTGCCGGCGTCCGGAGCCCCGGCTGGAAAGCCAGCTCACAGGAGTAGAGGAATGCCGGTTCTTGGCGGCTCATTTCTCTAATCGGCCAAACGGGCTCCTCTTTCACTTCCCCAGACGACTGCTGCCCCGCCCTGCCCCGCGGTAGAGTCTTCCTCAGTGCCTGGCAGGTATTGAATTGCTCCAGAAACAACCGTTAGCGGTTGTTGTTTTGTTTTGTTTTTTTCTGTTTATAGAAACCTAATATGTGCCAGCTACACAGTGCTTTATTTGATGCCCACGGAATCTTGCAAAGGGGGTGAATCCTTATCTTAATGATTGGGAGACTGAGGGACCCACAGGTCCCTCAGTCTGTGGGTCAAGGACCCAAAGCTACGGCAAGGTGGGACCTAGGTTTAACCTTTGTACGATTGTCACCCTCTTTTCATTTGTCAAGTTAATTAAAAAAATTTAAAGTGTAGTCATTCATTCATTCATGGAGAAAACACTTCTCTGTCTGACCTGGAACGTTTTGGGAGGAGAGGTAGCTGGGTGAGGGGCCATACAGCGTGCGGATCAGAGGTTGGGAGCTCAGTCTGAATCCTGGCCTGCCACTCACCGCGAACGTGACCATGGGAATACTGTGCCTCAGTTTCCTATCTGCCAAGTGAGAATTATAATCATTCCTGCCTTTAGCTCCCTCCCAGGCTTGTGGTGAAGAGATGATGATGTGCTGTTCTCCAGGGTGGAAAGTTGCACAAAAAGTTGGTTATGATTCTCAGTGTCCACAAAAAAGAAGTGGTGGAGCAGGTAGAGGAGGGGCAGGAGGTCCCAGCTCTCCCCTGCTTCCTCCTGATACCTGCGTTATTGAATGCTGAGCTGTGCCTGGCTCTGTCATAAGTTCTTTGTATATGTTACCTTCTTTAACCTTCACTACAGTCCCATGATATGGGTGGCATCACTCATTTCACACATGAGAAAACCAGGCCTTGCGCCTAAATCACAAATCTGTTAGTAGCAGAGCAGAATTGGACGTCCATTGGCCTTCACAGTCCATGCTGTCAACCATGGTGCTCTCCTGAGCACGACCCTGGGACTCAGCCAGGTCCTTCATGTATTCCCAGGATCACGTTAGCAGTGAGTGGCAGGCCAGGATTCAGACTGAGCTCCAAACCTCTGATCTGCACGCTGTATGACCCCTCGCCCAATATTCTCTCATCTTAGACTCCTTGAAGAAGAATAGCACGAGGATTACAAAATCAGCTCCGGGGATGGATGTCTGAGTTCCGATCCTGACTTACCAATTATTAACCGTATGGTCTTGGACATTTGACTTACCACTTCCTCATCTGTAAAATGGGGGTAATAATAGTACTACAAATGTTTATTGTAAGCAATCCACCTTCAGCCTCTCATTTCATCCTCACAGTAACCCTATGAGGTAGTAGTTACTAATGCCATTCTTTCCCCATGTATTTTAGGGATTAACTAAGATACTTAGGTGCTATAACAAAAAGATCCCCCAGTTGGAGTTTGTTCCTCTCTGGTAACTGTGCAGGGCAGGTTGTGCTCCATGGGGCTGTCCAGGGACCCAAGTGGGCGAGGCAGCTCCACCATCCGCAGCACCGGGGGCAGCTGCTCCATGTCCTTACCCACATGGTCAAATGTGGCTCACCATGGTGGGAGAGGGGAGAATGGATTTTGAGAGACAGCTCTTAGCCAGCCACAATAATGTATGCAAAAGTCTTATTATTCAGTAAGTTCTCAATAAATCATGGCTATTATTACCTGAGTCCCCATCCTAGTGGGAAGGGTAGATTGTGAAAGCTGCTTATAGGAAGGAAAAGGGTAACAAGTCAATGCTTACAGCAAAAGGTGAGAATAGTGTAAAATATCACAGTACCCATATTTTCTCTGGCATTTGCTCTAACTGGTCTTTTTATTGTTTGTAAGTAGAGAGTTTATTGTGTATTATTATTATTTAGTCTTAAGGAAACCTAGTTTATTGTGTATTATTATTATTTAGTCTTTTTTTTTTTTTTTTTGCGGTACACGGACCTCTCACTGCTGTGGCCTCTCCCGCTGCGGAGCACAGGCTCCGGACGCACAGGCTCAGCGGCCATGGCTCACAGGCCCAGCCGCTCCGCGGCATGTGGGATCTTCCCGGACCAGGGCACGAACCCGCGTCCCCTGCATCCGCAGGCGGACTCCATTATTTAGTCTTAAGGAAACCTAGTGAAAGTGTTAAGTAGAAAACCCTAATGATCTCTCATTTCTCATTAGTCATTTCTAAGGTGAGGAAGCACTATCCTAATCACATTTAAGAGAGGAAAGCGGGACACCTAAGAAGAATTAGGTTTCCAGGACTCGTCCTGAAGCCATATCGAAGTTACAAAAACTTCATGGCTTAAGTCCCATGTTAGAGGGAGTTGAGGAAACCAAGATTCAGGCATCTGTGTTGGGGGATCTAAGAACCTGGATCTTTGAGTTATCTTGGGATAAAGGGAGAGATGGTATAAAATTTCAGAGTTGGAATGTTAAGCCTTGTGACTGACTTAATCTATGGATATAGGTACTGGGGATTTTCCCCCCCAATATATGAACTTTTAGGTTTTTTTTTTTAATTTTGGCTGCGTTGGGTCTTCGTTGCTGCACACGGGCTTTCTCTAGTTGTGGTGAGCAGGGGCTACTCTTCGTTGGGGTGCGCGGGCTTTTCATTGCAGTGGCTTCTCTTGTTGCAGAGCGTGGGCCCTAGGTGCGTGGGCTTCAGTAGTTGCGGCGTGGGCTCAGTAGTTGTGGCACGTGGGCTCAGTAGTTGGGGCTCACAAGCTCAGTAGTGTGGCTTGTGGGCTCTAGAGCGCAAGCTCAGTAGTTGTGGTACATGGGCTCAGTAGTTGGGGCTCGCGGGCTCAGTAGTTGGGGCTCGCGGGCTCTAGAGCACAGATGCAGTAGTTGTGGCACATGTGCTTAGTTGCTCTGCGGCATATGGGATCTTCCCGGACCAGGGATTGAACCCTTGTCTCCTGCATTGGCAGGTGGATTCTTAACCACTGCACCACCAGGGAAGTCCCTTAGGTTCTTTTTTGACTTCACCTTATGAACATCATAATAACTAGCACTTTTATGCACCTACAGTATGCCATAGTGCTTTCCATGTATTAACTCTTTACATTCCCCCAACAACCCATTTTTCACGTGAGGAAACTGAGGCTCAGAAAGGGTAAGGATCTTGCCCAAAGACCCAGATGGTAAGTAACCAGAGACAAGATTCAAACCATGGCAGTCTGGCTCTGGATCCATGCTCTTAACCACAATGGGATGACACTAGTTATGCTTCATTATACAGAATTATATAAATCTAGGACCAAAAGTAATCTTCTTCACCTGTCACCCAGATAGCATGAGTCTGTTTCCTGGGGGTTCTGATCATCTTTGCTTTTCCTTGCCTCTGGGTTTCCTGTCTATTGTGTCTGTATGATTCTTTTTCCATTAGTGTTTCTCTCCAGCTGTGGGCACAGTGATATGTTGTGTCTCTGTTGTTCTTTTTTTTTTTTTAATTAAAAAAATTTATTTTGCCCACACCACGTGGCATTGTAGGATCTTAGTTCCCTGACCAGGGATGGAACCTGAGCCGCCTGTAGTGGAAGCGTGGAGTCTCTAAGTCTGTTTTTCTGAAGGGGCCTTAGGCTGGGGGGGACACCTGATGGACAACAATCTTTGTAAGGGACAAAGTGATATGTTAGAATGCTAGACACCTAAGGAAGTAGGGTTTTGTTTTTTTCAGGAAGTTATCCTTGTAACAGGGAAAGGGAAATTCAAATTGAAAGAGCGCTCAAGACCTTCCCAGCACGTAGAAAGTATAATTATATGAACTAGCATGGTTTGTTTAGGGACTGCTAAGTGGTTTATTATTTATGGAGTATAAAGTATGAGGGTGAGAGAAGGCCAGTGAGGGGTACACTTACAGTCATCCACAAGAATATTTTTGATGTCATGCTAAGCAGTTTGGGTATTAGGATCACTATGAAGAATGAAAGGTGCATTGGAGGGGCAGGAGTTGGGGCAAAGAGACCGGAGAAGACCCAGGTAAGAGCCCTGGTGGGAGATAATGAGGGTCTGGACTGGAGCAGGGGCAGTGTGAACAGGTAGGATGGGATAGTTTTAACCAGTGGAAATGATGGGTCCTCCAGGCCCTAAGGCATGAAGGAGAAGTGGGAAGGACCATGAGGGCCCCCCATGCCCTGCCCCTACCCCATATTTCTGGTTTGTGTGGATGGTGGTGCCCTAAACTCAGAAGCAGTTACACTCCAGGTGGGGCAGGCTTGGGACTTAGGTATTGAGATCCATTGGAGACTCTTAACGCAAATTCATTGTGGGAATTCCAGGTCGAGACATCCAATAGGCATTTGGGTAAATATGTATTGTTCAGGTAAGACACCTTCTTGTTTTTGTTTTTGTTTTTAATTTTCTTTACTAGTTTTATTTCAGAAGAAGCCAAGAAGTGGTATTACATTGGTACATTAATGATAGAGGCTTGATGGACCCAATTTGACACTTTTATCATTGTAATCATTGTTTTTGAATAGCTAGAAATGCTCATAATGTATATGTCTACACATTCCTATATATTTCTTTTTTTTTGAATGTTGGACCATAGTTTATTCCTGCAAGTCACATTGAGAAGAAAAAACAGCTAACATGGAGGTGGTGGGTGTATGCTGCTGTTAGAATCTTGCACCACTAAAGTTCTCCATGGCACAAATTATACCCCTTTGTTGTCGTAATAGATATACATAAATTTTTTAAATTTAGAAGTGCCAGTCTTTTTTTTTTTTAAACATCGTTATCGGAGTATAATTGCTTTACACTGTTGTGTTAGTTTCTGCTGTATAACAAAGTGAATCAGCTATACGTACACTTATATCCCCATATCCCCTCCCTGTTGCATCTCCCTCCCACCCCTCTAGAAGACACCTTCTTGTCAGCATGGATTGGGTGGCCAACCAGGGCTGCAGTCTAGACAATACGCACCATGTGGACAGATGGGGTGTGCCTTGGCAGCCATTCCAATCACACCTCAGCAGGGGCATTGCTGAATACTTTTTCCTCTCCCTGGGTCTTGCAAATATAAGACTTCTAAATTAATGTATTATGTATATACAGAAAAGTGTGTACCTTAATCTACAACTTGATGAATCATCATAAAATGAACACATACGTGTTACCACCCCAGATCACCCCTTCTCATGCCCCCTTTCTCTCCCCCAGACTCACTACGATCCTCACATCTAACACCATAGGTTAGTTTTGCCTGATTCTAAACTTTGTATAATTGGAGTAAAAAATCACGTACTCTCTGTCTGGCTTCTTTTGCTCAACACTGTGTTTGTGAGATTCACCCATATTGTATGTCACAGTAGTTTGTGGGTTTTCATTGCTGTGTAGTATGTCATGGCATGAATATTCCACAGTTTATTCATTTACTGTCAACAGACATTTGGATTGTCTCCAGGTTGGGTTTATTATGAATAGTCTTTCTTGTATATGACTTTCGGGAGCTCATGTACACATTTCATTGGGTATTTTCCTAGGAAAGGAATTGCTCTGTTACCTGAATGTGCATGTGGTCAGCTGCCAAACAGTTTTGCAAAGTGGTTGTAATAAATTACACCCTCGCAAGTTGTTTATGAGACTTCCAGTGGCTCCACAACAATTGTTAAGTATTTTGAATGTCAAACGTTGTGTCAGCATATGGTTAAACCAGGGAATTCAATTTTTCGGAGCAGGAAGCTTACTTGCTTGCTTATTTATTTATTTATTTATTTACGGCTGTGTTGGGTCTTCTTTGCTGCGCATGGGCTTTCTCTAGCTGTGGCGAGTGGGGGCTACTCTTCCTTGCGGTGTGTGGACTTCTCATTGCGCAGGCTTCTCTTCTTGCGGAGCACGGGCTCTAGGGCGCACGGGCTTCAGTAGTTGTGACATGTGGGCTCAGTAGTTGTGGCTTGTGGGCTCTAGAGCACAGACTCAGTAGTTGTGGCACATGGGCTTAGTTGATCTGCGGCATGTGGGATCTTCCCGGACCAGGGCTTGAACCCGTGTCCCCTGCGTTGGCAGGCAGATTCTTAACCACTGCGCCACAAGGGAAGCCCCTCTCCTGGGAAGCTTTTTAAGCTTGTATAGAGTCCTGGATCCCACCTCAGGCCTCCTGAGGGTGGGGGAGAGAAGACAAATCCTAGCTTCAGAGGCCTGCCAGGGAAGGTGCTCTGTTGCGGACACTGTGTGTGAATGGAGAATGAGAATAGAACACTTGTGTGACTCTGTAGAGAACTCTAGTGACAACTGTGCGGTTCAGGTTGGCTGGGGAAGGACCTGAGGCCAGGAAGGTGGTGACAAACTAGAGAAGCTGGTGGGATTCAAAGACTGGAGACCTGGACGGTGCAGGAGGTGGGATGAGCGGGAGGGACAGGGGGAGCTGGGAGGATGGGAGGCCGTGGTCAGAGAGCAAAATGTGAACTTTTCAGCAGTGGAGCTGCTCCAGGTGATGAGACTACTTAGGAACCAAACCCAAACGCCTTCAGGGGCAGGTAAACTTCAGACAAACAAAATCTGTCTGCTGCTTGCGGGGGCTGCGTCGTACTTTGCAGTGTTGGAATTTGTGGGGTGGGGAGGAGTGGAAGACTTATAACCATGATGTATGTTACATTCTCAGTCATATTCATATAGGATGCCTCTTAGGTCCCAAACAGGATTTGGTTGCAAGAGGATCTGGTACCCAAGTCTTTCATTGCCTCGGTGTCTGGCAGTTAGACACTGGCCCACCACAGACTCCACTCTGTAATGATCTGGACAGGGTGATTCTCCCTCTGTTCTAGACACCAGGAGCTTGCCTTTAGTGAAAGACTCCATGCTGCCCTTTTCCTCTGGCATCTCCCAGGCAGCATTTATAACTTTTACCATAATTTATATAACTAATCTCCTGCTGGAAGACATTTAAATTTCCAGTGTTTTCCAGTTACAGACTAAACTTGTACATTAACTTTGGGAGAGTTGATATCTTTATGATGTTGAGTACTTGTTACTCCAGGGAAGTAAAGAATAAAACTTACTCTCAAGGGCAGATGGCAATACCCATTAGTCTAATATCTTCTAGTGTAGTAGAGATGCTTAGGTGCTTGATTTTAAAAAAAGAATTAATAAAGTAATTTGCTAAGCAAAGATTGACCAAATTTCAGGTCACTGTCGGTTTCAGTTTGTAAATTTGGAGACCCTACATTTACTTTTAAAATTTTGAATAAACTTTTAATTTTTGGATAATTTTAGAGTTACAAAATAGGTGCAAAGAGAGTAAGGAGTGTCCCTCATCAAGTTTCCCCCATTGTTAACACTTTATATTACCATGGGATATTTGTCAAAACTGAGAAACAGACATTAGTACATTACTATTAGCTAAACTCTAGACTTTATATAGATTTCATCAGTTTTTCCAGGAATGTCCTCTTCCTGTTCTAGGATCCAATCCCGGGTACCACACTGCATTTAGTTGTCATGTTATCCCACTCTTCTCTGGTCTATGGCAATTTCTCAGTCTTTCCTTGTTTTTTATGACCTTGACACTCTTTAGGCGTATTGACCAGGCAACCTATAGAATGTCCCCCAATCTGGGATTATCTGTTGTTTTTCTTATGATTAAACTGGGGTTATGGTTTTTGGAAAGAAGGCCACAGAGGTGAAGTGCCTGTTCATCACATCATATGAGGGGGAATGTGATAATCCATACAACATCACTGAGGATGTTAACCTTCAACATCCGGTTAAGGTAGTGTTTGCCAGATTTCCCCACTGTGAAGTCTCCTTTTATCCTACTGTGTTCTTTGGAAATGAGTCACTATGTCTAGCCAAAGGGGAAAGAGTGGGAATTAAGGTCCATCTTCTGTAGAGAGGGAATATCTACAGGTATTAGTTGGAATTCTACTGTAAGAAAGATTTGTTTCTTCTTTCTTTTTTCTTTATTTGTTCAGTCATTTTCTTATATAAGTATGGTGTATTTGTCAGGGTTCTCCAGAGAAACAGAATCAGTAAGAGATAGATAGATATACTGAAAGGTAAGAGGAGATTTATTATAGGAATTAGTTCATGTGGTCCTGGAGGAGAGAAGTCCCACAATGTGATGTATGCAAGCTTGAGACCCAGTGCTATAATTCAGTCCAAGTCCAAAGGCCTGAGAACAAGAAGCTGATGGTGTAAGTCCTGGTCTCAGTCCAAAAGCCCAAGAACCAGGAATGCCAGTGTCTTTGGAGAGCAGGAGAAGATGGATGTCTCAGCCCAAGCAGAGAGATCAAATTCGCCCTTCCTCCACCTTTTGTTCTATTCAGGCACTCAACAGATTGGATGATGCCCACCCCCATTGGTGAGGGCGATCTTCTTTACTCAGTCACATGCTAATTTCCTCCAGAGTCACCCTCACAGACACACCAGAAATAGTGTTTTATCAGATGTCTGGGGATCCCTTAGCCCAGTCAAGTTGACATGTAAAATTAAACATCATAGTATAGGACATCATATCATATGACATCATATCATATCATATATCGTATATCCCAAAGTATTTAAAGGATTGTCAGTGCAGGCTATTTTTCAACAGGTTAAAAAAAAAAATGACATGAATGCTCACTAGATCTGATTTGCCTTCTAAATGACATAGTTGTGAATACATTTTATTCAAAAGCTATCAGCATGTGTACTGCTGGAGTTCAAATAATTTTAAATGTTGTGAAACTAATTCTATTGATGTAGCTAGTGGGTGAATGGCACTTTCACATTACGGTGCTACCTCAGGTTTTAGCTTGACATTTGGAAAGAGCTTGCTTTGGCTTAAGATAGACTGAATTTATCTCCCAGCTCTTAATTCTGTGCTCTGAGCAAGTCACTGGCCTTCCCTGAGCCTCAGTTTCCCTCTCTGTAAAATGGAAATAAAAACTACTTCATGGTATTCTTAAAAAATGTTTTATTTTATTTTATACTTTGGATTATACTGTGCTATTTATTTTGTTGCTCAGATTGTCTCAGCTTTGCCCTTTGGGAGCTCTTTCATACTGGTTCCTCTGTCCCCTTGACATGCCACCACGTTTTTTGTATTTTGAGTACTTCCTTACTTTCTGATACTGTAAGATGCTCCAGGCTTATTTTGTGTTCTCCCTGTCCTGGTCTTAGAATCAGACATTTTTCCTGGTTCCTTTTATTGGAGAATGATATTTAGAGCCCAAGATCTGGGCACCGATGTGCTTCTGCTATTGGGATATCATCGCTTTTAGGCCCTGTTGACAGATATATACACATATGTATACACACATATCTATAATTATTTCTGTGTTTATCCCTTTATCCAAGCTAAGGCATAATGGAGATCTTTCATATTTGCATATGTCTTTTTTTAGCCCATAGGCCAGATATAATAACTTGATTTTTTTTTCTCTTTGCAGATACCAGATATTCCTCTATTTTATATGTGCCTTCCAGAACATCTCTTGTGGTATCCATTACTTGGCTTCTGTGTTCTTGTCAGTGTCCCCACAGCATACTTGCAAGCCCCCAGGCAATGTGAGTCGGGTTCTTTTCCAAGATATCTCTAGTTGGAGGTTGGAGGACATCTGGACCCAGTTTTCCATCGGCCGTGAAGACCACATCATAGTGCAGCTACAGGACGGTGAGATTTGGGAGCTCACAAGCTGTCACAGGTTCCGGAGGGATGACAAGTCGAGTTTGAACTATGATTATAACGGCCATAAGAGTAGTTTCCCTTGCTTGGATGGCTACATCTATGACAAGAGCAAGTGGCGCAGCACCGTGGTGACTGAGTGGGATCTGGTGTGTAACCGAGAATGGTTTGGAAGGCTGATCCAGCCTACATTTATGCTTGGAGTCCTGCTGGGAGCAGTGATCTTCGGCTACCTTTCTGACAGGTAAAATGAAATGTTTAGTATTGTTACATCAGCATAGGGTTCATTTTCCTATCTGATTTTCTTAGGGGACAGGGAATTATGTTCAAAACTGTAGCCATTTTCATACCTCCTATCTAAATTCCTTGCTGATCTGTTATTTAGAGACACAAAATAACGTAGCGTTTAGGGGATGGGTTCTGAAGACAGTCTGCCTGTGTTCTGCCATTTATTAGCTGTGGGACCTGGGTGAATTGCCTAACATGTGTTTTAGAATCTCATGTGTAAGCTGGCAATGAAAATAATAGCGCTCACCTCAGAGGGTTATTGCAAAATTAATACAGAAAAAGTACCTTGGACACATAACCACTCGGTAGTGAATTTTTTTTTCTTTCAATAGATTTGCTTTTTAGGAGGATAGTCTGGTCCTAAGCAATAATATCTATGAAATTGTGTGATATACCAGCCATATTTTTAAGAAATACACATTAAAATGAATATGTAGCTCTTAAAATAAAGCAAAGTTCATCTCTATATGGACATGGACCACACTTTTTATATCTGTCCTAAAGTACAGAGATGAACTTATTTATTTAAGTTCATCCCCATAGTTGTGAGTTTTACAGGTATGTGCTGGGCACTGGGAACCTAAAAACAACTGCTTAGGTCAGAAATCCCTGCCCTCAGGGTGTGCTAGTCAAATGGGGCCAACAAACACGTCCAAATAAAAATTATAGGGCTTTGTTTTGTCCAGGGCCATACTAGAAGTAAAAGCAATGGAGGCAAAGACTGTGGAAGCCTAAAGGGAGGAGTACCCAGGTCTTTCCCCGCCAACACACACATCCCCTCCAGGAGGTGGCATTTGAATAATAAAACTGGAGCAGAAGTGGAGTCTAGTTATTATTTGGTGATTGAAGTTATGTTTCAGTGTTTAAGAATCTTCTGCTTCATAACTGTCTTCCTGGGAAGTGTGGAAGTTAGGGTGTCAGTGGGGAGAAGAACAAAATGGGAGATGAAGAGGTAGATATTCCCTTTTGGTAAGTCTGTCAGTGGAGGAACTGCAAGATGCAAGGTGGCTACCAGCGTGATGGGGTCCAGAGAAGGTTCTTGTCTTTGACTGGAAGAGACTTAAACCGAAAGGGAGAAGTCAGAGGAGAGCGAAAGACAGAGGAAGAAGAAGTAATTGGTAGAATAAGACCTCAGAGGAGGTGGGAAGGGACATGATCCTATACAAAGACTGCAAAATGGTATTTGGAGAGAAAAGGGTGTGTGTCTCTGGAGAGGAGGAAAGAAGAGAAGCCTGAAGGCAGATGCAGGTCATGCTGGCGGGTGGGCAGACCAGGAACTTGCGGGGCTTTCTCCTTGATGGTCTCTGTTCTCTGCAGGAGAGGGCTGCTCATCTGCTGAGAGTGAAGACTTTGTGGGTGGTGCAGGGGGTTGATTAGGGATGGATGAAGAATAGTTTTAAATGGCATTCAGGGCTCAGATGAGATTGGGAACATTTATGTGCAGGGCCAGCAATCCCGACTAATGCATGTGGGAGCAGAGAAGGCTGAGGCCATAAAAGTGACAGTTTCCAGTTTGCTTGCATACCCTCTGCTGCACTGGGCAAGCCTGTTGGTTGGAATCTCAGGACTGTATTTTTTTTGCCTTACAATTATCTGTCAGGGACATCTCACAGGGAGAAAATATCTGCAAATCACATGTCTAATGATAGTCTAGTATCTAGAATATATAAAGAACACTTATAACTCAACAATAAGAAGACAAATAACCCAATTTAAAAATGGACAGATGATCTGGAGAGATATTTTGCCAAAGAATATATACAGATGGCCAAAAAACACATATAAAAATGCTCAACATCATTAATCATTAGGAAAACGTAAATCAATGCCACAGTGGGATAACCTCTGCTCACTAGAATGGCTATAATCAAAAAGACAGGCAACCACAAGTGTTGCCAAGGATGTGGAGAAATTGGTGGGATTGTAAAACTGGGGGCAGCCATCCTAGAAAACAATTTGGCAGTCCCTCAAAACATTAAACATAAAGTAGCTTATGACCCAGCAATTCCACCCCTAGGTATATATCCAAGAGAATTGCAACATAACTTTACACAAAATCTTGTTCGCAAATATTAATGGCAGCATTATTCATAATAGCCCAAAAAGTGGAAACAATCCAGGTGTCCATCAACTGATGAATGGATGAACAAAAGGTGGTATTAGCCATGCAATGGAATGTTATTTAGTCATAAAAAGGAATGAAGGACTCTAACATGGATGAAGATTGAAAACATAATGCTTAGTGAAATAAGCCAGGTTATATATTGGGCAACTCCATTTATGTATAGAGTCCAGAATAGGCAACTCTGTAAAAACAGAAAGCAGATTAGGGGCTGCCAGGGGCGGGCTAGAGGGAGCAGAGCATGGGGAATGATGACTCCTGGGTGCGGTTTCTTTTTGGAGTGACGAAAATGCCTTGGAACTAGATAGTAGTAAGAGTTGCGCAACTCTGTGAATACACTAAAAGCCACTGAATTGTGTACTTTAAAAGGTTGAACTTTATGGCATGTGAATTACATCTCATGTTTTTTTAGGTCTGCAGGCATATAATTGTTATTTGTTTGCTTTTTAGGCAAAGAAATGCACTTCCCAATTATGAAAATATAGGACAAGTAAGCAGCTTATTCTAGTAGCAGAATGTAGCAAGACTTCTGTTTTTAGAGGGCCTTAGTAAGAGTTGTCTCCCCTTGGTGGGCTGAGCCAGCCCAACAGAGAAGATGATCCAACAGGTCACAGAGCAGGTCCTGACAGGGAAAGGACAAATCTTCCCTCTCCTTGCTCCCAATCTCAGGTTAGGTGGTCCTTTGGGGACCACCCAGAGTGATCGAGTGTGTATATGAGCAGATCAGGTGGAGACCAGTCCACTGAAAAACTGGCCTCTTGAAGAAATCATGTGTTAACTCACGATTTGCTCAAAATAAATGAATGAGTAACAACAATCAAATATTGATACATAAGCTACTAAAATATAGGTAGCACTTATCTTTCATGAATTAGAGTGGATGTTTTAAACTGTTGCAGCCACACCTTGCTCCTTCCTCTGTGTAATTCTTATTTTTCAGGGCAGGAAGACGACTTGTCTTGTGGGCCACAAGCACCGGTGTATTTTTGTTTGGCATAGCAGCAGCATTCACGTTTGATTATTACAGCTTCATAGTCGCACGCTTCCTTCTTGCTATCGTGAGTTGGGTTGTTGTTGTTGTTTTTTGTTTTGTTTTGTTTTGTTTTGTTTTGCCTCTTTAATTCCACTGCAGGACTTTTATATTAAACCTTAACTCTCTTAGTCTTGTTCATTTAGAATCTAGTGAGAGAGATCAAGGACTAATCTTTGTTCACTCCACTGCAGAAGTCTTTCTGTAGAATATTAGTGTCCTATGCTTAGAATGAAACTCATTAAAATGAAAAATTGTTGCTTAGTAGGCAGAAACTTTACATTTGACTCAATGCCTGACAGGTAATCCACATTCCATGATTACTAACAGCAAGGATTTGTGGAACATCACTTCCACTTGGCATTGTACTGGGGATTCTAGCCGATACTATAAAGCAAAAGAGAGAGAGGAGACAGGGAGAACAAGAGGGAGAGAGGAAGGCATAAGGGGAAAGAAAGAAAAAAAAAGTCATCATTTGTAGCCATTACAAATAATCGCTACAAATTGTTTTACTTCTGAGCAATTGTATGGGTCTAGTCAGGCTTTGTATGCATGAGCCAAACAGAAGGTTCAGTTGTATTGTTAAGAAAGTCATTTGTATAATGTGCAGGAAGAATGAGAACAAGAAGGCATCGGGCATTTCTGTTATGGGGAACAGGGGAGTAGGGTGGAAAGGGCATGAGTTTGAATCCCAGCTTTGTCATGTATTGGCTTCTCAACTGTATGACCTTGGGCAAACACCTTATCCTCTTCAAACCTTAATTTCTGATCTATAAACTGTAGAAAATAATACCTGCTTCACTGGGCTGTTACCAGGATTCATGTAAGCATCCACAGTTCAGTACCTGGCACGGACTTGGCACTCCCTACAAGGGTGCTATTACTGGGAGCTGTTTGCACACTTGGTGAGGCTTCCAGACAGCTTCCAAACTACCAAACAACAGCAGCAGTGGTTCTGTTTGGTGGTCACTGGTCAAGGATAACCAGGTGAAGTTTTATCTTCAGGGAGAGCTTGTGATCTTGCTGAACACAGAGCAGGGCATACATCCCCTCTCACCAGAATGGATGATCCAAGGGTCTGGAGAGAAGCCAAGGACTTCAGTCTCAGAAGAAGAGGTCACTGCACCCCCTCAGAGGGCAAGGTGGTGTATTCTCTTTTGGAGTCTTCATCGATGGCTGGGAAGGGTTCCTAGAAAGCCACACAGATGGCCAAGGATAGGAGGATGCATTAAAAAAAATTTAGGAGAATTGAAGGTGTTGCATCTTAAAAAAATGTATATATATCTAGGTATGTAGAGAGTTTTTAATACAAAAGATAACAACCAGCAGTTCTGTCTCCACTGAGGATGGAATAAGAGGAAATGGCTCTGTAGCTACAGAGTGAGATTTGATAAGAGACCTTCTGGTGAGAATGATGGTACAACAGAGGCACAGACAGGACTTGAGAGGGTGTGGAGCCCTCTTTTGGAAGATTTAAGAGGATAATTCTAAAAATATCTGTTTCAGTCTTGCAAAATACCATGAGTTGATTTCCAGAGCCAAGAAAATGAGACAGGCCACCCATAGAATACATCTGTAAAATGTGGCCTTAATTTTCTGTGGCTCCTTCCTTTGGTTTTTATGGGAAATGTATTTGTGATACAATTTTGAGTAGGGAAGATGCAGGCAGATCCATTCACTCAGCACATTTATGGATCTGCCTACAGAGTGTAATGCTAAGTAAACCTGACCAGGCTGTTTCAATATCCCTACATCGTAGGGCAAGTCAAGACACTGACGGGCCATTTTAAAAACCCATACAATGTTGACGATGGAGGACTAACAGTGGAGGGGGTCCCGCAGCGGGGGATGGGATGGGGAGTCTGGAGAGTCAGGGGCTTTTTAGTCTGAGGGGTGGGTGAGAGAAGAACCTTCCAGGCAGAGGCAGCAGCAAGTGAGAAGGCCCTGAGACGTGAAGAAACTGAAGGTCCCGATGCCTGGAGAATAGAGAGGAGGTGAAATACATGATAAGGCTGAAGGAGAGAGAGAGGACGAGGCAGGGCCTTGTAGGATGACAAAGAGTTTGCCTGGTTTCATAAAGGCAATGGGAATTCCCTGAAGGAGTTCAGTGAATTCAGGGGTGAAGTGGTCATTTTGGCTGCTATGTTCGGGGTGGGGTCAGGGTAGATGTGAAGAATAGAGTGTTATCAGTAGAGGTGACAGGTATGAATGGTGTCAAGGAGGCTTCTGGAATTATTTAGGCAGTTGTGCAATGGATTGTTTGAACCCAGTGACAGAAGTAACCAGTAGGAAGTGGGAGTGAACACAAAAAGAACTGGCATGAAAAAAACATTTTGGGGACTGATGTTATAACTTACTTTAATGGGGAAATTTGTAGTATTTGAAGGTTTAAATTTACCAAACAACTGGATTCTTCAGTATGGGAGTCCTCATTATCAGGGTTCGTTATCTGAGTCTTGCAACTACAAGGTTTCGTGGGGAAATAAAAGCTGTTGCCACAAAATATGAAACTGACCATTAGTACAATAGTCCCCATCAAGCACCTCTCTGCTTACTGCTAGTAGGCTAGACTCTTTGCGACTCTGACGCAAAGTGAAATTGCAGATCTCACAAAAGATTCTAGATTACAGAAAGTCTTTGAAAGCAGTGGGGGAAATCTGCCTGAATCCTACACAGATCCCTTGACCAATTGGGATCTGGCAGAGATAAACCAGTTAACTTTTTTTTTTTAATTAATTTTTATTGGAGTATAGTTGATTTACAATGCTGTGTTAGTTTCTGTCGTACAGCAAAGTGAATCAATTATACATACACATATATCTACTCTTTTTTAGATTCTTTTCCCATATAGAAACCAGTTAACTTTTGAAGAAATTAACATCCACAAGGATAATGACAAGATGAGCCTTCAAAAGAGTATGATTCAAATATCAAAGGATTAAGAGAGGCCTTTGGAGAAATCAGTGGCACTCTAGAATAATTTTGCAAAAATTAATTTTACGATTTGTTTTATAAAAGTCAAATGTGAAATAATTTTGCAGGAAAAATTCTAATCCTTTCACCACCACCCCCCTCCACACACACACACAAAAATCCATCATTTGTTTCATTCTTTGTTTATTCCATGAGGGGTCACATTGTTATTATAATCTAAATTTTGTTAAATTAAAGATAGGCCTATTTTGGGGGGCTTCCCTGGTGGTGCAGTGGTTAAGAATCTGCCTGCCAACGCAGGGGACACGGGTTTGATCCCTGGTCCAGGAAGATCCCACATGCCGCGGAGCAACTAAGCCCATGTGCCACAACTACTGAAGCCTGAACTCTAGAGCCCGCGAACAACAACTACTGAACCAGGTGGCTAGAGCCAGTGCTCTGCAACAAGAGGAGCCACCACAATGAGAAGCCCGTGCACCGCAACAGAGAGTAGCCCCCCCGCTCACCGCAACTAGAGAAAGCCCACACGCAGCAACAAAGACTCAATGCAGCCATAAATAAATAAATTTATTTATTTATTAAAAAAAAAGATAGGCTTATTTTCAAAATAAAGTTTTTTCCCCCATTTTTTTTATTGTGGTAAAATACACATAACAATATTTACCATCTTAACTATTTTTTTTTCTTTTTTCTTTCTTGCGGTACGCGGGCCTCTCACTGTTGTGGCCTCTCCCGTTGGGGAGCACAGGCTCCGGATGTGCAGGCTCAGCGGCCACGGCTCACGGGCCCAGCCGCTCCGTGGCATGTGGGATCCTCCCGGACTGGGGCACAAACCCGCGTCCCCTAGCATCGGCAGGCGGACTCTCAACCACTGCGCCACCAGGGAAGCCCCAATCTTAACTATTTTTAAGTGCATATAGTTCAGTACATATTAAGTACATTTATATTGTTGTGCAAGCATCACCACTATCCATCTCCAGAACTCTTTTCATCTTGCAAATCTGAAACTCTATATTCATTAAACAATAACTCCCCATTCCCTCTTCCCCCCCGACCCCTAGCAACCACCATCCTGCTTTCTGTCTTATGAATTTGACTGCTCTAGGTACCTCATAAAAATGGAATCACATAGTATTTGTCTTTTTGGAGTTAGCTTATTTCACTTGGTATAATGTCCTCAAAGTTCATTCATGTTGGAGCATATGTCAGAATATTCCTTTTTTAAAGCTAAGTAATACTCCATTGTATGTATATACCACATTTTGCTTATCCATTCATCTGTTGATGGATGCTTGGCTTGCTTCCACATTTTAGCTACTGTGAATAATGCTGTTATGAACATGGGTATAAAAATATTTCTTTGAGATCTCACTTTCAGTTCTTTTGGGTATATTCCCAAAATAGGATTGTTGGATCATATGGTAATAATATTCTTAATTTTTTGAGGAATTCCCATACTGTTTTCCATAGCAGCTGTACCATTTTACATTCCTACCAATAGTGCATATGGGTTCTGATTTCTCCACATACTCACCAACACTTGTTATTTTTTGTTTGTTTGTTTTTTTGATGCTATCCATCCTAATGGCCATGAGGTGGCATCTCACTGTGATTTTGATTTGCATTTCCCTAATGATTAGTAATGCTGAGCATCTTTTTGTGTGCTATTTGCCATTCCTGTATTTTCTTTGAAAAAATCCATTTTTGAATTTGATTGTTTGTTTGGTTAGCAGACGTTTGGTCCTGTCCAAAGCATCCATAAAACATTTGGTCCAGGCCAAAAGGTACTTGATATTTAGTCCTGTCCAAAACCATTTGGCATAGATCAAATATGCTCATGGATGTTTTGGATAGGAGCAGATTTCAAGGACCTTTTGGTGTGGACCAAATGTTTTGTGGATGTTTCTGACAGAACCAAATATCCTGTAAGGGTTTGTTTTATTGTTGAGTTTTAGGAGTTCTCTACATATTCTGGATGTTAGTCTCCTATCAGATACATGATTTGCATATATCTCATTCCGTAAGTTGGCTTTTCACTCTGGTGATAGTGCCCTTTGATGCACAGAAATTTTGAATTTCCCTGAAGTGCAGTTTGTCTGGTTTTTTTGTTGTTATTGCTATTGCCTGTCAAAATGAAGTTTTTATCAAATCTTTTTTCTTCTCACTAGTTACTATAAATTGTCCCCATTTAAAATTTAGGATTTGATAATAAGGCTCTTCTCTATATAGATGAATTGATACACACATTTGCAAGGAGCTGAGACATAAATTCACACTGTAAAGGAATATTTAAATGAAGCAAAAGGCAGTGTCTAACATTTATATCATGCATAACCACTCAAGTTTTGCCATTTGGGGTGGACAGGGTGTGGGAAGATGAAAGGACCCATTTAAAGAAGAAGGATGGATCGGATTAAACGCCACTGTATAAATATGATACGGGTTTCAGAAAACAATGCTTTGTCATTTTCTTTCTTGCCTATGTGTGATTTGCAGAGAGATTGGACTCCTTAGTAGTTATGTGTGTGACCTTAAATCTGGACCACCCTTTCTGCTTTGTTTTGCAGTCTGGAAGTGGCTATCTCGTGGTGGTGTTTGTCTATGTGACAGAATTTGTCGGCATGAAGTCTCGGACGTGGGCATCCATCCACTTGCATTCCTTTTTTGCTTTTGGAACCATGGTGGTGGCTTTGACGGGCTACTTGGTCAGGACCTGGTGGATCTATCAGATAGTCCTCTCCACAGTGACTGTCCCCTTTGTCCTGTGCTGTTGGATGCTCCCAGAGACACCTTTTTGGCTTCTCTCAGAGGGAAAATATGAAGAAGCACAAAAAGTAATTGATACGATGGCCAAGTGGAATAGGACGAGATCCTGTAAACTGTCAGAACTTTTATCACCGGATCACAATGGTTCTGCTGGTAATAAGCCCTCTCAAGTTGAGAAGCACACCCTATCAGATCTGTTTTATGACTGGAGTATTGGAACAAGGACACTTATTGTTTGGCTGATTTGGTTCACGGGGTGTTTTGGGTTCTACACCTTCTCCTTGAATTCTGTTAATTTGGGAGGCAATGAATATTTAAATCTCTTCCTCATGGGTAAGTGGTTAAATTACATTTAAGTTGTAGCCATGAAGTGAAATTTCTACCAAGTTTTGAGAGTGTTTCTATTGTCTTTTTTTCTACCAGGAACAATACTGCCAACTACATGATTATGGTCTCTTTTAGTGTTACACATGTATATATTCTCTTTAAAAAAATGCAAACAGTTAGAAGACTTGAGTCCCTCCTTCCTCTTCTGCCTCTTCTCCTTGTTTGCTTCCTTTCTTTAAGCCCATTGCCATCTCAGAACTATCTTTCAGAGGTAACTTCTATAACCTTTGGCTTGTACTTTCAGATCTCTTTTTATGCATCTCCATACATTTGTGCAGATAAACGTTTTATATTTTAACATAAATGAGATTATTCACTATATACTGTTCTTTGCAAGTTGCATTCCTTTTAATATTTAACATGTCTTGGAGATCTTCTGGTATCTTTCTACCTTCAAATGTCCTTAATTTAGGAATTTTAGTCAGTAAAATAACCTAAATACATGCAACTGTAATTTATGTTGTCATGCTTCTTTTAATTCAGTAGCAGGTTAAAATAGCTTCAGATACTGCTGTGATAGCTTGAGGCGTGACTCCTAGGGTAAACCAAATTCACACCAGACACGAGAGAATTATCAGAAATGCATTTGTCCAGCTGGTTACTTCCGTGTAGGCTGCTTGTATTTGATATTATCCCCAGAGAAGTTTGCTTTAAAATTTTTATACATAGCTAACATCCCTTCTCATTAAAGTGCTCTAATGAGACACTGTTTTTGTTTATTATAGCTCAGCAGAAATTATGAGAGAAGTAATTTTAAGAAAAAAACTTTACTCTTTCTTTGGGCAGACCAACAAGTTTGTAAAAAGAGCCTATCTTGACTTCAAACACGTTCTATGTGTCAATTGGAGAAAGGATGCAGTATTCGTAGAACAGAGCAGCAAATGATAGGAGAATGAAGTAGGGTGGGGTGTGGCATGGGGAAGCTTAGGAGTGCTGGAGTTTTAGATCTCTATGCTATAGTCTTAATTTTGATGGAGATGTAAATTCTCAAGAAACCGGGCAATCTCGTAAATATAAAAATCTTTCCAAGAAAAATACCATGGTTTTATAGTCTCCACTGCCTTTGATTTTTCATGTCATTATCCTTGCCAGCAGCCCTCTGCCTGAGAGGTGATTCTAGTCAACACTTCCGTGCTGTGAAATTTTTGCACAAGTTTTCATCTCCTGAGATGGTTTGGTGCTGGTGGGAATTTCAGCTTAGGTTTTGTGCTACTTGCAGGTGATAAGCGCTACAGTAGCCTGAAGACATATCTTTGAGGTTATGTGGAGACAGGAGCAGAATGGGGTTATACATTATAAAGTAAAGAAGATAAGGGCACATGGTCCTAATCCCAGACAGATTGGGCCTCATTGGTTGCACCATTTCTATCCCAGACATAGTCAAGTCAAAATTTAGATGCAGCATCTATACAACAACTCAAGAAACATCAAGGTGGAATATACTTTAAAAGGTCTCTTCAGCTGTTTCCCAGTTGCTGTGCAGCTTTGCTAGACTCCAGGAAGTCGGTTGCTGGCCTTGCACACAGTGCTGTAGAGAGGGGAGCCCTGAGTCAGACGTGGAGGGAACCAGACATGAGGGAGGGAGGTTGCAGGAAAGGGGCCTTGGCTCCCAAAGACCAGTCCCTGAGCTGTCACTTACTCACTGGGCTCAAGTCATTTAATCTGAGTTGGAAAGTGGGGGTAATAATCCAGGCCTATTCCCATGAGGTTCTCATGGGAATCATTGATTTATTTGACCTTGAAAAGTGTTTGATAAACAAACAAGCAAAATAAAGAGTAGAGTAATAGATGTACCTACTGTTCGGGCCTGGAGGCATGGACCCTACAGCAGGGTCTGTGAAAGGGAGGCCTTTTCTCTGGAGTTGTTTATTTTCCATGTTAATGAAAAGGAGGGAGGCTGTCTCTCCAATGGGGCTCAGAATGTTATTTTTTTGTCTTTGCCCAGCCATTTTTTTTTTTTTTTTTCTGAGCAGCTGCAACTGAGTTTAATTTCTGATGTACTGCTAAGAATATTAACTCAGAAAATATGTGTCCATCTGCAGAGATATGTTCCCAAAATTGTAAGAGACATGTAGACCCAGACCTGCCGGTCCAGGTGCTTGCAGCATTCTGTAGTTGAATGGGAAAATGCACATCAGTCCTAAAAGGCAGTGGTGGGTAGTGTCCTGGGGTTAGGCAAGCTCCGGAGGGTCGAAAGAACAGACCTTCGAATTACGTGGACAAGCTAGGCTAGTAAACAGTGACAGTTTCTCAAAGGCTATTATTGGGTTTGGTCAGTTTTGCTGAGAGAACTTCTTGCTTGCTCCCTGATGCATTCTGGCTGATAGATGAAAAGCTGGCACTGAATTTTCTACTTTAATTGCTATGTTCGAAGTTACAGTACAAACATTTCCCCATAGTTCTGCCAAGCAGAAGAAGCCAAAGGTCAAAAAAGATCAATGTTGCCTATTAATTTACATATTTATTCATTCAACCAGCCCATGCTCCAGTCACTGTGTTGTGTCCTGGGGAGCTTCCTGCCTAGTCCAGGATAAGATTCCGAAGACAGGTGATAAGTGCTAGGCAGATTATGTGAGCATTAGTGCACGTCACAGCAAACATCCTGCCCACTCCAGTGAGTTTAAAAGTCGTGGGGCTTGCTGCCTCTCAGGCAGTTGTTAGATAGTTCTTAGAAGCCCCTGGCAGCAGAGAGAGGGCTGACCATTCCTTTTGGGTGGCATAGGGAAGCTCTTTAGAAGGCAGGGTCCCCTTGTTCAGTTGGACACCGTGGCTATTGAGATGTATCATTCTGCTCCATGACAGGTGCAGTGGAAATTCCTGCCTACATCTTTGTGTGCTTCGGGATGGACCACGTGGGGAGAAGAAGCATTCTGGTTTTCTCCCTTCTCTCAAGTGCAGTGACCAATGGTGTGATTCTGGTGATCCCCAAGGTGAGTTACTTTATATTTTATTTAGGGAATGGTTAGTTATACTATGACAGTGTGATGGGAGCATTTTCAGCTTATGAATATGAAGATGAATTAAGACATATGGATAGAGTATATGCTGTACATAGTATTTTAAATGTTTTCTTTAAAAGTGATTCTTTCTCTGTTACACAGATAGTTGAAAATTTAAGGAAAAAAAGAAATGTGGGGCCGGGGTAGGGGGAAAAGCCTATAATCCCACTTCCGAGAGATGGCCACGGTTGTGTTTTGCCAACGTGATCATCCTGAGTGAGAAGAGTAGATTGCACCTTCCAGTAATTATCGTCATCTTAAACTTTTATTCGTTCACGAGAGATCTATCCAGCATCTAGTATGTGCCAGGTTCTTTTCTAGGTGCTGAGGATGTGCAGTAAGCCAAGTTTCTCTGAGTATAATAAAGAAAAACAAAATAGGACGAGGGATGGAGAATGACTGTGTATGGAGGGGGAAGGTACATGTGAACTATTTTATTTTATCTAAGGTGATTGAGGATGGTGTGCCTCTCAGAGAAGGTGATGTTTGATCAGAAACCTGAAGGAGGGAGGGAGCCATGGAGACAGCTGAAAGATATGATATGTCTTATGTTCAGGATTGTTCCAGTTGAAGTAGGCTTGTGTTTTCTTTTTCTCCACTGTGGTAGGTTAGTAGTTTCCAATTTCTAGTGTGCATAAATCCCCCGAGGGGCTTGTTTTTAAAATTCAATTTCTTAGTGAGAAACAGTGCCATAAACTGCTGAAACGACTTTCACATTCCTGTATTTTGGCAAACTCCATCCCCTAGCATACCTCTTGCACCCAGAAGTGCTCTTCTCTTTCCCCCCAAAATGGAAAACCTGTATTTTCATTCTCAATATGGAAAATATGGTCACTATAACAATACTTTAAAATACTTTGTTTTAAATCGATTTAATAATTATTAAGCAATAGTATCTCAACATTTAGATCAAGGCATTTTAAGTTTTGCATACTGTTTGAAATTTAACTTAAGCTAACCAGTGACTTCCTTTTATAGTAACGCTTCACTTAATTATCAGGTTTGGTGAATCAAATGTTTTATGTATTGACGTTTCCAGGTGATTGATATATACAACTGATACACATCAGTTAAAAGTGCTTAAGACAAGGAGGTCTCTGCCAATTTGAGGGAGCTTCATCCACACCCTTTTTGTTTGTGTTTTTAAGTAGCTTGCAGTTATATTTGTTGAGTTAATGGCAGCTGTCTTTGAGCGGTGAAGATTTAGGGAAACCCTAGAACCTTCAGGTTCTACGGTGGTTAAGCCCCAGCGGCAATGTGGAAGACAGGAAAGTGGCTGATGGGGATTTCTAGAAATAGAGTACTAACCCTTAGCCACAAATTTTTCCCCTCTAATAAAACTTCTCTCCAAATGGTAATGTCAACACAATACAAAATTTTTAAGTCCCATTAATTCATTCAACAAATATCGTCTACAATAGTAATTAAGGTGACAAGGTGACACTGGTTGCCTTAGTAGAGGCACCACCAAATCTCAGTAACTTCACATCATAGACATTTATTTCTTGCTCATAGAAAGTTCGATGTGGGTGTACCTCGTTGGTGGCTGTGGGAGTGGTGAAGGGGGTGTTTGGCTCCATGGAATCATTCAGGGACTCGGGTTGACAGAGGTGCTGCCACTCCTCACACATGAGCTCCAAGGTCACCTGGGTCTCAACACCCAGCTGGCAGACAGAGGAGGAGAGAAAAGATCGACTGTGGGAGGTCTCTGAGAACCACTGCAGGAAATAGAACATGTCAGGGACAACAGCAGAAACCATCTGGGAGGGTCTCATTCCAAAGTGTCTCTCCCCAAATAGCTTTTCTTATTTAGTAATTTGAAATCTCCAAGGCTGCAGGGAGGCACAATAAAACTTTCCTCTAAATTTCATAAAGATGGAAAGCTTTTGCAGACCATGTGTCGAGTTTACAAAATAAAACTCTTCATTGTTCTGAAAAATACTGGAGAATTAGAAAGTTTTAAGTAATAATTTTAAGGATTTTCTATTTTTCTTTTAAAAATATTACTTGATGACAAAATGATGGTCTATTTTGCTAATATATATTTTTTCAGGATTACCATGTTTGGTGTGTGGTGGCAACTATGGCTGGAAAATTTTCCATAGGGGCAGCGTTTGGCCTTATATACCTTTATACAGCAGAGATGTATCCAACCATTGTAAGGTAAGAGTTACTTATTTTTCTGTTGTTTTCTTGTTATCTTTCACTTATGTGTCATTTGATTACATCTGGCCTTTGAGTATAAATGCTTTCTTTCCGTAGAAGTTACTGGAGCTCCGAGCTATGGGGGGGTTACATGATGACGCTAATTCTGAATCTGAGGCTTTGTCTATACGTCATTAGCAAGGATATTAGAGAACTTGTTTTGAAATAACACTCTTATTATCCTAAAACCATTTTAAGTCTCAAACACAGTCGACTTACATCGACTTAAGGCTAATTTTCTTAGGTTGTATCTCTTGATGTCCTGATGTCAGTTGTGTTAGTTTGTCAGGGCTGCCATAACAAAGTACCACAGACTGAGGGGCTCAAACAACAGAAGTGAATTTTCTCACAGTTGTGGAGGCTAGAAGGCTGAGATCAAGCTGTGTGGCAGGTGTGGTTTCTCCTGGGGCCTTTCTCCTCAGCTTAATAAGAGATACTTATTCATGTTGAAGGCACATTCTTTGCTTCCTACTAGACATTCTATAAGGTTTAAATAACTTTTAAAGGAAAGCACGTTAAGATATTGCTTGACTTTAAAAAATTGAAATAGGATGTTCCATAGATATAAATCTTTCGGTTTCCCAAATCCCCACTCCATACCCCAAATAAACTCCTGCTCTACAAGACTGATGTTATCCGCAATATTAGACTCAATGAGCGTGTATGTAAGGGCCTCATCTGCATAGCTGATGCTGATTGGTTTCCCTGCTTTTTTGGTCTTGAATTGTCTTGAATTATCTGCATGTTTGTTTACACTGCTGTTTCACAGAATGAGAATATAAATCATGAACGATTCTTAAAAAATTAAAGTAAAATTATTTCCAAGTATATTAAGCTAAGTTTTACTATTTATTCTCTGCTGGAAGGGTGGACAGGGGCTCTGGGCAGCTGTTCCCTCACTCTCTGCAACCTGTGCCTTTCTTGTCTTCTGTTCTTGCTGCTGTATTAATCCTCTCCACGTTTCCAGGTCGCTGGCTGTGGGGAGTGGCAGCACGGTGGGCCGTGTGGGGAGCATCGCGGCCCCATTCTGCATTTACCTCTCCAGCGTTTGGATCTTCATGCCACAGGTGTTCATCAGTTGATAGAACTTTACTGAGATAGCAGTGAGGCAGAAGAGCTGACTGCCTTCTATATTTTTATTTATTGGAAGCCAATTTATAATTCGGTTATGGGGGTTTATAGAAACCTAATTAACAGCTCACCAGCTGGTAAGTAGGGTGGTGGGTTGCTGTTTTTCTTGTTCGTTGATTGCCTTCTCCCCCTCTTCCCCATCCCGCCCCGCCTCCAGCTGTGAGCTGTTAATCGCAGCTCTGCCAGCCAGAGCAGGGCCTCTGCTCAGCACATCGTGAAGCCGGGACTGCGCAGGGAGAGCTCTGGTCTCTGGTCTCTCAGCCGGCGCCCCTCTGTCTGGATCCGCAGGCTGCCTCCCACCCCCAGCCCTTGCCTCTGTGTTCCCACCGTGTGACGGCTGGTCAAGGCCAGTTCTGGAGGCTGCTGCTCCCGGAAGGACCCAGTGGTGTCTGGCGGAGAGGTGTAGGGATCTGTGGTTTCCAGCTTCCCCGAAACTTGAGGGGCTCTTCACAGGCAAGGCTGCCTGCGTGCTTCCTCCTGGCTCCGGCAGTGTGAGCCGTCCTCCCGGTTATGAAGTGTGCGAGGGGTTCTGTGCAGTTTGCACGTGTCCTCGTGGCCGGGCTGAGAGTCTGGGAAACCACGCGGACCACTGTTACACACCCGGGTCAGGAAGAGGATGGGGGTAGGGGCGGGGAGGGGGCAGGGAGATGCGGACAGTGCGGAATGTGGGGGGTGGCCTGAGGGGCTGCACCACCAAGGGGAGAGCCCTGGGTGGGCCGGCCCTCCCTCCCCCTCCAGGCTCCCTCTCCGGGACTTCTTTGTCCTCATTCTCTCTAGGCTGTTCCCTCTGGGGCTCCTCCTGTGCTCCTGTCTTCTGATTGCTTCATTCTCCAAGAGCCATTCTGGCTGTCTTTGTCAGTCCCTGCGCGCGGGTGACCTCTCCTCATTCTGACTTCTCTTCCAAGCAGCAGACCCACTAGCCCCATGGATAGTCTCCCTGGGTGACTAAACAGCTTCACCGCTTCCCAAACCCAGCCGGCCGGTGACTTGCACTTCCTCCACCCGTCTCCGCTCTGCGGTAGGAGTCCGTGGCCTGCAGCGTGACACTCGAGCACCAACTTTTTATTCTCCCACCCCCTCCAACCCACGACACCGAGTCCTCTCCTTCTCTCTCACAACCAGCCTACTTACCTACTCCAGTCCAGCCCCTCATCACCGCCTGCCTCTCTGGTTCCTTCCCTGCACACGCCCCCGGCCCCATCAGAGTAGTTTGCTGAACCGGAGCTCTGGTCCAACTGCCCCTCACCTTCAGAGCAAAACCCAAACTCTGCCTGATACTCATGGCCTTTCCAGACTGACCCCCCTGCCCATGTTCCCTATTTTGTTTCCTCACACACTTCCCCCTCCTCTCCACACCCTGTTCTCATTCTTCCCCACCGGCGTCCTCTGCCCCAACATCCCCTCTGCGGAGAATGCTCCTCCCCCCACAAACTTCATGTATCTTTTTTTTTTTTTTAAGAGAATGGGACCAGTTTTATACATTCTGTAGCCATGAAAGTAATGTTAAAACCAGAAAAGCAGATAAGGCTAATTGACTAAACCAGGACCACCTGTGGAGGAGAGAAGGGGAGGCTTCTGGGGTGCAAGCAGTGTTTTCTTGTGGGTGATCAAGACCATGATGTGTTTGCTTTATAAGTATTTCTTAAACTGTGCATTTATTTTATGCATTTAAAAAATTATATCATATTTTACGGTAGATAGGTAGATAGATATAGACCTTTTTTTTTTTTTTTTTTCCTTTTTGAGAGGTAAATCCAAGAACTTTTAGGATCCAGGCTGCCTCAGAAGCTTGCACTCTATCTGGGTCAGAGCCCTGAGGGCTCCCAGGACTGTAAGATGCGTTAAGGCAGTGATTTCTTCCCAGTATGTCTATGAAGTCCCTTTCACAGGGTCTTCCTGGACTTCGTGGAGAGCAACGGCCTCACCAGGTTCTTCTGGATGAGGGTGTCCTGGAGCTTTAGTGGCTGTGACTTGCATGGCTGGGGAAATGAGACCAGAGCTGGACCCACTTGCCTCATTCCTAGTTCGTCCTCCTGCACTGCCTCTGCCGGACAACTAGTGGAAAGCCCAAAGCTCTAGGGGTTTAGATGAGGCAGCTAAACCTCTTTTAAGACCAGAGCAAACCCCACTTCTTTAAGAAGCCCACCCAGATCCAGTGATGCAACCTCTCCCTTTCCCAGGTCTGCATAGCACTTCGTGTGTACCCCTTCTGCAGCCCGCTGTCACAGTCTGGCTGTATTATTCACATGTATGTCTTTGTCCCCCAGTTAAATTGTTGAACTCTTGCAGGATAGGGCATTTTGTGTACCCACAACTGAGTCCACCGGAGCATTTCTCTCACCTTGCGTGCCATTCATGCTATAATTTACTTAATATTTTAAATCAAATAGAATGGCTTTTAAAATTTAGCTTTGCCCTAAACAACAATAACAGTGAAATCATGGGTGTTATACTAGTTACATGTTTTTCTAAAATTCACTAACAATCTCATAAGTAGTAAAACAAATTGTTTGAGACGTCCTTAAAAAAAAAAAAAAAAAAAAAAAAAAAAAAATCACCTGGCATACACAGGTGGTATGCGTCTGCTCTTTGGGAATCATTGGCTCAGCAGGGTTCTCTCTTGTGTCCCAGTAACAGGCACTCAGTCAAGTTTGCTTAATTGGGGGCGTTGGGTCTGGCCTACACAGGAAGGAGTTTTGGAGAATCCACCACTCTTTTTAGGTCACGGACTTTTCCAGAAGCATCTCCTTTGTGCTAGCACTTTATGTTCTTTGTTAAATAAATAAAAGATAAAAATGGAAAAGATGTTTTTAAAAATAAGCTAAGACACACAGAAGAAGATAGACAAATCTATAAAAGCAAACTGCTATAAAATCACTAAAACCAAAAAAAGATTTTTTTTAAAGAACATCCATAACGGTCCATTATGGACTACAGAGTTAAAAGGGGTTTTTTAATTTTATTTAACAGGTACTTAAATAATGCTTGTTATGTAACAAGCTCTATTTTTTTTGTTGTTTTTTTTTTTGCGGTACGCGGGCCTCTCACTGTTGTGGCCTCTCCCGTTGTGGAGCACAGGCTCCAGACGCGCAGGCCCAGCGGCCATGGCTCACGGGCCCAGCCACTCCGCGTCATGTGGGATCTTTCCGGACCGGGGCACGAACCCGCGTCCCCTGCATCGGCAGGCGGACTCTCAACCACTGTGCCACCAGGGAAGCCCACAAGCTCTATTTTAAGTGCTTTACAAGAAGTAGTCTTCACAGAATGCAGGTACTGTTTTTGTTATCCCTATTTAAGTGACAGAACTTGAGTTCAAACCCAAATACCATGCCTTTTGCATAGGTCAAACAAATAAACAGTCCTAAAAGGGATGCAGAGAAATAAGTTTTTCCTCCACCCTGACCCTGGTCCCCCCTTCCCCAGGACAACCTCTGTCAGCAGGGTCTTGTGTATATTTGCAAAAGTATTCTGTGAAGGTACTTCCTTTGGATGTAGTAGATGTTACTTGTTATTTTTAATGAGTAAAAAATAAATTATTAAATTTCTCATTAAGCTTATTTATGGGTGTCAAACTGCCTAGGGAGCCAGTATTTTCATTTTGAGGAATAGGAATGGTAATCTAGAAGATAAGCTTATATTTTCTCTTTCAAAAAGAAGCACATGAAAATCACTCCTTCTGTTGCTTTTATTATCAACCATCATTTTTTTAGTAATCTAAGGAAAAAAAGTGGACACCTAATTCATATCCTGTTTGTATTCATGAACTCATTTGGCAAAGGTTGAGTGTTGATTTTGAATTAGCCTCCCTGCTAGGTGATAAGCAGCAGAGATGAAAGAAACAGCATTTGTCCTGAGAGATGTCCAGTCTGGTGCAGAAGGCAGAAGCCCCAGAGAAGAGGGCTGTGGTAGGGAAATGCTGGGGTTATGGGGTGGTAGGCGAGGGCTACCAACCGAGCCTAGGGCCAGAGGGGAGGTTTCCCAGAGGAGGGGGCTTTAATCTGTGTCTGGAGGAGCCAGTGAGAGTCAGCAAGGTGGAGGGGGAGAGAAGGGAGTTCCACGCCGAGGAAACAGGAAGGCAAAAACTTAGAGGGAAAAGGAACTTGACCAGTTTGAGTTTGGATGCAAGCATTACTGCTAATACCCAGGGTGGGTTGAGGGAGCCAGGAGATATGGGTGAAAAGATGGGCAGGATCTCAAAGGAGAGCAGAACAGAAGAACATTCAGACCTAAAGGTGGGTTGGAGAGGACAGGATGGAAAAGTTGTATCCACAGGACCCATGATGAGTTTGCATATGGTGGAGGGGGGCAGCTGGAAGGATGGGAAGGTTGTTCTCGGGGCTGGAGGGAACCCGGAGGGGGAACAAGGTTGAGGTTGGGAAGGACAGTGCACTTGAATTGTGGGTGATGAATGTGAGGTACCTGCTTGACGGCGGAGGCTGGGGGAGGCATCCAGGAGGCAGGTCTGGAGCTCAGGGGACACCCCCATGGGAGGTACAGATTTGGGAGTCAGCTTATGAAGAGGTGAGGGAGACTGAAGAGCAGAACCCTGGGAACGGTGGCGTTTAAAGCCTGATGGGAAGAGGGGTCCAGGGCAGAGACTGAGATGCAGCAGCTGGGGAGCCAGGGAGGTGACCAGAACCCCAAAGGAGGAGGACAGGTGAGGAAGGTAGGACAGGATAGCGGCTAAGAAAGAGCAGAACAGGAAAACGTGCATCAGGTTTGGCAGCTAGGAATCTGTGGCCTGGGAAGAGCAGCTTCTGTGGGTGGTGGGAGTGGGCCATGCTGTGAAAAGCAGGATGGAAGGAGAAGCAGTGAGCGCTGTGGAGAGGATGGGCTGGGGGCTGCAGTGGGTGTGGGCTGAGGCAGAGGGCCTCTTTTGCTTGTTTCAAAAGACTCGAGAGTAGTAATGATAGCTACCATTTATTGACTCCTTAACATAAGCCAGTCCCTGTTTTGAGTGCCCTAAATGTGTTACTTAATTTTATCCTTCCAACAGTCCTTTGGGGGCAGGTAGTAGTATTATTTCCATTTTACAGATAAGGAAACTGAGGAGCAGGAAAGTTAAGTCACTTGCCCAGGGTCATACAGGTCGCAAATACAAGTTCCTGGGCAGAGTGGGTACAGAAATTATAAGAGGCTCAAGAACTTCTATTTTTACCGAGGGAAGCTAGCCAGTGGAAAGGAAAGGATCAAACATCAGTGAGAATTGGGATTGACATATAGAGACTACTATATATAAAGTAGATAATCAACAAGGACCTATTGTATAGCACAGGGAACTCTTCTCAATACTCTGTAATGACCCATATGCGAAAAGAATCTAAAAAAGAGGGGATATATGTATAGGTATAACTGATCCACTTTGCTGTGCAGCAGAAACCAACACAACATCGTAAAGCAACTATACTCCAATACAGATCTTTAAAAAAGTTAGATCCAATTGATGCGTTCCAAAAAAACAAATCAGCGGGTAAGAAGGGAGGTCTACTGATGGAGGAAGACCCCACCCCACCGGCACCCTTCCACCTCCCACCCGCAGGAGGAGGTGAGAGGCGACAAAGGCTCCTCCTTGCCGGAGGCGGGGGCGGGGGGGGGGGGGGGGGGGGGTGGGGGGGGCGGGGGGGGGGGGCGGGGGGTGGGGGGAGGGGGAGGTTTTTGGGATGCTTGTAGTGGGGTTGGGGGAGCTGGCCAAGGGCCGTGGGGGACCAGGTCTTCTGCTGTGAGTGAGAGAGGAGATGGAGGGCTCTGAGTTTGTTTAGTGCCTGACTATTCTTACCACCAAGTTAAAAAGGAAAATCCAGTCTTGTCTTGGGTATTCCATTTGATTCTATTTCTTGTTTAGACTTATTCAGTGTTTTTCAGACCCTGGCAAAGGGCTCTTCTGGGGTTTCTACGTCCTTTGCAATGTCACTTTAGATTCTGTTACTGCTTCTAGGCTTACTCATGTATTTCTAGATTTAGGTTGTCAGCGTTCTGCAAACAAAGTAAGGAACCGTCTTCCCGGGTCACGTCTGTTAGTGATGTGGCCTCACAGCGCGTCACAGTTGCACTGTGTCTCAGAGGCTGTAAAAGCACCAAGTATGCAGATTTATCAGAAAAACCGTGCCTTAATTTATTTTTATGGGGTCTTCCCAGGCAGTATTTTTTGCTAAAGGGGATTAAATTATATAAGGACAAAGTTTTTACAGACCATAAAGAGATTTAGTTCTAAAATCCACCCAAAATCTACATAGTGATCAACAGAGAATAGATGTGCAGACTTTAGTTTTTAATGCGATTTGCATTTTTAAAAGCAAACACCTTGGTGCTAGTCTAAAAGTTTGCCTTTTATGTGTCAAAACCTGGAAAGTTAAGAATACTGAATTTTTACAGGAAATCACTTGGACCCACCCCTCCCCCACAGTAGCAGCTAGTTTCCATTGCCTCTGTTTTGTTTCCCCCTAAATTCTGTAGGTTTTGGTTCATTGAAACATTCATTTGTGCATACATGCATTCATTCATTCCCCACCATTTATTGGATGCTGATAGCATGTAAATTTTTGGGGCCGGGGCAGGGTTAACTAAGACAGTCCCTGGCCGTCAAGTCCAAATCCAAGACTCTGGGTTTCCCCATGAGACTCTGGAGTCTGGGAAGACAGGGCAGGGACTTTTTTCCCCCTGTGTAGCTCCTAGGACAGTGCCTACATGAGTAATAATGCAGGTAATAACTGGGATTTATTTAGTAGGTGGTTAATGAGTGATCAGATTAAGCCTAGTCAACAAATTAAAGAACCCCTGGACCAGCATAAGTAACCAAAAGGTCTCACTGAGGAATAAACGACAACTGTTAGGTCAAATTCAATTCTGTTGCCCTCTGAAAAAGGTTCAGAAATGACTATTCTCTGAAGGATACCCTTCTTTCTCGATGTGTCACTTATTCTTTTTTTAATTCCTTCTAGTTGCTTGTTGGGACTTCGGCCTTCGTGAGTGGAGTGCTAACGTTCATGCTTCCAGAAACCCTCGGGAAGCCTCTGACAACTACTTGGGAGGAGACTGAAAAAGAGAGCACTTCAGGCAAATTACTTTCCACAACCGATAATACTGCGTTAGAAAATATCGCAGTGGTTAACTCTGAGGATTCCGGTCTTAATAAATAAATGTGCCAGACGTGCTGTGTAGCACCTGAAATATTGTTTAATGCTTTTGTATTAGAGGAACATTATTCTCATCTCCTGCATGTCACATGTATGTGTCTTTTTTTTTTAATTTTGTAAGAAAGTTTTGAAACAATGGTTTTGTAAAAGTAGAAGAAATAAAAAGCAAGATGAGAATTCGCATTTTTTTTACACTGCTTTCTTATTGCCACAAAATATTTTTCCGTATTTGTTCTTCTGTGTCACTGATTCTTGCAGCCCTGAGGGACTGCTACACACTCCCTTCAGTATCAGGATCCCCTCCCCCCAACACCGGGACTGTCGACTGGGAAGAGGAGGGGGCATGTGAAAGTGTGTTTCTTTTGACAAAGCCGCTCGAAGATTCTATTTCTGATATTCCTTCATCTCTTAGGAGAATCATAGCTCTAAATTCAAGTTTTCAAGTCATTCAGAAATGCCCCATCAAAAAACACTTGTCTAACCATAAAAATTGTAGCTACACAAAAAGATACCTTGCTTTCCAGCACCCTGAAGGAAGAGGGCTTGAATATGCAGACACATGTGCTTGTGTTTGGCCCAGTTAAGGGACACACATCTGCTAGGGGCCAGGAGTGAGTTTTCTAGCCTGACAGTCTGATTTTTCCTAAATTTACCAAATTCTCTCCATAAGTCTCATTCCCTGTACATAGAAGCTGTGGCATTTTAGTGTATTGCAAACTTTTTTTTTAAAAAAAAGGGAACTTGATTTTTATTTATTTATTTATGTCTGTGTTGGGTCTTCATTGCTGCGCGGGCTTTCTTTAGTTGCAGCAAGCAGGGGACTACTCTCTGTTTTGTGCAAACTTGTTATTGCAGTGGCTTCTCTTGTTGCAGAGCACGGGTTCTAGGCACACGGGCTTCAGTTGTTGTGGCTCGCAGGCTCTAGAGTGCAGGATCGGTAGTTGTGGTGCACTGGCTTAGTTGCTCTGAGGAATGTGGGATCTTCCCGGACCAGGGCTTGAACCCGTATCCCCTGCATTCGCAGGCGGATTCTTAATCACCGCACCACCAGGGAAGTCCGCAAATATTTTAAGTTTGTAGATCATCTAGGAAATTGACATCTGGATCTGTTCCCAATATTAAAAAAATTTTTTAAGTATTCTTGCCTTTTAAACATAATTTATAGAAAGATTTACTTTTGTAAAGATTTTACTTTTGTAAAGTAATAAACTTTGTTTCCTCAACTTCACTTTTTTTTTTTGCGGTACGCGGGCCTCTCACTGTTGTGGCCTCTCCCGTTGCGGAGCACAGGCTCCAGACGCGCAGGCTCAGTGGCCATGGCTCACGGGCCCAGCCGCTCCCCGGCATGTGGGATCTTCCCGGACCGGGGCACGAACCCGTGTGCCCTGCGTCGGCAGGCGGACTCTCAACCACTGCGCCACCAGGGAAGCCCTCAACTTCACTTTTATTTCGCAAAAATAGATTAAGATTCTGAACATTTCAGCTGCAAAATTATGGCATAACCTTATCTGTTGGAGGAGTTTGCATTCTACATAAGTTTCCCATAGGTTTTGGGTATTTTCTTCACTTGGGTTTCATCAGAAGTTCATTATTTTTTCCTTTGCTCTTGAAATTTAGCTGTTGGATGTGTCTTATGTCCAGTACATTAGAATTGATGAAGCGTTAGTGTTATCTGCAGAGGCAAGTAAAAGATTAAGACAATCGTAGAGATAGTGTTGTTTAAAAAGCATTGCTGGGCTAAAAAGCATTGCTTGGGTCTTGATTTGTGACCCAAGATATGATCTATCCTGGATAATGTTCCATGAGCACTTGAGAAGAAAGTATATTCTGTTGTTTTTGGATGGAATGTCCTATAAATATCAATTAAGTGCATCTTGTTTAATGTATCATTTAAAGCTTGTGTTTCCTTATTTATTTTCATTTTGGATGATCTGTCCATTGGTGAACATGGGGTGTTAAAGTCCCCTACTATGATTGTGTTACTGTCAATTTCCCCTTTTATGGCTGTTAGTGTTTGCCTTATATATTGAGGTGATCCTATGTGGGGTCCATAAATATTTACAATTATTGTATCTTCTGCTTGGATTGATCCCTTGATCATTATGTAGTGTCCTTCTTTGTCTCTTGTGATAGTCTTTGTTTTAAAGTCTATTTTGTCTGATATGAGAATTGCTACTCCAGCTTTCTTTTGATTTCCATTTGCATGGAATATTTTTTCCATCCCCTCACTTTCAGTCTCTATATATCCCTAGGTCTGAAGTGGGTCTCTTGTAGACAGCATATATATGGGTCTTATTTTTGTATCCTTTCAGCCAGTCTATGTATTTTGGTTGGAGCATTTAATCCATTTACATTTAAGGTAAATATTGATATGTATGTTCCTATTACCATTTTGTTAATTGTTTTGGGTATGTTATTGTAGGTCTTTTCCTTTTCTTGTTTTTCCTGCCTAGAGAAGTTCCTTTAGCATTTGTTGTAAAGCTGGTTTGGTGGTGCTGAATTCTCTTAGCTTTTGCTTGTCTGTAAAGGTTTTAATTTCTCCATCGAATCTGAATGAGACCCTTGCTGGGTAGAGTAATCTTGGTTGTAGGTTTTTCCTTTTCATCACTCTAAATATGTCCTGCTACTCCCTTCTGGCTTGCAGAGTTTCACTGAAAGATCAGCTGTTAACCTTATGGGGATTCCCTTATATGTTATTTGTTGTTTTTTCCTTGCTGCTTTTAATAATTTTTCTTTGTATTTAATTTTTGATAGTTGGATTAATATGTGTCTTGGCGTGTTTCCCCTTGGATTTATCCTGTATGGGACTCTCTGTGCTTCCTGGACTTGATTATCTATTTCCTTTCCCATTCTAGGGAAGTTTTCAACTATAATCTCTTCAAATATTTTCTCAGTCCCTTTCTTTTTCTTTTCTTCTTCTGGGACCCCTATAATTCGAATGTTGGTACATTTAATGTTGTCCCAGAGGTCTTTGAGACTGTCCTCAATTCTTTTCATTCTTTTTTCTTTATTCTGCTCTTCAGTAGTTATTTCTACTATTTTATCTTCCAGGTCACTTATCCACTCTTCTGCCTCAGTTATTCTACTATTGATTTCTTCTAGAGAATTTTTAATTTCAGTTATTGTGTTGTTCATCATTGTTTGTTTGCTCTTTAGTTCTTCTAGGTCCTTGTTAAACGTTTCTTGTATTTTCTCCATTCTATTTCCAAGATTTTGGATCATCTTTACTATAATTAGTCTAAATTCTTTTTCAGGTAGACTGCCTATTTCCTCTTCATTTGTTTGGTCTGGTGGGTTTTTACCTTGCTCCTTCATCTGCTGTGTGTTTTTCTGTCTTCTCATTTTGCTTAACTTTTGGGGTCTCCTTTTCTCAGTCTGCAGGTTTGTAGTTCCTGTTGTTTTTGGTGTCTGCCCCCAGTGGCTAAGGTTGGTTCAGTGGGTTGTGTAGGCTTCCTGGCGGAGGGGACTAGTGCCTGTGTTCTGGTGGATGAGGCTGGATCTTGTCTCTCTGGTGGGCAGGTCCACATCCGGTGGTGTGTTTTAGGGTGTCTGTGACCTTATTATGATTTTAGGCAGCCTCTCTGATAGTGGGTGGTGTTGTGTTCCTGTCTTGCTAGTTGTTTGGCATAGGGTGTCCAGCACTGTAGGTTGCTGGTCATGGAGTGGAGCTGGGTCTTGGTGTTGAGATGGAGATCTCTGAGTGATTTTCACCGTTTGATATTAGTTGGAGCTGGGAGGTCTCTGGTGGACCAATGTCTTGAATTTGGCTCTCCCACCTCAGAGGCACAGGCCTAACACCCAGCCGGAGAACCAAGACCCTGTCATCCACACGGCTCAGAATAAAAGGGAGAAAGTAAGAAAGAAGGAAAAAAAGAAAGAAAGGAAGGAATGAAGGAAGAAAGAAAGGAAGAGAAAGAAAGAAAGCAAACTAAAGAAACAAATCCAGCAATGATAACAAGTGCTAAAAACTATACTAAAAAAAAGGACAGACAGAACCCTAGGACAAATGGTAAAAGCAAAGCTATACAGACAAAATCACACACAGAAACATACACATATACACTCACAAAAAGAGGAAAAGGAAAAAAAAATATATATATATATATATATATATATCGTTGCTTCCAAAGCCTACTGCCTCAATTTGGGATGATTTGTTGTCTATTCAGGTATTCCACGGATGCAGGGTACATCAAGTTGACTGTGGAGATTTAATCCGCTGCTCCTGAGGCTGCTGGGAGAGATTTCCCTTTCTCTTCTTTGTTCACACAGCTCCCGGGGTTCAGCTTTGGGTTTGGCCCCGTCTCTGCGTGTAGGTCGCCTGAGGGCTTCCGTTCCCGTCCGGACAGGATGGGGTTAAAGGAGCAGCTGGTTCGGGGGCTCTGGCTGCGGGGAGGGAGGGGTACGGAATGCGGGGCGAGCCTGCGGCGGCAGAGGCCGGCGTGACATTGCAACAGCTTGAGGCGCGCCCTGTTTCTCCCGGGGAAGTTGTCCCTGGATCACAGGACCCTGGCAGTGCCGGGCTGCACAGGATCCCGGAAGGGGAGGTGTGGAGAGTGAACTGTGCTTGCACACGGGCTTCTTGGTGGCTGCAGCAGCAGCAGTTTTAGAGTTTCATGCCCGTCTCTGGTGTCCACGCTGATAGCCGCGGCTCGCACTCGCCTCTGGAGCTCGTTTAGGCGGTGCTCTGAATCCCCTCTCCTCGCACTCCACGAAACAATGGTCTCTAGCCTCTTAGGCAGGTACAGACTTTTTCCCGGACTCCCTCCCGGCTAGCCGTGGTGCACTAACCCCCTGCAGGCTGTGTTCACGCCGCCAACCCCAGTCCTCTCCCTGGGATCCGACCTCTGAAGCCCGAGCCTCAGCTCCCAGCCCCTGCCCGCCCCGGCGGGTGGGCAGAGAAGCCTCTCGGGCTGGTGAGTGCCAGTCGGCACCAATTCTCTGTGCCGGAATCTCTCCGCTTTGCCCTCCGCACCCCTGTTGCTGTGCTCTCCTCCGCGGTGCCGAAGCTCCCCCCTCCGCCACCGCCGTCTCCGCCCGCGAAGGGGCTTCCTAGCGTGTGGAAACCTTTCCTCCTTCACGGCTCCCTCCCACTGGTGCAGGTCCCATCCCTAGTCTTTTGTCTCTGTTTGTTCTTTTGCCCTACCCAGGTGGGGAGTTTCTTGCCTTTTGGGAGGTCTGAGGTCTTCGTCCAGCGTTCAGTAGGTGTTCTGTAGGAGTTGTTCCACATGTAGATGTATTTCTGATGTATTTGTGGGGAGGAAGGTGATCTACGTGTCTTACTCTTCCGCCATCTTGAAGGTCTCCTCCTTTTAGCCATTATTGTGGTTTATCTCTCCATTTACTTGGATCGTCTTTAATGTCTTTCAATGAAGTATAATTTTCTCCATAAATCATGCACATTTCTTGTATTTATTCCTAGGTACATATTTTTATTACAATTAGAGATGTTAAGTTTCTAATATATTTTCTACTGTTTATTGTGGGCATAAAGGAGGGTGCTTGATTTTTCTATGTTGCTCCTATATCCAGCAACCTTGATAAAAAGTGTTTTTAACTCAAAAGGAAGAAAAACCCACTTTATTGGGAGAAAAATTGGGCTTTACAGCATAACAATTCACAAATATGTCATACAGGAAGCCAAACATACTTTGTTCCTCTAGCATTTCTTAGTATGCACAGATTTCTGATTTTATACTTGAAAAACAGTGATGTTGTATATCTATAAGAGTTGGAAGCTAGTCATACGTAGCACGTCAAACCCGTCTCTGGTTGTAAACATTTCAAGGAGTACTTTACCACCGCATTGGAAAGCTCAGAAAACAACCCACATACAAGTAGGTAAACTTCAGGCAGGTGACCTTGTTACCAGTTCTGTTTAACTGTGGACCATACATCAACTTGACCTCAACAGGCAATGAAGTGTGAGGGGCAGTGGAAGCACGTGGATTAAAACAAACAAACAAAAAACCTGGCTATCAGCCTTCTCACTTGGGCAAATCAACCTCTCTTTACCTCAGTCTTCTCATTTGAAAATTCAGGATCATAATAAAACGTCGCTCACAGGATTGAAAAGATGAGATACTATATCTACATCATTTAATGCCACCCTGCACAGCCCAGATACTGTACCATGCTGTTTCTCCATGCACTTTATACGATTCCACCATGCAGTCAAGGAGAGTGTGGCAGCCGTCCTGTCCAGCCTTGGTCTTGGCCAGTTGGCATTTGGAGCCCATCATGCTGTCCCTGTCCGATTTGATTGTGCCCTACAACATATGTTTCTCCCTTGAGGACTCTGCAATTTAGATTGTTCTGGTGATAGTTTTGGCCCATAATAGCTGCAGGGAAGACTTACTGTGAAGCTAATGAAGCACAAACTTCAGACTCACTTCCCTCACTTGCACAGGCTCTTGAGAAAGACCTTAGCAATTGGTTTATTTGGTTATAAATCTTGGTACATTTTGTAAAAAAATTTTGCAAAAGTAAGATCTATTCACTGCAATCAGTTAAGACCACTATCTCTTTCCACTCTGTTTTCCTTCTGTAAGATTTCCCCTCTGTCAGATGACATCAAAGTGGTTACAGACATTTTGTTCTTTCATGATTTTCTGTGTATATATATATATATATATATATATATATACACACACACACACACAAAAGAGGGCTTAAACCTGTATAACTTCAGATCCCAAAAAAGCTGAATCTGTCCTCCTCCCCCCACCCCCTGAATCTCTGTTAATAGCTATGTTGTTAGGTATAAGTTCGCATTAAAAATATACTCTCCGAACATATTCAATTGAACAGTGAGTTCTGAGGGGCTGACCTGTCCCCTTTTGATCACTCTTATCAAATACTTACCACATACTCAATACAAAGGGTTCATTCTGTAAAATGGCATTATGCGAAGGGGGTACATAAATTCTTGTGGTGGTGAAGAGGAATATTTTCTTATTTAAGATTGTGAATTCTGACTATGGAAACCAGTCTGTGGTATCTCCCCCCAACAGAGTGTCTGGGAGTTGTGGGCGTTCACGTCTTATCTGAATTTGCCAAGGGTCAGTAATGGCTGCTCATTTTATCTCTGAAGCCCACACTGTACCAGTATATACTGACAGCTTCTTGTTCCCTAAGTAACTTCATCTTCTTCATTCATTCCCTGCCTCTCCCTGTGCCCACCTACCCCATCAGGGACCAAACGTTAGAGATTTTCTTGGATGTACAGGTAAGTCTTTTTAAAAAATATTTATTTATTTATTTGGCTGTGTAGGGTCTTAGTTGTGGCATGTGGGATCTTTTGTTGAGGTGTGCGGGCTCCAGAGCATGCAGGCTCAGTAGTTGTGGTGCGTGGGCTTAGTTGCCCTGTGGCATGTGGGATCTTAGTTCCCTGACCAGGGATCAAACCTGCGTCCCCTGCATTGGAAGGTGGATTCTTAACCACTGGACCACCAGGGAAGTCCCTGTACAGGTAAGTCTTAAAAGTCTTATTTTATAAGGAAGAAAGTGTTCAATTATAGACTCTGCTCTACTTTTGTGTCCCAAGTCGGAGCTAAGCCAATGTATCACAGACTCGAATCTCCCTGAACTCACCCCTCCCATGCTTCCCTGCCCCAACCTGCAGCCATACACTGCTGAATCCCTGGTCCCATGAGCCTTGCTTCCTCAATAGCCTCTGAAGAGGCTATTCAAGTCCCATTGGCTTGAGGCCCTTGATGTACTGGCAAACTAACACACCAGCAAGGCTAACATGTCTCGAGCCATTGACACCCATGGAGAGCAGAGCAGGAGGGGCTGGTGGGCAGGGAGGACCCCAACACACTGCACAGGTGAGGCTCTGGGGACCTCCAGAGCCCAAAGTAAAAAGTTCCTGAAAAATTGTTGGAGAGGAGTGTGAAGCTGAGCTTGCCAGCAGTCTCAGGGAGATCACATCAACTCCTGGACTTCAGCACCTTGGCAACCACAAGTCTGTTCTCTATGTCTGTGAGTCTATTTCTGTTTCTTAGATAAGTTCATTTGTGTCACATTTTAGATTCCACATATAAGTGGTATCATATGGTATTTGTCTTTCTCTTTCTGACTTACTTCGCTTAGTATGATAATCTCTAGGACCATCCATGTTGCTGCACATGGTGCTATTTCATTCTTTTTTATGGCTGAGTAATATTCCATTGTGTATATATACCACATCTTTATCCATTCATCCGTCGATGGGCATTTAGGTTGCTTCCATGACCTGGCTATTGTATATAGTGCTGCCATGAACATGGGGGTGCATGCATCTTTTCAAATTATAGTTTTGTCTGGGTATATGCCCAGGAGCAGGATTGCTGAATCATATGGTAATTCTATTTTTAGTTTTCTGAGGAACCTCCATACCGTTCTCCATAGTGGCTGTACCAGTTTACATTCCCACCAACAGTGTAAAAGGGTTCTTCTTTTTCCACACCCTCTCCAGCATTTGTTATTTGTAGAAGGAATTTTACACATCTTAATTCAGTAGGTGCTCACAAAATTAGTTCATTTCCAATTTTCAAATGGGGAAACTGAAACTCAGAAGCAAGGTGACTTGTTCAAAGTAAAACAGACAGGTCTCCTGACACCAAAGTACATGCTTTAGTTAAGACTTTGAGCCTTGGAATCTAACACTCAGATGAAGCTTTGCCACTTAAGAGACTTTGGGCCTGTCCTTAGTCTTTTGGAGCCTCAATTTGCTCACCTATAGAGTGGGAATAATAATAATAGTACCTACCTCATAGGGTGATTGTGTTACATGGTATCATGAATGTGTCTGGCACAGGGTTAACGTTAAATACATATTAGTTACAATATTATTATCATTATTCTGATACTTCAAACTGCTTCCCTATAAACAGACTCACTGACTGTAAAGTGTCTACCACACAGTGGACACTCAGCAAATATTTGAATATGTGGGCTAAAGAATCATTTGATTCTTATCCTAGATTAATTCCTGAATCATTTTTTCCAGCTGCAATCAGGTCATCATCTTAGTGATCAAAAACGTTATTCTGCCCTCACCCAACCCCACTCCCACCCCCATCAGCTGACTCAGCAGAGCCAGGCACCAGGAGAGGGCCGCTAACTCAGGGCAGCCAAATGAGGAAAACGCGTCTGCTTCTGGATGGAACGTGCTGGAAGTTGGACAGGTTCACCCCTTATTTACCACGCTTACAAATCAGTTGGAGAAATCCCAGATTTGTGGCAAGACAGAGGGTTTGTAAACCAGGAAGAGAAGCGAGGGCTGCCAAGCACGGACCGGCTTCCAGGGGATCAGCAGAGCTGCAGCTCCACGGACGAGATGAGGTCAATCGCTCCTTTCTCCAGGGTAATAAGTGACAGACACAGAGGCGTGTGGGCCAATGGAGATTAAGATTAGAGGGAATGTCCTTAATAAATCCCCCAATGGGAAGCAGTTTTGCTTCTTCTGTCTCTTAGGGCACTAGACCAACCACTCACTGGGAAAACAAGTTTTGGTGCCAGAGCCTTCGGTGGGTTCCAAGGCTGCCTTTTCGGAGACAGGTACTTGAATGCTCCTGCTTTCCGCTCAGGGGTGGTTCTGGACCTACTCCACGAGTTTGGGGGGTGTGTCTAAGGGGGATCAGGTGACAGAGATTCACAGGTCACTGGACCAGAATGTACCCCCTTTGCTGGGTCACTTTTCTCTTCCCTGATAGCTGGATATTCTCAGCCACAGGTTACTTTCCCTTTCAACTTAATTTATTCGAGCTATTTTGAGAAAGTTGCTGGGAAGGGGAGGCCTTGTGAAATAGGAAAGCCGGTAAGGGGATAGGTGTCTGCTTTCTACCTCTAGGGGCCACGCACAGGACTACACTCCTCAAGCTTGCCCCCCATCCACTGGTCTGCTCCTTGCCCTGGACCCTTCCTTTCTCTTCCTTCTGCCCTGGCAATCCTGTTTCTTCTCAGCTAGCCAGCCCACTGGGGAGCAGTCAGATAAAATTATGGCTGAGGAAACTGTATACTGCTTGAGAAATGGAAATAACACACACTAAACCACTTTGGAAGACTTTACAATATCTCAGTGCCAGAGACCTTCAGAGATGGAAGTGAGCGCTGACTGCCTTTGCTGTACTCACAGTGGAGCGAACCATGCCACTCCCTCCTGAGAAAAGATGAATTTTACGTGCAGGTGGCCGTGTTTTGTACCACATGACCTGATGCCCTGGCTATTGCTGACTGGACAAGGAAGGGCACCTGTGCCAAGGGCAGATTTATAGGCTCTGTCAGCCCAACAAGCTGGGCTGGGGATAGAGCTTTGTGTAATAGGGCTGGTGACAACCAGTTGGACTAATTGCATTTTCTCTCTCTGGAGTTTCCACCTGAGACCTATTAGGGGAAGTTAGCTGGAACCAGAAGTGGAAAGATAAGCAGGGAAGCATGGGGGGACACGGGAGCTGACAGTGGAGAGGGCTCAGTGGACTCCTGGTGCTCAGAGGTGAGGCGGTGGGAGAGTGTTGAATCCTCATCAACCCTCTGGTTTCCACCCTGGGTGCCGGTCTCAGGATGCCCAGCCCAGACCCCTGGATGTCTGTCTCCTGCATTTCCATATGGACTCTCAGAAGAAGCCCCCTTTACAAGACAACTTCAGTGCATCTCTGTTATTTACCACCCACAGGATCTAATAAAGAATTCACCTGGCCTGGTTTACAGATGAGGGAGTGGAGGCGAGGAGACCATGGCTAGCTCCCCAGGTTACGGAATCAGAACTCGAGTCCACGAAGGAATCCAGGCTCCTTACCTGGAAAGCCTGCTCTCAGAGGATGGGGTTTCAGGACAGAGGTTTTTGTGGGAGGAGCGGGTTTCCAGTTAGAGTGAAGAGGAGAGATGCTGAGTTCTGTTGTTCAGACTTTGTGTCACATTGTTATAATTAAAAAGCAGTTTGTAAACAGTAACAGCTGAGTTCTAAATTGCCCCAGGGTCTGGGTCGTGCCCTCTCCGTGGCTGCTCTTCAGGAGGTTTCTGGGAGCAGATGCAGCAGCTCTGCTGCTCTTGTCCACCTCACTTATTTCACCAACCTTCCCTAGTCTGTGTCCACAGGGAAAAGGGTTTAGGAATGAGTAGAAATCCACCCCCAAGGGCAGACTTACTCAGCTGTCCTTTGTTCTAAAGGCAACTCCAGGCAGGTTTGGGACTAATGTCTAAACTCCATGGAGACCTTGTTGTCCGTACCCTGACATTTAATGGAAAGAGGGCTTACAGGGAGCTCTCTTTATCCCATGAGAAATGCCGGCAAGAAAGGTCGTATTTGGAGAGGCTGTGGACCTAAGGAAAGAACCTTCAGGGCCAAGCTTTGTACTGGACGGAATAACTCTTGAAACAAGGTTTGTAGCTCACACTGTGCCTCCTCACAGGCCCATGGGTACAGTACGGATTGCAACTGTGGGAGCTGGTGTGATGGGACTCTCCACTGCTGTGTGCATTTCCAAACTAGTCCCGCGATGCTCCATTACAGTCATTTCAGAGCAGTTCACTCCCGAGACCACGAGTGATGTGGCAGCCGGAATGCTTATTCCTCCTGTTTATCCAGGTGAGAAAGAGATTTCTGCTCCTCTGTCAGATATGATGGACGTTAGATAGAATGACGTTGGTGGAATTCTGTTGACAAAGACAGCTGGATGTTCACATAAGTGTAATGTGCACTTTTGACATCTTGTTGGTTCATCTGTTAGGAAAGGCTCAGTTATGCAGCAAGACAGAAAGAACCTTCAAATCTTAGCAGCTTAAAAAGCAAAGGTTTATTTCTTGCTCATGCTGTGCGTTGACTGAGCATCAGCAAGGGTTCTGTTCATCACTCAGGGGTCTAAGCTGCTGAAGCAGCCAGAGCCTTGAATGTGGTCAGTACCTGTAGCTGGGGATTGAGAGCTCTGAGGGGTCTTGCCTTAGCAATTAAAGGTTCATGGCCAGGAAGCAACATTCATCACTTCTGGTGACAGCTCATTGGCTAGTGCTAGTCACATGCTCCCACCCTTCAGAAGGAGGCCAGGAAGTGCAATTCTATAAGGCTCCCAGAAGGTAGACAGCCAGAGTATTTGGTAAACAGCACCAATGGCTACCACAGTTGGTAACTGGTAACTCGAAGTCTTTCTACTGATACCAGTAGTGACTGTCAAGTCAGAAAATACTTGTAATGGGACTAACATTATCCTCACTTCTAAGCCAGTTTAAAAACAATCAGTCAATATGTATTCAGGACTAAAAATGCATTGATTTTTTTAAAAAATTAATTAATTAGTTTATTTATTTATTTTTGGCTGCGTTGGGTCTTCGTTGCTGTGTGTGGGCTTTCTCTAGTTGCCACCAGCGGGGGCTACTCTTCGTTGCATTGTGCAGGCTTCTCATTGCGGTGGCTTCTCTTGTTGCGGAGCACGGGCTCCAGGTGCCCAGGCTTCAGTAATTGTGGCACACGGGCTCAGTAGTTGTGGGTCGAGGGCTCTAGAGTGCAGGCTCAGTAGTTGTGGCACGTGGGCTCAGTAGTTGTGGGTCGAGGGTTCTAGAGTGCAGTCTCAGTAGTTGTGGTGCACGGGCTTAGTTGCTCCGTGGCATGTGGGATCTTCCCAGACCAGGGCTTGAACCTGTGTCCCCTGCACTGGCAGGCGGATTCTTAACCACTGCACCACCAGGGAAGTCCCAATGCATTGATTTTTAAAAACACTTCCACGCGTCCTTTCCATTCTATATTTGTCTTACGAAATGGGAAGAGGAGGAAAAAGCATTAAATAGGAAACAAAATCACTTTGCAGCTAATGAAGTTTATACTCAGTGTCTTCACTTCCTCATTTCCACTCTCCTTTCTCCCCTTTAATTTTAGTTTTTATTTTTGTATCAAAGTTATACATGGACATAGTTTAAGCAGTCAAATGATTATGTTATTACAAAAAAACAGCAATCTGGACTTTGAAAATTGCCCCGCCCATTTAATCTGGAAACTCATGTCTCCAGTTCAAGATACAATCTCTGAGTTACCCAACTGCCGATTCCTCCCTCCTGCTGTCTCTGCCTTTCTGTCCAGAATTGCTGTTTTGCTGGGCTTCCTGGACGAGTCCTCCCATTGGCTCAATTTTTTCCCCTTCCTATTTCTATCTTTTTCTCCTTCTATTTTACTTTCTGGGAGATTTTCTCAATTTTTTTTTTTGCCTTGCTGTTGGATTTATTATTTCTACCATAGCATTTTTAATATTCCAAAGATCATTTTTATTCTCTGAATTTCCCTTTGTTATACTATTTGTGTTCTGTGGTTGCAATGTCTTATCTTTTTGAAGACACTAGTAATAGTTTTAAAAGTTTTTCCTCCCTGCATAGCTTCTGTTGTCTCCAAGTTGTGTTTTTTTTATTTGATGTGCTCATTTTTCATGTTACAGGTTTTCCTTGGCCATGTGGTCTGGTCATCTTTACCTGTCTGTTGACCTTTAAGAACAGGATCCTAAACAGCTGATGGGAGTTTCTGGGTCCTTGCGTAGGGCTTGTTGCCTTGAGGCTCACTGGAGTGAGATGGGAGTGCTGTTTGGTTGGAGAACCTCTGATGTCATTACATTTAAGTCTTTCTTCTTGGGCAAGTCATGTTTCCCAGAGAAGAGGCTTCCAGTCCCCTGGCTGGGGTGGGTGAAGGCCTGGCTGGCAGCATTCTAGGAGGGGGAGAAGAGGTCTGAGGTCTTAGCATGTGGTTTGCACATGTTTCCTTAACGCTCTTGTTTTCACTAGGGTATTCTTGCCTTTGCCTGCACTTGGTGTTTTCCTGGTCCAGAGACACCCCCTGCTTCACCTAACAGAGGATAAACCCATTTTCGGCCAGGGTGGGGAGGGCAGTGGCCTCACTATTGCAGTCCAGGAACTTGGCTTTGTCAGCACCCGTGATGCTAATGTACCTCTTGGGAGCTGCCTTGCAGGAAACAAGCACAGGAGCCTGGTGTGTTTGCAGAATGCTAGTTCACACTGGACACCTTTCTTGTGACCAGAGTCCTTGTGTCCATCTCCCAGACATCCCCTTGTATGCATCAGGCCCAGGTGAATAGTGAGAAGGCTGCCTGATAGTCATGGAATCATCTTCAAATAAGGAGGCTCACCTGAGAGTTCATTCAGGCCACTGAGGCCCAGCTCACCCTTTGGCTCGGTGATTGGGGCCCCTGGATCAGGGTCTTTCTCTCTGGTGCTGCTAGATAGACTTTGGTTTTCTCTCTGGGCTTCTTTCAGACCAGCCCCAGTGATGAAAATCTTCTGTGCCCATAAATGTCAGTACCATATGGGGACCATACTGTTCCATAGGTTTGTTGTGAGGATTAAATGAGTTAATACATGTAAAGCATTTAGAACAGTGCCTGGACATAGTAAGTGCTATGTCAGCCCTTGCTATTGTTATCACCGCTACTCTGGCTACAGTTTTCTTTTACCAGCACTTGAACATGAATTAGGACCCAGGCTTGCTTTACCCACTGTTGAACTGGAATTGTCTATTCTTTTGGGGTGACTTTTGCAGTGTGTGAATAGCAGTCACTATTTTATTTTTTAAGGTTTGGAGTGGGAATGGGGGTGTGCATTTCAATACAGCCTCGTACACTGCCTTAGATTGTTGGGGTATAATCCATATGAGGTCTAATTTAGTTCTTTGCAGTTTATTATTTATTTCCTCCTTATTTTTAAACCAGTAGATCCAGTCTGCAATTTTGGGAGTGTTGAGTTCACAGGGGCATATGTTTGAAGACAACAGCACAGATCCACTACTAAAGAAATATTTATTGGCTCCTGAACAAGTGAATTGCTTTAAAACCTGCCACTGAAATGCTCTCATTCACCTGGAAGCAGGATGCCTCCAGGGGCTCTTCATCTCTACCTGAGCTCTAGGGACATCTCTCCAAGCAAAGCTGACCCAGTATCCTCTCTGCTCAGTTCCCCCATCTCCTCTGTGTCTCCCCCTATAGCAGCCCCTCAGGATTACTGTTCTCCAGTCCCTGGCCTGACCCTGGACTCTTTCTCATGACCTTCCCACAGGGATCAGATGGCCAAATACTTCATCCACAGTTGGATTTGTCAGTGCTTCCGTGTCATGCTTGCTCTCTGTGCCTACACTGGACACTATTATTTTGGGGCTTGAACCCTGACCCGTATTTTCTCCCTGGCAGGCCTGGAACCCTTCCAGAGCTATGTCCAGATCCAATCTCCTGTACACAGGCAGGGATGCCTGGGGGATAGGGGGCACTGTTCCACAGGACTCTGACAGAGAGGTGTAGTCCCTGCACACCCCTGGTGACCCCAGGAATGCTACTCCAAGCTGGTCTATGATTCCATGGAATGGAGGGGAATGGAGGTAATGGCAGCCTTGGATGGGGCTGTAGGGAGCTCAATTCCACAATGCAGGCCTTGTTTCCTTGTATCAGAAGGGTGAGCAACCTTGGCTTCCCACTGATGTTCAGTCTGTTCTTCGACCTGGTTGATCTGGGCCCCACAGATCTCCCCTTATCTCCTGCCATGTTTTCAGCCCTCAGGAAAGAGGCCCTGGGTTCTTTCTCCTATCATCTCGACTGTGTGGCCAGCTGGATGCCTCAGCCAGATTGGCTAACTTGGCTCAGATTGGTTATGGACCTTTCAAGGACCTCTGAAATATGCCTAGTGCCAAAGGCCAATACGCCCTTTCCAGCTGGCCCATATGTTAGATTTTTTCCCTCATCGGTTGATTTCCCCTCTGTTGATTAATAATTATATGAACCGACCCTGACAGCAAGTGTCAACATTCAAAACTCTGGTGGCTGACTGATCCTCCGCCACACTGTGGTACTTTATCTAAATGTTCCTCCCTGCCTCTTTAGTTTTTCCCAGTTTGTAGGAAGGAGCTTCTCTGAAGATAGTCATTGTCATTATTTTCCTTTCTGTTCTGCTTTGCTTTTCTCCACCATCACAGACACACCCATTCACAAGCAGAAGCAGTGGTTTAAAGAGACCTTTGATCACCTGTTTGCAATTGCCAATTCTGCAGAAGCTGAAGATGCTGGTGTTCTCCTGGTGTCTGGGTAAGGGAGGAAATCTGAAGTTATTTTAGAATTTAGAGTGATCTTAACAGACTTTAGAGTTCAACAGAAAATATTACTGAGTACCTGCTATGAGCAGAGTGCTGAACTAGATGTAGGAGGATTTGGAAGAACATTTTAGGCTTTACTCCAAAGAACTCAAGAGAGACAAGTTATAGCATTAGACTTTTAAACAATAAACAACCATTATAGTTTCTCATCACAAATGCTATTTTGAGTTTCCTCAGGGAATATGCAGTGATTTACAAATATGGCTAAAAAAATATATAGCAGGTAAACACTGAGTTTGGGTTCTATGGGGCTGATGGGGGCTGATGGAAAGCAAAGAGGTGTGATATGGGAATGGGTGCAGAGGCCCAAGGCACAGGCACATCTTTCTTATTTGGTGTCTGTGGAGAATGAAGTGTTCCAAAAAAGCAGCTATTATAGGTCACTAAAGTTACCTTTTAAAGTGTCATTTGGGAAAAAATATTTCTGAAATGGTTAGCAAGCTTCCTTTGATTTTTCACATCCAATTTCCGAAGAAATGCAAAATTAAATAAAAGAGTTTAAAATATTAAATATTTCTAACACAAACTGGCACTTAAAATATGACAATACCTTTCTATATCTTCTCAGACAGAAATCACTAACCATACTGTCACTTCTAAGTTACGACATAACACATACATTGTCTGTGTTATTCTATGTGATAACACAACTATGCCCTACAGCCTTCTGAAGAACAGAGGGATGTCTGCCCTTTACTAAGTTCTCAAAACCACTGCATCTTTTGTGCTGTTTTAAAAAAAAATGTCCTGTCTCCTCTTTTGAGTTCAGGCTGTCTGCTGACATTTTCTGCTGGTGAACGTACCTGCATCAGGCAGATTTCTACTCTATTCCTCTTCTTGCTCTCCCTCACCATCACAAACACCAAACGCTATTGATATCACTAATTTCTCAAAGTCCCTACCCAAAGGAGCAGCTTTACTTCTCTACCTTCTGAAGATGGATTGAAACTGTAACTGTCTCCAGAGCCAGTTGATAAGCCACATAGAAACATCGTTGTCATTGATTTATGGTCACACTTTCTTTTTGTCCAAACCCAGCACGACCCAGTCTAATTCACAAACATCAGCTCTCAGTAGTTTTTGGAAACAGTTGTGTCCAAGATTCAAATGTCCTTTCAAGAGCAAGACTTTGCCACTATTGAGGATATTAAAAGGAATGTACTTTAAGCCATTCTAAAAAAGAGTTATTTATTTTCCTCATATGAATGATTTTTATCCCACTTGCTTCCAAAAAGTATTTGAATCAGTCAAGTGAAGATAAGGGCACAAATGTCCTATGTACCTTGGCATAAGTATAAACTTTATTCATCTATTTATTCCTTCAAAACAATTTACTCAGCATTCACCAGTATCAGGAACTCTTCTAGGAATTAGGGAAATAGAAATGAGCAACTTAGTACATATTGCTTGGCATATAGTAGATGCTCAATAAATATGTGTTGAGTGACTTTTTAGGAAAGACAGACATGGTCCTGCCCTCATGTAGCTTATGTTCTGTAGGGAATGTCCTAAATCTAATGAGTTACATATGAGACATGAGTCACCAAGGGAAGAGTACAGGGTGCTATGGAAGCATTTATCTGGAGAATAAACTTGCTCTGGTAAGTTATGAGAAACCACTCAGAAAAAAAGTGATGTTTCAGTGGAGACCATCCACATGAGTATAGGTTAGTCTGCTGACCCTGTAGAGGTGAAGGGGACAGAGATAGGGTCCAGGGCAGAGGAGGCAGCATTCAGGGAGAAGCAATAGTACATGCATAGACCTGAATCTAGGGTGACTCTGGTGTGTTGGAGGGACTGAAAAACGCCTAGGGTAATGGAAAGCCATTGAGGGATTTACACAGTGAAATAACTGATCATATTTGCAGTTCAAAAACATTCTGTCTGCAGTGTGGAGAACAGATTTGTGGAAAGAGAGATGATGGTGGGATAGATTAGGTGTTGATAGTGGGCATAGAGAACAGATGGATTTGAGAAATGCTTATGAGGAGATTAGATGGGACTTGATAATTGATGGCATGTAGGGGGTGAGAGAGGAGAGAAGGTCAAGGATGATTCTCTGGTTTCTGGAGTTAGCACCTGGGTGGATAGGGAAAGGGGGAGGGAAAGAGCAGTGGGCATGGGGTAAATGTCTGAGACACGGGGGTAGACTTCTCCAGTAGAGAGTAGGCAACATGGGTCTGGATCTCATTTTGGAGCTCAGGAGAGAGAAGAGGGGTGGAGATGTAGTCTTCTGAGTGTTTGGCCTATAGTATGATGGTGAAGACAGGGAAGAGGACAATCTAGCCCAGGGAGAGTGTGCAGCATGAGACAGCAAGAGGGCCTGTTGTAGAGACCTGCAGCAAACAACATTTATACCTTCCACAGGAACCGTAAAGAATGAATTACTTAGAGATATAAATTCCAGTACATTAATTACCATAGCATTAGCAACCATGTATAGCACTCAGATGATTTCCCTTGCTACTTTAGAGCAGCCATGCTTTACAACATTTATTCCTATTGATGTAAAGAGCCCGATACTTATAAATCCAAACATATGCCTAGCACCTATTGATAGCAAAGTTATAGGCTTCTTGTTAACAACTAATATCTTTCTAGCCTCATCAGCCCCAGCCATGACTGAACGATAACAGGGCTTGTCCTGACAACTCCTGGCTTCTCTTATCAAGAACGTAACGTGATGATCTACAACTTAATTCATAATTCGCAGCCCTGTCTCCTGCACCACCACCGTTGCTTCTTCTAACTTAGATATTTTGTTCAGAATTGAGGCCAACCGTTAAACTTTTGATAGTTTACTTACACTTTATGTAAAGCATTATGCAAAACAGGAAAATCTTTCCTCAAAAATGCATCATCATAAGTAAATAAAGAAAATCTGGGCAAGAGCTTTTTAGAAAAAGAGAGTTAAATTCAATCTTTAAAAGGCACACAACTTTTTAAATGTCTTATTCCAATGCCGCACCCCCCACCCCCGCCATGAACATTTTAAATTTAGCTACTGAGTTATCTGAACCTGAGAGAATTGAAGAATAATTTCTTTCTCTGTATGGGTATAAGAAGTGTGTTTTAAAAATGCTTTAGAGAATGTACATGGAGTTCACTAGAAATTTCATAGAACTTCAGGAAATTTTTCCACTTAATGTGTTTGAGTTGGCAGATATTTCGGAGCATTCCTACTGAGGAAGTGCCATTCTGGGCTGATGTGGTGCTGGGATTTCGAAAGATGACTGAGGATGAGCTGAAGAAATTCCCCCAACATGTGTTCGGTCAGGCTTTTACTACACTCAAATGTGAAGGCCCTGCCTACCTCCCGTGGTTGGAGAAAAGGTCAGTTGAAGTGGCTCTTTGCTGCTTTCTTTGTCTGTCACACCCATAAATAACTTCATAGCTTCTCTGTGGCTCCTCAGAGCTCTTGTACACTGTGTCTTGCTGTTCATTAATGGCTAGGGCTTTGTACAACATTCTGAAGACACTGTGTCACAAAGAGTGAGTCACATCCAAGTTAGTAACACGTCCATCTTCTGCTTCACTGTGCACCTTGATGCACGATTTGGTCTTTCTGTCCGCACCAGTAAGACCCCCTCGTTGAAACAGTATCTTACTTTGCTCATCCGTAAACTGAGATGTTTGGAGAATATGCTTCCAGCTGTAAAATGATATGATTTACTCTAGCTCTTTCGAGAATCTTAGGCTTATTATAAGTTATTTTTGAATTTTTTTCTCATTAGTGAAAAAGAAAATAACCCCATTATTTTATTTTGTTATGAGCAAGAGCTTTAAAAGTGAGGGCTTATCTAAATTAGGTAATTGCTTCCTTACCAAGTTCAGCCCCAAATTACATGAACTTGCATTTTGGCTTGGTTTTCAGGACTTTCTGTTTCCAGTTGGTTAGGAAACACATCAAGGGTATTTTTATTTAAGACACATCAATAAATCTCTCTTTAGTTTCATCTTGAAATTGCAAGCATGTTGAAGGTTGTGAAACTTTGGCCCTTTCAATCCCCAAGTCTGTATATTTGGTAGATGAATAGGAACAATGCAAATTATTGGGTAAAAGTTGGAAAAGTGACTTCAGGTAAGCAGTGGCAGCAATGGCTTGGTCCCAGATGTAGGAGATAAGATAATTAATTGGAATAATTAATTAATTCCACAATTCTTCGTTGAACTTCTATGTATACCTAGCACTGTGCTAGAAGCTAGTCAAAAATGAAGGATAAAATATGATCAATTTTCTTAAGGAATTCATAGTCTATTTGGGGATGATGGTGTATATATATGTGTGCACATTGATATACATGTTAATTAACAATTAACAGTAACACATGTGATGAGGGTTAAATACAAATTTATGAAGGTGGATTGGGAGTGCAGAGGAAGGAACCTAAGTCTGTTAGGCACATGCCGGGAGCACCATGATATATTTTTGTAGCTTTATAAGTGCTCTTTTCACTTTTATCTCTTAGCAATTTATATGGGACTTTTTTCTTCTTAAAGTGCCAGTTTCATAAAACCTACACTTTTGTGCCTTGTCGCTGGCCCATAAACCCCTGTTTGTATGCTAAATTTAAACCACTGTATATCAGCTGATAAATGAACATTTGAGCCGTCGTGTGATGGAGTTACCCATCAGCCAACATTCCAGTTTCAGGGCATCACCATCTTTTCTGAGTGGCAAGGTTGTGTGGTGTTGCATTTTTGTCTTTATATTATAAAAATGCCTGGAAAAAGAACATTGGAATTGCTAATGCTATTGATACGTAGTTGAGGTATCGTATATCTTAATAAAATTCAGATAAGGGGAAATTATTAGGCAAGCAATAAGTGGCAGAGCTCTGCTGTAAATATATACATATTTATTTTGGGCCACCCTCAGCCAGTTTCACACGAGAACATATATTACCTGAACAATTTGTTCAAGTATCACCTTCTAGAAAACAGGCCCCTTATTTCCATAATAACCTTATTTTCGAGCCTAATCTCTAATTGTGGGATGAAGGCCTGGGAAAAGTCTTGATTTTCTCTCATTAGTTGGAAGCCTGCTGTCAGCGTTTTACTTTACTTAAAATAACGCTGAGTGAGTGGTACTTTGTGCCAGTGGGAGCCACCTCCCGAGTGCAACACCATCGGGCCTGGTGACCAGCCAGCTGGAGTCGTGCCTTGGAGCATGCTGCTTCCTGTCTGTTTTTAGGTGACAGAGTCAAGGAGAAGAGGTCTGAGGGGCTGCTCTTGTCCCCATAGAATCCCGGGGAGGACTTTTTAGGTCCATTTGTTTGATATACATGTCCACCATGACAGTGGGTGGGGACATGTGTGCCTCAGACAGACAGTACACACAGTACACACTGTTGCAGGGAAGCCACGAGGAGACCCTCGTCCTAGCTGTCCCACCCCCGCCCCACCTCCTGCTTTGGTACCCCATAGGTCCCTGATACTTCATGCTTCCTCTTAACCCCCAGTGAGGGGCCTGCACAGACAGTATGCAGGGGCCTCCTCTCTGTAAGATTGGTCAGCCCCCCTTCCCTCAGGCCCTAGCACCTGACCAGAAGGCCAATGTGGGGGAGGAAGAGGGTCACCCGTTCCCTTTACTTCTGAGGAAGGCTTTGTAGGGCTGGGACTCCTTTAAGCCCAAGGCAACCCTCTCAGAGCAAGGACTTCAGGCCAGGTGGGAGGCCAGGCAGCATGCTGGTGAGAGCGTGGGACCCCTGGGGCTCCCTCTGTAGGCTGCCACCCACTTTCCACCTCGGATGACCCAGCTGGGGAGCCATACAATCCCTGCTTGTTCCTCACACCCAGGGTCTGTTATGTTGCCTCCTACTCCCCTTCTACACAATGTGAGTGTTCAGCCTGCAGCGTTCTGACTCAAAAACAGGCATTTTACTTAGCAAGCCGCATAACGATGCCTTCAATTTAAGCTCTATCCTTCTGAAATAATATTAATTTCCAGGAAAGAAAAAAAAAGTTTATAACCACAAAGTAGATCGTTAGCATTTTTCAAAGAACAGAAGGAATCATCCGCTTCTCAAAAAAAAAAAAAAAATCCAGTAATACCCAGAACCAACAAATAAACAAACCCCTGAGGGTTAATCAGCCATGCAGATCAGGTTTGATATCTTTGGCCAGTGGAGTTATATTCTGCTGCTTCGTACTTGCCCTTCCAGGAAATGAATCACAGAGGCAATAAGTCAACTGAGCCTGTCTCTTCATCAGGCATCCTACCTAAATAAATCATCTCGGCTGGAGCAGGATGGTCCTGCCTTGGGAGACATTGAGAAAGCGGCGTGCCCCATTTTGGTGCTGGGGGCCCTGTAACGTTGGTGCGTTGCCTTCTTTCCAGCAGGCCATGCCTTATTCTGTGGCCCTGATAAGGGCCCTGCACTGAGCACAGCACTAACCACACTGAGCTTCTCTCCCTGCACTTTCCTTCCCACTCATCTAATGAGTCCTCTCTGTTACTTTCCCTGCAGGGTCCCAGACTCTTGTCTCCTATAGCTTCTGTTCTCCTACTTGGCCTGACTCACAGCAGTGCCTATGCCACTCCCTCGACAGTTGGACAGAAATATGGATTGTACATCAGGCATGTGACAGGTCATCCCTGCCTAACAAACGTCCAACTTGCAAAGGTCCCTTCCTGTGCACAGTAGACCCCTGCTCCCCCATGCCCAACACACCCCGTGCCCACCAGAGCACAGCCTTCCTTTTCCAGGCCCCTAGAGAGTTCCTCCTACTCCCAGCATTGGCCCCTGGCCCTTAACCAGAGGAGCCATGGGCAAAAGTTGGCCTTAGACACAGGTCTAATATGAACGCCCCACTTTCTTCCTGGTTACGCAAGGATGAGGCAGGAGGGCACCAGCCAGGAAAGTGGAAAATGATGGTGTTTATTTTTTTTTCAATTTATTTATTTATTTATTTTTGGCTGTGTTGGGTCTTCGTTGCTGCGCCTGGGCTTTCTCTAGTTGCAGCGAGTGGGGGCTACTCTTCGTTGTGGTGTGCGGGCTTCTCATTGCGGTGGCTTCTCTTGCTGCTGAGCACGGGCTGTAGGCGCACAGTCTTCAGTAGTTGTGGCTCGCGGGCTCTAGAGCACAGGCTCAGTAGTTGTGATGCATGGGCTTAGCTGCTCCACAGCACGTGGGATCTTCCTGGACCAGGGCTCGAACCCATGTTCCCTGCATTGGCAGGCAGATTTTTAACCACTGCACCACCAGGGAAGTCCTATTTTTTTCTGAGGATGGCAACAAGTTTAGTAGGGAATAGATGGAGGCTGGCTGTGGTGCAATGGCCTTGGGGGCTTCCACTGGGGCTCCAATTGCTGCCCTAAGGCAGTGGAAGAGGGGAACCCCACCTGCTGGACTAAGGGTGCACGGCTGCTCCCCTCTGGACCACTCTGCCCATAGAAACCCCAGGCCTCATCTACACCTCCTCCCCAAAGGGAACAGAAGCTGTTCTGCGACTGAACAGGGCTTAGACCGATTAATATAAGTTCATGCAGTGGACAAGGCAGAGATGGATCTTCTGAGAAGTGGGAAATAGAATGCAGTTTATTTTATTAGAACATGCATTGCAGCAGAATGAGTGAGCAGTATGGTCATCAGATGAGGTTAAAATTATCAGGTTAAAATTATATGGCGAGAGAGACAGAGAGAGACAGAGAGAGAGAGAGAGATTTAGTTGCTTTGTAAACCTAAAATGCATTTAAAAAATTCTAACTATGATATTTTAAGTATAGCTACATTAAGTGTCACTAGGAATAAACAGTGGATTTTCCCCCTGAATCTATATGCATAGCATTATTTGCCAACTGAGATTTTCAGTTAGTTTTCTTCTCTTTCTCCTTTTCTTCAGACAAATGGACTAAAAATTGTTAATTTTCTGATTGCTGTTAATAAAATACCCTGCTTCAGGTTTGAAGCAAGGATGCCAATGTGGTGCCACTCTCTATCTTTTAGGGTTCTCTAGAGAAACAGAACCAATAGAAAAAAATATATATATATATATAAAGAGATTTAATATAAGGAATTGGTTCACACAATTATGGAGGCTGATATGTCCTAGGATCTGCACAGTGAGCTGGCAAGCTGGAGACTAGGAGAGCCAAGGCTGTAATTCCAGTCTGAAGGCTGGCAAACTTCAGACCCAGGAAGAGCGAATGTTTTAGTCTGAGTCTGAAGACAGGAAAAAGCTGGTATCCTAGTTTGAAGGCAGTCTTGCAGGAGGAAGGTCAGCCTTTTTGTTCTGTTCAGGCCTTCAACCAGTTGGATGAGACCCATGTGAAGGAGGGCAATCTACTTTACTCAGTCTACCAATTTATGTGTTCATTGCATCCAAAAATACCCTCACAGAAACACCCAGAAGAATGTTTGGCTAAATATCTGGGTACCCCATGGCCCAGTCAAGCCAAAACATAGAGTTAATCATCATATACCCAAACTAGGATTTCATATTGTCTTCAGTATTGGCCAACACTCATGTCAAGTCCACTAGGTTTTGGGCATTGAGCTGGGTCATAGGTGTAGTGAGAAGCATAAGACATAGTCTCTCCCTTTGAGAAATTTATAGTTTATTGATATCAGTCCCCTAGAATTTGTTGTGCTCACGTCTTATGAAGCACTGTCATGCCTATTATTTCACTTGAACTTGAACTTCACAGCCATCTCTGAAGCAGGCAAGGGAGGTGTCATCCCCATAACACAGATGAGGAAACTGAGGGTCAGAGACAAGAGGTGAGTTGGCCAAGACCTCAAAGCTAAGCTAATGTGAGGCAACTGGGACCTAAACCCATGCTTTCCAATTCTACATCCACCTCTCATTTGGAACTTACTTCATTCTGCCAAGTATTTACACTCTTGTCTCCCAACTCCTTTGTCAGTCCTGAGGAAGGGCACTTTGCCTCTAAGCAGTACCTTGCACACAGGCATTCAACCTGCACCCTGGTGTAGAGAGCTGCCAATAGTCTTTTTCTCATATTACGTCTGCTATATTCTACAAGTGACCTATGAATAAGATGATAGGACCTGGAGTTATTGTTTAATAGGTACATAGTTTCATTTTGCAAAAGGTGAAAAAGTTCTGGAGTTGGATGATGATGGTGGTTGCACAACAATGTGAATGTATTAAACTTAATGCCATTGAACTGTACACTTAAAAATGGTCAAAATGATGAATTTTGTGTTATGCGTATTTTACTACTATTAAAAAATAAGATTACAGAACTTGGATAAACCATTTCTTTTCATTCTTGATGTACTTGGTCCAAAAAATCATTAGCAACCACAACTGTTATTTAGTCCATCAGCTGCAAATATTTTGTGTCCCTCTTATGCTAGCATCCCTGTGGTAGACATAAGGAGGAGCGCATGTGAGCCCTGTCCCAACCATCTGGTTAGGGAGAACAGAGTGGTACACAGGAACATGCAAGAGTTAACAACATGAGACAGAACGTCCAAGGCAGTAAATTTTTTTCTTTTTTTTTTTTTGCAGTACGCGGGCCTCTCACTGTTGTGGCCTCTCCCGTTGCGGAGCACAGGCTCCGGACACGCAGGCTCAGCGGCCATGGCTCACGGGCCTAGCTGCTCCGCGGCACATGGGATCCTCCCGGACCGGGGCACGAACCCGCGTCCCCTGCATCGGCAGGCGGACTCTCAACCACTGCGCCATCAGGGAGGCCCCCAAGGCAGTAAATTTAAGCGCTAAATAAATGGCATGAACAAAAAGTGCTTGGGGTTTTTAAAATACCAGGTTAACCTGGTATTTATTTAGCATCTAGAATGATATAGGAACTCCATTGAACATAAAAAGGATGAAGCAGGTAGTTTGCTTTGAGTTTTTGAAATAGGTATTTATTTAGTTAGGTTCAACTTTAGGAATCCCTGGTTTCCAAGGATGTGAGGCAGTCAGCTAGAATTTGGCCTGCTTGGGCCCTGGAAGCTCTGGAGGTATTTGATCATTCGACGGTCTCCTCAGTTTTGTTTCCGAGTTCCTGTTCATCACTTCTGTAAGGGGTTGAGCAGGAAACTGCTATGGCTCACTTCATGGTCTCTCATTCTCCCCAGGCTAAAAGGAAGCGGGGGCCTGATACTCACCCGACGAATAGAAGACCTGTGGGAGCTTCACCAGTCCTTCGACATTGTGGTCAACTGTTCAGGCCTTGGAAGCAGGCAGCTTGCAGGAGACCTGAAGATTTTCCCAGTGAGGGGTCAAGTGCTCAAAGTGCAGGCTCCCTGGGTGAAGCATTTTATCCGAGATGGGAGTGGGCTGACATACATTTACCCAGGTATATCCAATGTAACCCTGGGTGGAACTAGGCAAAAAGGAGACTGGAATCTGTCCCCAGATGCAGAAATTAGCAAAGGGATTCTTTCCCGATGCTGTGCCCTCGAGCCCTCTCTCCATGGAGCCTGTGACATAAGGGAGAAGGTGGGCTTGAGGCCCTCCAGGCCAGGTGTGCGGCTGGAGAAAGAGCTCTTAGCCCAGGGCAGCCGGAGGCTGCCTGTGGTCCATCACTACGGCCACGGTAGTGGGGGTATAGCCATGCACTGGGGCACTGCTCTAGAGGCCGCCAGGCTGGTGAGCGAGTGTGCCCAAGCCCTCAGGACCCCTGTTCCCAAATCAAAGCTGTAGGCATGAAATGACAGCATATGGCCCCAGAAACTATTAATCAAAATATAATTTAAGTACCAGAAGAGATTCAAATAACTTTTCCATTGAATGAAAGTTTAATTGGACATGGCTTTGCTTTCAAAATTAGAAATGATGCAATATGTATCAGTAGATGTAAGATTAGTACTAATCTAACTTAGTACTAGACTTAAGTCTAGTACTAATGACATAGGGCATAAAGCTCTATTTTTGTTAAAAAATACTTGCTGTAAAGTAAGATTTCTTTTAGATCTTGTGTCCAAGGATCTATGCCAATTCACATGGTTGCAGGGATTTTTTTGGCTCATAAATCCACAGGAGGAGTTAATGTATGGAAAACACTTAACTCACTGTCGGTTGCAGAGCTGCCCATGATGCTCATAGGTTGCTGTCAAGTGAACACTATAATCCTTTAAAATTACACAGTGATATACAATTCAGGCTTATTCCATTTAGTGGAAGACAAAGCATGATTCCTGCTAGTGCTAGTGGCAACCTCTACTTCCTCTCAGCTGGTACTGATGGTAGAACGTAGGGATGATGTTGCCTACAGGTGTGGCATTAACTCAATTGCGGTCTCGGGTCAATCACCTAAGGGGTGTACTTTCCACTACCACAAATGATTGAGAACTGGTTTGTTGGATGGTTGACTTTGCCTGAGCATTTTTGAAGATTGAATAGTATGTGCAGCCAAAGGACTAATTTGCTAATTAAAATGGAACAATCACTCTGAATAAAATATAAACAAAGTTTTCTGCAAGTTGTTAAAAGGTACTGGGGAGGAGTGGAAATGTATCTAATGATAAAATGAGTTTGGGAATTGCTGAATTAATAAATCTAATCTGGATTCTTGACCTGGTCTTTAATCTGTTCATGTGTATTATGAATTCTTAGGAGGGTTTTTGGCTGAGTGAATGGTAAAGGAGATGCTATTCATTGAGGTAAAGGAGCTTGGGAGAAATATATGTGATTTTTTTTTATGAGAATAGTCTGTTCTATTTGACATTTTCTAGCACTGGAGAATTTCTAAGTTTGAATATTTCTAATTTAAATATAGGCCTAAATAGTAGGCCTTAATAAGATGTAATGTGTATGGTTTTTATGTTTTAGTTATCGGGACTTCCCTGGTGGTTCATTGGTTAAGACTCCATGCTTCCACTGCAGGGGGCACAGGTTCAATCCCTGCTTGGGGAACTAAGATCCCCCATGCCTTGTGGTGTGGCAAAAAAAAAGTACAGCTATCATTGAAAAGGTGAATGAAAATATATACATGAGGGTCAAAGAAAAGAAATATGTGTAATTCTAATTTTAATTTTTTGGGGATATGGCTTATGTTTAGTGATGATAAGTTCTATTTTAGACATCCTGGGGGGAGATGTGGAACTGGCAAAGAGAATGGGAAAGAGAAAGCCCCCAGAACAGCTCCATTCTTGCTGTTTTGTTCGTTGAGCTTTTGCGTATGATTTTTTTAAAACATCTTTATTGGAGTATAATTGCTTTACAATGGTGTGTTAGTTTCTGCTTTATAACAAAGTGAATCAGCTATACATATACATGCATCCCCATATCTCTTCCCTCTTGCGTCTCCCTCCCACTGTCCCTATTGCATACGATTTTGTTTGCAGAGAATGTTGTGCTGGGAGAGAGAAAGATGGAAAGAGCGGGCGTGCATGCCAGTGTACTGAAGGACCTTAATCATCCCTTGCAGTATTAAAGTTTCCAAGTTAAATCGTGTGGATTCTTTTCTATGGATTTCCACCAGGGGGTGGTGGTGTATCAAATTCAGATAAATTGGTACATTGGAAAATTTAGAAATGGTTAGAAATAAAAATTGGATACCAGGTGTGTGGAGTATGTGGGTGATTCTTTTGAGGTTTTGGAGTTTATATGCCCCAAATGCAATTGTTTTGAATTCTGTTTAAAGTATTTGAGAAATGTACAAGCTCTGATAGACTGAAAATACACACATCCATCGCATCCACACACTCACACATGCACTCACTACATATGACCTGTGAGAAATAATATGTTATGACAAATGGCATTTTGAAGAGGGGGAATACATTTTTTAATGGTTAAAAATGAAAATTTTCAGAATAGGTGTATTTCGGTCATTGTTACAGCAGTTTTAAGTGTACTCAGTTGTTCCTTATGCCCACAGTTTAGATCCTGCAGCATTTTCATTTCCTGTACGTAGGTTCATACTCTGACTATTGCCTATTTGCAATGGTCTAAGCAATTACTCTAGTTTAATTTAACTCTGCATTTTATACAAGACTGAAAGATTAGAGGTTTCTTGGGAAAGTGGTCATGGAGGCATGCCCTGATTTCATTTTTACTAATTGATAAATATTTGCTCCTTCTCTTAAAGGTTTATTCATTTCGATCAGTACCTGCCAACCTGGGTTGCACATTAAAGTCACCGGGGAAGTTTGAAAAACTAATCATTCCCAGCCCTGCTCTAGTAAATTAGCATTTGTTGGGGGTTGGGTGGGGCCCCGGCAACCGTATTTACACATAACCCGCAGAGTTCTATCCAATAGCTGGGACTGAAGGTTATGAGCACTGTTTCACTCCTCTACTCACGGGGCTCTGCCACTTCTATAACCACTCGCCTCCCCTTCCTTCCTCACCATCTTGGGGCATTGAGCTAAGAGGGATGTTCTCACATATGCAGGTGTGTTCTTAGGCACTCCTGGGCAAGGTGGTAGGTAGGAATTAGCTGTCTCCCACAGTGGCTCTCTAGAAATGCTGGGAACCACATTGTTGGCTATAGGTCAGCTGCCCAGAGACAGCTAGCTGCCTGTCTGAAAGATGAGAGGCTGAATATACAAATGGACAGTAGCCAGACTATATATAAAAGAACTCTGATCCATGGTCTGCAGCAGCCTGCCTGGGAAACTAACCTCTTTCTTTACAATAGCCAGCAAGGGAGCCAGTCTGCTATAGGTCAGGTTTGTAAGAAGCTAAATTGCTATCTCTAGTAACAATCCAGAAAGTTAAACAATCATTTCTGGAACAATTGGCCCAATTTCTGTCCTGTTTCCAACTTAGGACCAACCAGAGAAAGCCAACTATGCACCCCTGACCAATCACACAGGATGCCCCACTTCTTAATAGCCTGCCGACAGCTTCCCCACGCCAAGAGCATCCATTCAGGGCACACCTGAAGTCTTCTCTTTTGTCACTATAAAGCTTTCCCACTCTTCTGCCTGCCTTGGAGTTACAGTGGCTGAACTCCCTTACTATAGCAAGCTCTGAATAAATAGTCATTGCTTTTCTCATTTGGCTGGTCTTTTTTTGGTTGTTGTTGTTTGTTTGTTTCCACAAAGATTTCCTGTTTTTGTAAGCTGAAGTCTTAGATCACTATGCTAAAGCCCGAGAATGGGCTCCCATTTTCTATTACAGATCACTTAAAAACTTTTTCATAACATGGAGAACAACCGATTTCCTTCTTAAATCCCTGCTTTCAAGTGTCTGACATTTGTGGCTGAGCTAGGACCTGCTGCAGCCATGACCCAGCGGGACACAGCAGCTTTGCTGAACCTCTTCTTCAGCAGACAGAGGTTATGTAGACTTTTGGGATTTTATTTGCTTAGGAAGAAAAAGTTAAACAGAAAGGCCATAGCCCACTAGGACACGGTTGTACAGAAGAAAGGCTATTTTTAAAAATGATATAGATTCTTCCTTTTATTGAATACATGCATTCAACCCAATTGATATTTGAACTATCTTTTTTTCTTCAATCCATTAAGAGCTTTTAGAGAAAAGGAAGAAAATGATGGTGGGACCTGTGTCCTCTGGGAGTTGTAGTTCTGGGAAACCTGTTCCAGGACTCTCATAACTCGTCAGATATTTGAAATGAATGTAGCACTTAGAGTATTTTTTTCTTTATTCCTCTCATCTTTCTTCTTGAGGGTGTGAATGATGGAAACACATTTGAAACCTGTTTTCTCTGGGTATCATTCACTGAGGAAAAGCTGAGGGAGATGTTTAAGTGGTCTCTTTCTTCTTGAAAAATCTCTGCAGTTTGCCACCAGGCCTGGGGGCTTTATTATCCTAAGTGACTTTGCCGCCTATAAATCACAGCCCTAAGTGGCTAGAGGGAATGAGTTAACCAAATGCCTGAAAAAATGTAACCAATGTTTCTTCAATTATTAGCAGAACAATTGACTTGCATCTGGTCAGGGCACCTGCAGACCTGGCCTGCAGTCGTGTTACCTATAATTCCACCACTCAGAGCGTAAATTTCCCTTGAATTACACTTTTTACTCTGATGCATGTTCTGAGATATCAGTCCACCCCCCAATTTTTCATGTGTCCTAGTATTTCTCTTCCATACAAATCCAAGTGGTCTGGCAATGGAACTCAGCTATTGTAGTGAATACTCCAAATGGTTTGCCTGCTCTACCCAGGACCCCTTTTCTGGGAAATCTGCTCAAACCTGGGAGTTCACTATTTGGGCAGTATCCCTGGTACCCTGCCTCTCTGGTTATAGTAATTGGATCAGAGGAAACTTTCAGTTAGGTTTAGGTTCAGTAATAGGTAACAGAAACTCCCCCACGTAGCTGCTTAAATAAGATGGGCATGCATTTCTCTCTTACTTGGTAGAAGCCTGGATTTAGGCAGTTCTGGGCTTGTGTGGGGACTTCATCAGTGATCCAGGCTCTTCCTGCTCATGTTCTGCTATCTCAAGGGTATGGTTCCAAGATGGCAGTTGGAGCTCCAGCCATCGCATCATTAATCCACCCCCAATGAAACTTTCCAGAAGACTCACACAATACTTTTGCTTATATCTTATTGCATAAGCCTACACTAGATTCAAATGAAGCTGGGGATGTAGTCTTTTGACTTTGTGAACAATGTAAAAGTCAAGGTTTTAGCAGGCTCTGCTAAAAGTAAGTTGGGTTAAGCTAGTCAGATTCTTAAGAATTTGCACGAAAGGATTCTAAAACTGTTTCCTGGTAATGGCAGGCTCTGGAGGCATGTAGACTTGGGGCAACAGTGCAGGCTGTTCAGGTTTATGTAGAGGAAGCAAGGCAAGAGAGAGAAGGCAGAGAAAAGCAGAAAACGGAGAGAAGAAAGCCCAAGGGGACGTACTTCGGGGGAAGCATCAAGAATGACCAGGTCCTGACCCAGTTCCACTCCTCAGGCTGTCTGCCTGGACAGTCAATTCGGCATTCCTCAGAAAACTCATGTTTTTAAAAATTGCTTTTCAGAAATTATTGTGTTAAGAAGAGGAAGGGGATGGGAGCTGGAGAGTTTCAGATTTCCCAAAAAAGAAATTATTTTTTCCTGGAGCAATTAATGATACATATTATAGCTATAAGAGTAAAATCTTAATATCATGGAGCAAATCTAGCATTTGCTGAATTCTATCTTTTACTTAAAAATCTTGTCCTTTCTTTTCCTAAACAGGGACATTTTATATATCCTTATATCCTTATCTCCTTTATAGTTGTTATCACACTTTGTTAGGATAGACAAAGTCTAAACTACTCAAATAAATCTCTTGTGTTCTAACATTGGTGTTACCCTACCTCCTGAATACATTATCAGTCCCTGGTCAAGATCCTATTGTAATCAGTGGTCTTCTTAGTAGTGCATATTTTGGCCTTTAATTAGTATAATTGAATTATGGCCAATTTGTATGACTGTAGGAGTAATATCTGTATTTCATTTCCTGTCTGTGGATTCTATGGGGAAATATTTCACCATAATCCCCTTTTCTCCTTGAGCCCATTAAGTAGATCCTCTCCTTTCAGCCAAAAACTTTTGTCTAAGTCTGCTTATAAAAAATGAGTGGATCCCTGGGATAAAAAGCAGATTTCAGCTATCCAGTTAGACCAGGGGCAGCAAATTGCTTCTGTAAAGGGTCCAGTGGTAAATATTTTAGGCTTCGCTGGCCATGCAGTCTATGTTGCAACTTATCTCCTCAACTCTGCCACCATAGCCTGGGAGCAGTCTGATAATGTGTAAACAATGGTCACGGCTGTATTCCAATAAAACTTTATTTACAAAAACAAGTAGAGGGCCAGATTTGACCTAAAGGCTGTAGTTTGCCTTGTACTAAACTATAAGCTCCATTTGGGCAGGGACATATCTGATTTGTTGAACAGTTTATACCCAGCTCCAAATGCCAGGTCTGTTTCTTGGTAAACATTTGTTGAATGACTTGGTGAGTAAACTAGCAATGTGACATCAATGGACAGATTATTCCAGCTTAAATTTGAAAAAAAATTGTCTTTCCTGTTGGCTTTCTGACTGATTTTCCTTAAAAATTGTGAAAACCTATCTATTACTAAAATCTCACAGTTTGAGAATATCACAGAGGATTTCCCTGGTGGCGCAGTGGTTAAGAATCTGCCTGCCAATGCAGGGGACACAGGTTCAAGCCCTGGTCCATGAAGACGCCGCGGAGCAACTAAGCCCGTGCACCACAACTACTGAGCCTGTGCTCTAGGGCCCATGTGCCACAACTACTGAGCCCACGTGCCACAGCTACTGAAGCCCGTGTGCCTAGAGCCCGTGCTCTGCAACAAGAGAAGCCACCACAATGAGAAGCCCACGCACCACAATGAAGAGTAGCTCCTGCTTGCCACAACTAGAAAAAGCCCGCGGGCAGCAACGAAGACCCAACACAGCCAAAATAAATAAATTAATTAATTAAATTTATTTAAAAAAATAAAAAGAATATCACAGAGAATACATTCATGGCCTGGATTCTCAGGTGGCTGAATTACCTAACCAGCTAGAAGGACTAGGACGAAGAAAATTTTTTTAGGAGCAAAGCCATGATATCTGTGCCCTCATTCAAGCCTGTATATCTCACTGGTGTTATTCTACTGGACAAAGGTCTTGTCTTCATGGAGCTTACATTCAATTAGTGGAGGTAGAGTACATAAGTGCATACACTCGTGTTCGGAGGTCTTAAGCGCTATGAAAAAAACTTGTTAACTGGGAGGCTCAAAGCCTGCTATTTTATCTAGAGTGGTTTGGTTAGTGTACGGAGCAGCACACACAGTGGAGTGTGGTGGAGTGCTGTGAGCGAGAAGGAGAGTGGGAGCAGATTGGCTCAGCCGTGTAGATGCGGGTCAGATTTGCAGCTGTGGTAAGGATCTTGGATTTTGTACTAAGGGCAATGGGAAGTCATCAGAGAGTTGACAGCAAAGGAATCACATGATCTGGTGTTCCTCTGGTTCCTGTATGGAGAATAAACTGAATGGAGAGGCGAGGAAGCAAAAAGGGAGACAGTACCAAGGAGGCCATTGCAGGGGTCCAGGGCAAAGAGGAGAGTGGGCTGGACTAGGGTAGTGCAGGTGGTAAGGAGTGGCAGGACTCTGAATATTTTGAAGGTAGACAACAGGATTCACTAATGGATCTGATGTGGGATGTGAAAATAAAAGAGGAGATAAAGCTGACTCCAAGGCTTTTGGTCTGAACATATGGATGAATGAAGCTGCTGTGTTTCAAGATGGAGAACACCGAGGGAGAAGAAGGTTTAGTTGGAGGGTGGGAGGTAGAAATAATCAGAAGTTTGGGGTATGTTAAATTTGAGATATCTATTAGGTACCCAGGTGGAGATGTTGAGTACGCAGCTGGATATATTTGTCTGGAGTTCAGGGACAGGACCAGGATGGAGGTATAAATTTGGGAGCTATTAGTGGGAAGCAGCCGCATAGCACAGGGAGATCAGCTCCGTGCTTTGTGACCACCTAGAGGGGTGGGATAGGGAGGGTGGGAGGGAGACGCAAGAGGGAGGGGATATGGGGATATATGTGTGCATATAGCTGATTCACTTTGTTATGCAGCAGAAACTAACACACCATTGTAAAGCAATTATACTCCAATAAAGATGTTAAAAAAAAATAACTGAAGTCTCTAAAATAGAAAACCTAAAAAACAAATGTAAAACTTCCCTGAAATAAAGGAAGAATCAAATAGTCTAAAAAAAAAAAAAATTGGGGAGCTATTAGCATATTTAAAGTTATGGGAGTCGATGAGATATTTTGGGAGTGACTATAAAAAAAGAAAAGAAATACCTGAGGGCCGCGCTCTGCAGTCAGTCAGCATTGAGAGGGTGGGAAGATGAAGAGGAGATAGCAAACGAACTTCCAGTAAGGTAGAAGCAAAACCTAGAGAATATGGTGTCTCAGAAGTGAAATGAAGAGTTTGTCAGGAAGGATGGAGTGATCACCTGTGTTGAATGCTGCTGAGAAGTGGAATAAAGCAAGACCTGGGAACTGACCATTGGATTTGGCAAAGTGGAAATCACTGGTGGCCTGAGAAAAGTAGTTCCTCTAAAGTGGTGAGGGAGAGAGTCTGACTGGAGTAGGATCAAGAGAGAGTGGGAAAAGAGGAGGTGGAAATATTGAGTATAAGACAACTCCTTTAAGGAGTTTTTGCAACAAAAGGGAGTAGAGAAAGGGGTGGAAGGCGTGGCTCCAAGAGATTTGGTGAGATGTTCTCCAGCAGCCTCAGCAAGTAGCGTGGAAGATGGTAACTAGACCAGTTCAGGGCTGGGAACTGCAGAATGGGTGCAGCAGGGGGATGGGAGGCCAAACCATCCAGGGTGCTGCTCAGAATGGCTAAAGTAAGCCCCCTGGGACTGGGTTGGATGGCCAAGGAGGTAAAACCATGATCCTTAGGAGGAAAGAAGTAAGGGAACCAGAGAGATAGGACACTGTGGTCAGAGAGAAGTACATGGAAAATTAGAATCAAACAAGTAAAGCATTTGATGTCAAAGTCTATACTGCAACATTGAGAATGGCTTTCTTAATCGGAGTGTGATACCAAGATGAATGAGGAAGAACAACCAGGAAACAAGAAGTTTAGAAGACAAAGTAATAGTGGGGAGAGAAAGAAACTAACATGTACTGAGGACCTACTATGGGCTAGGTGCTTTTTATATGCACTATATCTTTAAAATATCTTCAAAAGCCTGAGATATTAAAATTCCCATTTTATATCCAGGGAAATTGCAATTCAAGAGGTTAAATAACACGCCCAAGGTCACACAGTTAGCAAATGGTCAGAATTTGAACTTGGTTCTGCCTGGCTCTGAAGCACATGAACTCCTGTTGTCCGTTCTTCCTTCCTTGCTGAGGTACAACTTATATACACTGACATGTACAAGTCATACTTGTATAAGTTACAAACTACATAGAGGTAACTATCACCCAGATCAAGATATAGAATATTTACAATGCCCTAGAAGGCTCTCTCATACCCCTCTCATTTTGCATCCCTCCAAAGGTAGTTTTATGTGTCAACTTGACCAGATCATGGGATGTACAGATAACTAGTTCAACATTATTTCTGGGTATGTTTATGAGATTAGCATTTGAATCCATAGACTCAGTAAAGTAGATTGCCCTCCCCAGTATGGGTGGGCTTCATCCAATCCACTGAGGGCCTGAGTAGAACAAAAAGGTAGAAGAAGGCAGGAACTGCTTTCTCCCCGCCTGGCTGCTTGAGCTGGGACACCAGTCTTCTGTCCTCCGTGCTCCTGGCTCTTAGGCCTTCAGACTGAGACTGGAATTTACACCACTGACTCCCAGGCCTTAAAACGACACCACTGGCCTTCCTGGGATTCCAGTTTGCAGAATGCCTCAGCTTGCCGGTTTGGAGCCATAGTAAAGATTTTGGATTTTGTACTAAGTGCAATGGGAAGCTATCAGAGACTTGAGAACAAAGGAATGACATGATCTGGTATTACTCCTATTGCTGTGTGGAGAATAAACTGAATGGAGGGGCAAGAAAGCAAAAAGAGAGATGTAATCTCCCTTCTCCATAATCATGTGAATGACCAGTCAGAGCAGGGGCTCATGGAGGTGATCGATGGAGTATTAGCTCAGGTCTGTCTCACAGTGGGCCCAGTAGGTCCCCAAACCCATCCTGTGATTATCCCCCCAGTTCTGGAATGCATAATTGGAACAGATGTTCTCAGCAGCTAGCAGAATCCCCATGCTGGTTTGCTGTTATGTGGAGTGAGAGCTATTATGGTGAGAAAGGTCAAGTGGAAGCCACTAGAATTGACTCTACCTAGGAAAATAGTAAACCAAAAGCAATACCACATTCCTGGAGGGATTGCAGAGATTAGTGTCACCATCAAGGACTTGAAAGAGGCAGAGGTGGTGGTTCTCACCACATCCCCATGCAACTTGCCTGTTTGGCCTGTGCAAAAGACAGATGGATCTTGGAGAATGACAGTGAATTACTGTAGGCTTAACCAGATGGTGCCACCAATTGCAGATGCTGTACCAGATGTGGTTTCATTGCTTGAGAAAACTAGCACATTCCCTGTCACTTGGTATACAACTATTGAACTGACAAATGCCTTTTCTCCATCTCTGTCCATAAGGTCTACTAGAAGCAGATTACTTTCATCTGGTAAGGCCAGTAATACACCTTCACTGTCCTACCTCAGGGGCATAGTTGATGTCAATCCTCTGTCATCATTTAGTTTGCAGGGATCATGATTGCCTTTCTCTTCCACAACATATCACACTGGTTCACTACATTGATGACATTTTGCTGACTGGACCTGGTGATCAAGAAGTAGCAACTACTCTAGATTTACTGGTAAGACATTTACATGTCCGAGAGTGAGATAAGTCTGACAAAAATTCAGGGGCCTTTGACCTTAGTGAAATTTATAGGGGTCCAGTGGCGTGAGACATGTCAAGATATCCCTTCTAAGTGAAGGGTAAGTGTTGCATCTGGCCTTTCTTATAAAAAATTAGAGGTACAGTGCCTAATGGGTCTCTTGGATTTTGGAGGCAATATATTCCTCACCTGTGTGTGTTGCTCTGGCCCATTTACCAAGTGATTCAAAAAGCTGTTAGTTTTGAGTGGAGCCCAGAGTAAGAGAAGGCTCTGCCACAGGTCCAGGCTGCCATGCAAGCTGCTCTGTCACGTGGGTCATACGATCCAGTAGATCCATTGATACTTGAAGTGGCAGTGGCTGATAGGGATGCTGTTTGGAGCCTTTGGCAGCCCCTATAGGTGAATCACAGCACAAGCCCTTAGGATTTTGGAGCAAAGTTCTGCCATCCTCTGCAGATAACTACTCTTCTTTTGAGAAACAGCTATTGACCTGCTACCAGGCCTTAGTATAAACTGAACAAATGACTGTGGGCCACTGAATTACCATATGACCTGAGCTGCCCAACGTAAACTGGGTGTTATCTGACCCACCAAGCCATAAATCTGAGCATACACAGCAGCACTCCATCATTAAATGGGAGCTGTATGTATGTGGTTGGATCCCAGCAGGCCCCGAAGACACAAGTAAGTTACATGAAGAAGTGGCCCAAATGCCCGTGGTCCCCACTCCTGCAACACTGCCTTCTCTCTCCCAGGCTGCATCTGTGAACTCAGAGGGAGTTCTCTATGATCAGTGGAAGAGAAGACTCAGACCTGGTTTACAGATGGTTCTGCACAATATATGTGGCACCATCCAAAAAGTGACAATTGCAGCACTACAGCCCCTTCCTGGGACAGCCCTGCAGGACAGTGGTGAAGTGAAATCCTCCCAGTGGGCACAACTTCGGGCCATGCACCTAGTGGTATACTTTGCTTGGAAGGAGAAATGGCCAGATGTGATTATATACGAATTCATGAGCTGTAGCCAGTGGTTTGGCTGGATGGTCAGGGACTTAGAAGGAACATGACTGGAAAACTGGACAAGGATATTTGGGGAGGAGGTATGTGGATAGAACTCTCTGAATGGGAAAAAACATGAATATATTTGTGTCCTATGTGACCTCAACAGAGGAGGATTTTAATAATCAAGTTGATAGGACGACCTGTTCTGTGATATCAATCAACCTCTTTCCCCAGCCACATGAACAAAGTGGCCCTTGTGGCGGGGAGGAAGGTTATACATGGGCTCAGCAACATGAACTTCCACTCACCAAGGCCAACCTGACTGTGGCCACTGCTGAGAGCCTAAACTGCCAGCAACAGAGACCAACACTGAGTCCCTGATGTAGCACCACTGCCTGGGGTGATCAGCCAGCCACCTGGTGGCAGGTTGATTACACTGGACCACTTCCATCATGGAAGGGTCATGTTTTGTTTTTATTGGAATAAGCACTTACTCTGGACACATGGATTTGCCGTCAATTGTGTGCAATGGATTTGCACACAATGCTTCTGCCAGAACTACCATCTGTGGACTTACAGAATGTTTTATCCCCTGTCATGGTGTTCCACACAGCATTGCTTCTGATCCAGGAACTCACTTCACAGCAAAAGAAGTATGATAATGGGTCCATGCTCATGTAACTCACTGGTCTTACCATGCTCCCCACCACCCTGAAGCAGCTGCTTTGATGGAACGATGCAAAGGCCTTTTGAAGACTCTGCTATGTTCTCCAGAAGGCTGTGTATGCTCTGAATCAGCATCCAGTGTATGGTGCTGTTTCTCTGATAGCCAGCATTCAAGGTTTTGTCACCGGCAAAGCTCACACGGGTCCCCGGAAAAAATAAGATGGAATCTAGGTGATACGGTCTAACCTCTTCTTTTGTGCTAAGTCTAGTTTCACTCACCTATAGGGTGTCGTGTGCAGAGGCCTTGGAGCTGACAGGTTGGATCAGAGTTCCCAGCACAGAACCGCTGTGCCTGACACCCCAACTTCTGGGGCTGTGTGCAGAAGCGCTGTGCAAAACACCTCAATTCAAGATGGCGGCAGCAGGACGGGTGCAGAGACGCTGCGCCTGGCACTGCAATTTGGAGCCATGAGCAGCGCAGCTGTACCGCCCGCCAGCTGATGGCTGAGGCTGACACTGACACTGACACGAACCCTATAAAGCTGCCCCGCCCACAGTCTGTCAGGAGAGCGTGGACTCCGGAGCAGGAGATCCTGCTGCTCTGTTCTTTCATCAAAGAATAAAGCTTTCCTTTGCTTCGAACTGAACTGTGTGTCCTTCTACTGGCCCAAGTGACATCCGGCAGGTGGACCCCTTGTTGGGGCCTGACTTAAAAGGTTAGTAACAGGTCCAGGAATCAAGAGGTGGAAATGGAAGTGGCACCACTTATTATTACCCCGTAGTGACCCCTGAGGAAAATATTTGCTTCCTGGTCCCACAACCTTATGCTCTGCTAGCCGGGAGGTTTTAGTTCCAGCGTGAGGTAATGCTTCCACTGAACTGGGAGTAAAGACTGCTGCCTGCTCACTTTGGGCCCCTCATGCCTCTGAATCAACAAGACAAAGAAAGGAATTTTGGTGTTGCCTGGGGTGATTGGTCCTGACTAAGATGGGGAAATCGGACTGCTTCACAATGGAGGTAAGGAAGAATGTGTGAAGTACAGGAAATCCCTTAGGGCATGATTACCATACCCTGTGATTAAGGTCAATGGAAAACGACAACAACCCCATCCAGGCAGGGCTACTAATGGCACAGACTCTTCAGGAACGAGGGTTTGGGTCACCCCAGCAGGTTAAGAACCACAACCAGGTGAGGTGCTTGCTGAAGGTAAAGGGAGTACAGACTGGGTAGTGGAAGAAGGTAGTTAAAAATACCAGCTATGACCATGTGAACAGTTAACAGAAACAAGGACTGTAATTATCATGAGTATTCCTCTTTATTTTGTTACGAATGTTTGTGTGTATGTGTGTGTGCTATTTGCAGCACAGTAATTAATGTTTATGGTTATGATTTGGGGTCGTTGACAGAAAATAAACTGCATTTAGTCTTTTTTTTTTGAGGCTGGGAAAAGTGGAGTGCACTTGAAAAAACGTTTCACAGAAAATAGTTAAAAGAAATGTATTTTAATACTTCAAGATTGGTCTTCAGTTTAATTGGAACTTCACTAGTCAGGAATACAATGTAGTAGATTTGTTAACAGCCCTTTTGAGTCAGGCCCCAGCATGGGTCCTTCTGCCCGCTGTCATTGGAGCCAATAGAATGAGACTGAGTTCTGTTCTGAAGCAAAGGAAAGCCTTATTTTTGGATCAAAGAATGGAGAGATTCGAACCTGTACTCTAGAGCAGGGGTCCCCAACCCCCAGGCCGAGGGCCGGTACCGGGCGAGGCCTGTTAGGAACCGGGCAGCACAGCAGGAGGTGAGCAGCGGGCGAGCTAGCGAAGTTTCATCTGCCGCTCCCCCATCGCTGGCGTTACCGCCTGAACTATCCCCCCCCTCCCCCCGTCTGTGGAAAAATTGTCTTCCACGAAACCAGTCCCCGGTGCCAAAAAGCCTGGGGACCTGTGCTCTAGAGCACAAGCTCTCCCCACAGGCCGTGGGCGGGGCTGCTTTATAGGCTTCTGGGCAGCATCAGCGGGGAGGGGAGGGGCGGAGTTCTCCAGTGCCGGGTGCAGTGTCTCGGCACACAGGCTGCCGCCATCTTGGGCTGAGGTGGAGTGTGCAGCCTGCCTAGCTGAGGTGTTGGGCGCAGACGTTTCACGCTATGAACTTGGGTCAGAAGTTCCGGGTGCAAGGCCCCTGCACACCGTACGCTATGAGCAAGTGAAACTAGACTGAGCACAAAGGGGGAAAAAAAAGGTTAGACTTTATTTTATTACCCATATTCTATTTTTATTTCCTGGGAATTGTTAATGGGCTTTGCCAGTGACAGATTACGTGAAATGGTCAAAATTTATTCTAATGTCCTTATAATGTGCTTTTCTGTGATGTAGAGTCTGGAAAGTTAAAAACTACATTTCCTCGGGAATTCCCTGGCTGTCCAGTTATTAGGATTCGGCGCTTTCATTGCCGGGGCCCGGGTCCAATCCCTGGTCAGAGAAATAAGATCCTGCAAGCCGTGCAGCACGAGGGTGGGAGTGGAGGGGCGGACCTACATTTCCTAGACTGTCTTACAGCTAGGGTTCCATATGTGATTAAGATTCCTTTGGACTTGTGTAATTGCATGAACCTTGGATTTGAAACTGAGTTAAGTGTGGAAACTTAAACTGAGTTAAGTAGATGATGGCAGAGGCTTCACGGTTCTACATCAGCCACTTCCTGGTTCCGCTGCATCTGATAGTAATGGCAAATGCTTTTCCCAAAATGGCAGAGGCAGTTGGGCATTGTTCTCAGTAGCTCAGTTAGTACCCATTCCTCTACTTTTCCATGGTTTAGGAAGCCACATAATACTTGGAAATAAATACTTTTCTGCTTACATTGCAAGTAGGATCTGTTGTCTACAACTGAATGCTATATAATAACCATGCCAGGTGCCTGAAAAGCTATATGCTCCACCACCCAGTTCTCAGTGCTTGGAACCATGCAGTCTTGTGACCAGGGTTAGGTTAGCCTGTAGATAGAATAGGTAGCACCCAAGTCAAGTGACTTTGGGGGATCCCTTCTGTTCCCTGAGTTTATTGACCTCAAATTTCACCTGAAACTCTACTCTTAGTATTAAATTTCTTTAATTTAAGGTCTTTTTCCCCTTTCTCTAAACTATGTGCATCACACCCGTGTGGGACCATCTCTTATTATATATAGTGATTTTTAACAGTGGTGAGATTTCCTCTCTGCTGTGTTCACTGGTGATAGGTTGTGGGAATGAATATACATGAAGGATGGGGAGGGAAGTTGTATTATAGTCAAAAGGAGAGGCAACCAAAGTAAAAATATTTAGGAAGGTGTAGCTCCTTAAGCAGACATTATTGATTTACACCTTATGTGAATGAGTTGCTGGTCTCAGCTGAGAGCTGCTTTTGATTAGGTAGAATCAGAGCTGGGGAGGGTTGTGGAGTAAAAGGTGAAAATGTTTGGGAAATCCACATATATCAGGTCTCTTCTGGAGTTGCAAGTGTTCGTTGCCTAAGGGCTTGGTGTGCAGAGCATGGAAGTATTGAAGATACATCTGCTGAGGGTGGTCATGCCTTTATCCATTAGAGCTTAAGTGAGAGAATAGTATATGCTGATATGGACAGATGAGAAGAGGGTGTGTAAACAGTGGGCAATGCATTTGCTAGTTGTTATACTTGGAAGTAGACAAAGGAAAATGTGTTTAGAGAAAAGGAAGGGAGTGGGTAATGGGAGTATTTCCACTCCGAGACAAGGCAGGGCTGCTGGAATTTCTTTTCTGACTAATCCAGGAAGGGTTTGGAGGGGGTGGTGCAATTCTTTTTTTCTTTTTGTCAGTCACATATTAAATACTTTTGGGCTTCAAGTGGAATGATTTTTTTAAAATTAATTTATTTGTTTTTTATTTTTGGCTGCGTTGGGTCTTTGTTGCTGTGTGAGGGCTTTCTCTTCGTTCGGTGAGCAGGGGCTACTCTTCGTTCCAGTGCACAGGCTTCTCATTGCAGTGGCTTCTCTTGTTGTGGAGCACGGGCTCTAGGCATGCGGGCTTCAGTAGTTGTGGCACGTGGGCTCAGTAGTTGTGGCTTGCAGGCTCTTGAGCACAGGCTGATTAGTTGTGGTGCATGGACTTAGTTGCTCTGCGGCATGTGGGATCTTCCTGGGCCAGGGCTCAAACCCGTGTCCCTTGCATTGGTAGGCAGATTCTTAACCACTGTGCCACCAGGGAAGCCCCCAACTGCACCACCAGGGAAGCCCCCAAGTGGAATGATTTTTAAAGAGCTGTTTAGAGGCAAGGTTACTGATTGCTTGGTCAGCAGAATTCTGGGCTTTTAATGGGAGAAGGCTGTGAGATGGGATCATTATGACTATTTTAAAGTTCCAAGGAACAAGTTTATCCACAAAGCATTTCTCCAGTCTTTCCTAGGAGAATTAGAAACACTTTCACAACTATCTAATTTTAATCTTTTCAACATCCTTGTGAGGTAGGTAAGAAATATTTTTACACTTTTTTTTTTAACAGATCATAAAATTTCATGACAAGTAGTTTCCAAAGAAACCACATGGGGCCAAAGTGTGAAACCAGTCCGAACAGTCAGTCTTCTGAAAGCAGAGCTGTCTTTCTTGTTGCCGAAGCATCTTGTTCAGTGTGTCCTTTCTTCTTTCTGTTCTGATCTTACGGCTATTGGTGGCCTTCAATGTAGTAATGCAGGGTTTAGCACTGACCTGTAATGGATTCATAAGTGTGTTAATTATGAAGGCTTTCCTCTGGTTCTGAGAGTGGACTGTGCACAGAATATGCTTTTCTTTTTCTTTCTTTTTTTATTTTTTTGCTAGGTTTTAGAGAGGTTTCAGGGCTACAGAAAATTTCTCTGGTAGAAGCTGTTGAACCTTAGGAGTTGTCTTTTATTCAGCAACTCAAAAAGCCTTTACTGGAGCATGAACTGCTAATGAAAGGCAGAATTAAAAAAAAAAAAAAAGACATGGCTCATCATTATCTTCCTACCTTCTATTATTGTAGAAATAATTCTATTGATCTACTCCACTAAGTTTTACCACTGTCAGTAACAAAGACTTAATTTCTAACAACACCGGATGAATAATAGACGCACAGCCAATTTATCCTGGGATGTTAAAGCCTGAAAGATAATGAAACCACTTCTCTTTAACATAGGATTTGAAACAGGCTACATAGAAATTGTTGTATTACATTACAGCTTGGTGGTCAACAGGATACAGACCTTTGTGTTTAAAGGGGTGTTTCTCTGTTTTAAAGATAGACTGTGAGTTTAGTTTTGATTTTAATTTCCTATCAATGAAACCTTAAGCTATCTCCTTTTCATATTTAATTTCACTGTTAAAAAAAAGCTTAGGGGTGAAAGACCCTTGTGAAACAACACCCTTTTGCTTTTAAAGCAGAGTTAGGCAAAATGAAGGATTTGATTGTTCATATAGATGCCCAATGCTGACTAGCTCCCCCTTTATGCTGAAACTGAATGCTGGAATACCACTGTGTGACTTGCAAACTATTTTCATTATTGTCCACAAAACTTGGGAAGGCTCTAATCTAATGTAATAAATATACAAAATCAAAATTTCCTTAAAACTTCACCAGTGTTGCCTTTAAGAGCTTCAAGAAAGACACATGAGATGTATTTTAAGGTTACTCTCAGTGCATTCTGTGAGGCTGCAGCAAAAGTGAGAGGATTTGTTCTGAAATAATTATGCTACACCATTATCTAATTTTGTGTGAAGGAAATGTATAGTTGGACAATGACCACTTTACTTTCTTATATCTCTGTGTTCGAAACTGATAAAATTCTATACATTTCTGGGAGCATGATCTAAAGTAAAGAAAGAGGTCCATCTCAGTCTTGGGTGATAAGGAGAAGCAGAGAAAGACCTAGAAAAGGGTTCTCTTTTTGCACTTAGAATTTTACATTCAGAAGATGTAGAATCAAACTTTTTCATTGTCAATGTATCTGATCTTTTGTGTTTTACTGATTGGTACTGTTTTCACTTTGAAGTATAAAGATGGGGGTTTGGGAGAGCCACCATCTGCATTCTTAGGGTCTATGAAGGTCTAAATCAGGCTCTACCTTGAATTCATACCAGTGTCTTCTGCCCAAAAACCATCAATAACTCCTCATTTCCCATTAACTGAAAACCTAACTATTCAGCTAGCTTCTTTCCAAACCTGCCCAGGACCTTCCCATCTCTAGGACATGGCAAATTAGTACGAGAAAAGGTCCAGAGGCAGGAAAGCAGAGTGGTGTTTGGGGTATAGCCATTCGGGGTTCCTGGCTGGAATGTGGGGTGCCTGAAGGTTGGGTCCATTTTTACGAAGTCCAGCATTGCAGGGTTCTTCATACACTCATTTTACTGAGCTCCTCTCCATGCCAGAGACTGGTTACAGCAGGGAGGCAAAAATGAATAATTCACCATGCATGTCCCCATCCCTGCATCTACTGTGGGACTTAAGACTGGTAAACAAGCACTGCAGAGACAGTTAAGTGCTATGATACCTGATGGGCCAAAGTTATGGCAATAATGGGAATTTGTTTCCTGGTTTTTACATATTATTTTCCCACATTAAAGGCCAACGATGTGGGGGAATAGTATGTAAACCCACAAAGACATTAAAAGAAGAACTGCAGTTATTAAAAACCCATTCCAGTGACCTCATACTTTGCGGTTGAAGCAGCTAAGGGTAAGCTACACACCCGCAATATTAGCAAGACACAGAAACTCATCCCCACTCTTTGTCATCCAGTTTTTTCTTTTCTCCTGGAGGCCCTTTGTGGCGGGAACTATTTCTCCTTCGTTCTCTCCTAGCAACAGCAACATTCTTTCAGACAGCATTTGTCTACCTCTCAGCAATCCTCTAAGTCACGGGGTGGGGGGGTGGGGGGGGTGGGGGGGGTGGGGGGCGGGATAGTAGTTCCTGGCCTTCTCCTCCCCTCTGGGAGAGAGCTGCTCTCTGGAAATTCTCAGCAGGCTTCTGCACTGTGAACATTCCTGAAGGAAGTGTGGGGAGATGTGTTATTTGTATCTGATTGATGATGCAAACTCATAGTCGAGTGATCAAGGCTGTGGCTGTTCTGAGGGGCAGGTGAAAAGGTGATGGAGCTGGCCCAGTATGAAGAGCATGCTTTAAAGAGAAAGTGTAAAAGTGAGCAAGCAAACACAATAAGAAAGGTACGGGAGAAGAGTGGTGTGGGTTATGGCACACCAAACCCATAGGAATCAGAAATAAAAGGAAGAAAGGACATAGTTTAGAATACTGCAGGTCAAAGTGGGAAGGAAAAGACTCGCTAGTTAAATTGGATCAAGGTGCTTTCCCAGAAACAATGGAAACCTTAGGAAGATATACCCTGGCATGTGTTGATTCTGAAAGAAAAAGACTGTGGGCTGGGTGGTAACACCAGAAACAGAGGCGTGGTTTTCATTTCCCCTCTTATGCCAGTCAAGACCCAGTCTCAAACCCCAAACAATCCAACCTAAAGGCAAAAGGAATATAATCTAGAGCAAAACTAAAACAAACGTCCTTTCTGACTTACAGTGAGTGACAATAACACATTACACATGACAGCACTTACTGTGGGCCAGGCACATTAAGTTCTTTAAATACATTAACTCATTTAATCATCACAACAACCCAATGAGGAAGTTACTAGTATTATCTCTATTTTATAGATGAGGAAACTGGAGCACAGAGAAGTAAAGTAACTTGTGCAGGACTACACTGCTAGTGAGTAGTTTCAGAGAAGCCAAGCTTAGACTAGGGTCTTCTGCTTCATCTGATCTTTTGACTTTGTTTCCTTTACCTGCCTTCTTGAGTCCATCTCTGTTTAACTCTCTGGGGTCCTTTAGTGAGCTGAAGGGCATTGTATCTCAGCGAGGGCTTTGCAGATTTCCAGGTGCTACTGCCTTACTTTGAGTAAGCAAGGAGCAGCTCTGCCCATACAATATTCCTGTGGGTGACCCCAGCTCCTTCCCCTTTCATTCCAGATCTCTGAGAAATTCCCAGAGCAGATAAGGGAAGGAAATTCTCCTCTCGTACTCCCTTCACCTTCCTGTCAGGTGTCATAGGGAAGAATAGAGTAGCTGCCAAGGGAGACCCTGAACTTTTGAATATGAGGCCCCCTTGTTAACTTCTGAAAGTTTGTTAGTAACTGTACTTAGAGGATTGAAGGAGAACATTTGCACCCATGGATACATGGACACCTTGTAATAACTGCTTCCTACATTCTGCAACCCCTTTATCCCCCTCAACCATCAACATGGCTGGGGCCCATGTCAAGGCTTCTAAAAGTTTGGTCACAGACCTTCTGAAACTTGTTAAATGAAAGATTTTGGGGACTCACCTCTGACTTAATCTCTGGAGGTGGGGCTTGTGAACCAGCATTTTCAATAACTCCCAGGTGGTTCTCACACACACTTAAGTATGAGAGCCTCTCCATTATGATCTAAAAATAGTATAGTTCTTCTGCTCTCTCTAGGGCTAGAGCAGTGATGTGATGAAAGAGCAAAATGGCTTTTGATCCCAGGATTTTTAATATATTCACAAGCTAAGTTGAAATGACAGAGCCCTGAGATGTTTGCCTTTGGACATGCTGTGCTTCACTTTATCCTGTCAGTTCCCTGGTGATCTTTTCTGACCTTAAAAGGTTTCTTAAGCCCTTGACTTTGGGAAAGTTTCAACCAGGAATGTTTGTGACTTCAAAGTGATCTGTAGTGGGGAGATTATTTCTGGCATGTGTCTTAATAAGATGAGTTGAGGGTGAGGGAGGGGAAATGCTCCGTAGGTGGTCCTGGTCCTATGAAAGAGGCAATTTTTTTTTTTTTTTTTGCAGTACGCGGGCCTCTCACTGTTGTGGCCTCTCCTGTTGCGGAGCACAGGCTCCGGACACGCAGGCTCAGCGGCCATGGCTCACGGGCCCAGGCGCTCCGTGGCATGTGGGATCTTCCCGGACCGGGGCACAAACCCGTGTCCCCTGCATCGGCAGGCAGACTCTCAACCACTGCGCCACCAGGGAAGCCCAAGAGGCAATGTTTTGATCGTTCTTAACCTAAGCTGCTTTATTGTCATAAAATCCAGGAATGTCTCATCATGAGAGTTGATGTCTATAAATAAACCTGTCTAACAATGCTTCAGATATGTTTTCAGAATACAGGAAAGTGTGTGTGTGTGTGTGTGTGTGTGTATGATGTGTCTTCCTTTGATGAAACTTTGATGAAACTTCCTTTCCAGGCCTAGAGCTATCAGCCCTCATAATTTTCACCCATTCCATGTACTGCTCTCCCCACACCCACATCTTTCTTTTTTCCCAGGGGCTTATGTGAAGCATTCCCTGATTCTTCCCAAGTTCCTTGAGAAGAAAGGAACCAGGTTGGAAATATTACCTGTGAGCCATCCAGCACGGGTTTGAGCATGATTCTTTATTGGTTAGGGTGGATGAGCACCAGGATCTGCTGGAAGAAATGTGTTATCTTGGGTCTGATTTCAGCGGGGTTGGGTGTGATGTCTGCTGTTTGTCAACACTTCTAGAGGTCTGATTGAGGCCCTATCCACAAAAGGCATTGCAGGGTTGCAGAGGTGAGTAAGACCCCATCCCATGCTTGAGAAACAGACTGTGTAGAAGAAGGATAAAGCAAGTCCACAAATGCTTGAGTAAGACAAACACCAAGAATGAGAGAACACAGCATTAGGGGATTCAAAAGGGGCAGGAAAGAGCTCTTTCCCAAGCAGGCCGGGGGAATGGAGATATCCTCCAAGCATTTTCCAGACTAGCCCAAAGCTGGCTTTATTAGGTTGTAGACTAGGCAGTGGTGTGATTTTAGGGAGGGCTCCCAGCCCCAAATAGCAGTTCCAGTGTCTGTCATTCTATTATAACTTTGTTCTTCTAGGTCTTGAAAGCTTTCATCTTGATGAGTTCTTCCTTTAACATGGATGCTTCTGATGGGGACTTAAGTCGTGTTGAAGTCATCTTAATATTTAGCTGCATCCTTAGGGTGGGGAGGAGGAAACTAATTGACAGTTCAGTGAACACAATCCCATCTAAGATGCAGCTTGAGATGGGCATTGGAGGGGAAATCAAGTTGGTTCAAGTGTAGTGAGAGAAGTAGGAGGGAACTAAAAATAAACTGATTAGTTCATCTTAGAGGCTGGCTCAAGCTATCCTTTGAGGTTTCCCACTGATAACAAAGGAGTATTTGATGGGCTTTAAATGGGATTAATACAGTCTTTTTTGATGGACTGAAAAATTAATAATAGCTCTTCACATCGAAAGACTTTCAGTTTTGCTTTAACTTATCAATTCTGCCCTTAAAAATTTAACATAATTATTAATACAGATTTGATTCACTCTTCAGTTCAACAATTATTCATTGAGCACATACTACATGCCAGGTACAGTTCAAGGAACTGAGATTATAGCAATAATCAAAGCAAAGTCCCTGACTTCATGGAGTTTACGTTCTAGTTGGAAGAGACAGGTAATAAAAAAGCATGGTGTTATCAAATCTCATGGGCAGTTTTCAGCCCACATTTTATTAGACCTCTCAGTCTTTTACTTCTAGAAATACTTTCTTCACTTGGTTTCTGGGACACCACATTCTTACTTTTCTGCCTATCTATCTACAAATCCTTTGTTGGATCCACCTCATCTTCTTGACCTTAAACTGATCAACCCCAGAGCTAAGCCTTCAAATATTACTTCCCTCACTCCCAACATCAATATGCTGATGATCCAAATTTATATTTCCAGGCTTCACTGCACCCCTGAATTCCAGTCTTTTAAATTCAACTGCCTACTTGACATCTCCACTTGGATGGTTTCCCAAACTTAACATGACCACAAAAATCAAACCCTTAATTTTTCACCCAAATGACTCTTACTTGAGCCTTTCCCTTCTCAGTTAATGGCAACTTAATTCTTCTAGTTACTGAGGAAAAACCTTGGAATCATCCTTGACTTCTTTCTTTTTCTCAGTCTACCTCTGATTCATCAGATTTAGCTACAAAGATGTCTATCACAGCATTGTTTATAAAACGAAAACTTGACAATGATCTAATCATTCAACAGTGAAAGATCTGTTAAATTGTGGTATATGCAGCCATTAAAAATGATGTTGTAGGTTAATAGGTTAATGTTTAGTGACATTTTAATTATGGAACATTTCAAACATACTCAATAGTAGAGAGCTGTGAATCCCCATCACCCAGCTACAACAATTATCAGCTCACAGCTGTTCTTGCTTCATTTATACCCCCGCTTATCTCCCACCTCCCCACTGGATTGTTTTTAAGCAAATCCCAGACATCATATTATGTAATATATGATAAATTATGTATTTAAATATGATTTAAATATTATATAATTATATATTAAATAATATACTTTATTATTTAATATGTAAATTATATAGCATTATGTTACAAAAGCAGATTATAAAGAAATACACATGATACGAGTTCACTTTTGTTTTATATATATATATATATATATATGAATAGGAACAAAATATAGCTCTATTTGAATTGTGGTATTATGAATGATTGTTGATATCTTCTTTTGCTTGTGTATATTTTCCACAATGAACAGATACTACATGGAGAAAAGAGAATGGGGTTTAGGGGAAGATATTAATGACAGCTCCATTCCTTTCTAAGTTTGATAACTTTAATTCAGTTTGGATACTTCACATTGTGAAACAGAAATAACCACCTAGTAGAGGTGAGGATCCTAGTCTGTCAGCTTCTGTTCTCTCTCTGGACAGCCTCTAATTAAAAGTTGGTACATTAACATCCATGGCTAGGACTTTCTTGGTGGTCTAGTGGTTGACTCCACGCTCCCAATGCAGGGGGCATGGGTTCGATCCCTGGTCAGGGAACTACATGGTGTGGCCAAAAATAAAAATAAACAAAAATTTTAAAAAACCCCACAAAGTAAAAACAAACAAACAAACAAAATGTCTTCAGAAATAGCCAGTTATCCTCTAGGAGGCAAAATTATCCCTGATTGAGAACCACTGCACTACAGCATGTGTGCAAGTTGAAATGTATGGTGTCTAGGAGATTAGTAGTAAAAATTTTCGGTTTCACTCCTTTTGTTGGCTGAAACCTTAAGGAGGATGTAATTTGTGATCTGATGAAAGCTGCTTTTGTGGTTTACTCAACTGCACATTTAACCAACCTACGACTCAGTGGTTAATGATTATCTGCATTTTGGAAACATCCAGAAATGACTGAGACAAGTTCAAGTCTATAAGAAAAGCAAAGGTCGTGAATGAAAGATTGCTTGTCAGCTCTCACAGTGATCAGTTAGATTTTCCTCTATCAACTGACCCATTTCCTGATTCATTACCATTGACAACACATGGAAATACGCATGCAAGTTAAAAATAGGAGATTCCTTCCTAGAAAATTAATGATGCTACATACATATAAACAGGTTCCTTTTTATTAATAATAAACAGATAGAGACATTTGCAAATGGTAAGGAAAAAGGGCCTTTAAATATTACATTTTATTTGGATTTTCCCCTGCATAATGGAAATATTAGAGAACCACAGAAATGAGATAAGGGAAAACATGAGGTCATCTTGCCTCTTGCCCATTCTCAAGAGCTACACTGTTCTGTGTTCCCCTCCTCCACCCCCAGTTCAGAGTCTCATTTTAATAATATAGGATACTCCTCATGTTTCTCCCCTGGAGAGGAACTCAACAGATGAGCAGAGGGTATAATTTAGTGGTATCATAATCTTCAAAAGATGACTTCTTTAGTTAGTGGCACTATGTTGGTTGCATAGAAATTAAAACTTCTAGCAAAGTCTGCATCAGACATTGGTGATCCACAATCACCACAAGCACAATACACATCATATCTTCAAAAGCTTCACACAGTTATTTAATAGAGTGCGTTTGTGGGATCTTGACTTTTAGTGGTTGTTTCTTGCAGCTGTTGGGTACTCCTAATCCAGAGAATACTGTGTAAGATAAATATCTTAAGGATATACAAATACCCTTCTACTTTCTTATGTTTACCTACCTTGGAATGCTTAAATTTTGTTTTTCATAACATCCAGGATTTTTTTAATGGTAAATGATAAAAACAGTTACTATTAATTGAATAACTTCTATAACCATGCATTATTTAGGTACTGAACATAAAATGTTTTATGCAATCTTGTCATTCTACCAGATATACAAGTCTATTTACACGTGAGAAAACTGAGGCTCATAGAGGTTGTCAAAAGTCTCACAGCTTCTGAAAGGCAGGGTCCTGATTCAGCACACAGTTCAAGTGTAACACCACAGCTCATGCTGTTTAAACAGTCACAGAATACGAGGTTTTCTCTGAGAGTTTGTGTCAGGAAAAATGTACTTGCTTGGATTCTTTAAAACAGAGCCCATCTATTGTGCAATAGCCAGAGGGCTACATCTATGAAAAAACCAAAAATCATAATGAAACACTCAGAAGTCTGAGGACCTAGCGTGCCCAGGGAGTGGACTAGATCAGGTTGAGAAGTTTTGTTGCATGTAGAGAAATAGCCCAAGTGCTCTGTGAGTGACAAAGATTAAATCACATCTTTCTTAAGCCAAGGAGATTTTAGAAAGGCGGACTCTATGGGAAATTCCCAAAATTCAAATGGGGGTGGGGTTTCCGTATTTGTTCTCTGCTGTCCTTGCTATAGGCTGTCATGGGGAGAGGGTTGTTCGGCAGGGGTAATCTAACATGAAAGCATGGAAAATGCAAGCGTAGAGTATGAAAAAAACGTAGCCCCAGCTAAAGAAAGCAAACTCAAACCCAAACCCAAACCTCAAACGGGTGGTGGGAAAGAATTTTACTAGCAATTGAAAACGGAACAGCCAACACTGGACTTCAGGCTGTGAGCGTTCAGGCTGATTAATTGAGGTCAAGGTGGTGATGGAAATACCAGCTGGGGAGCATTTTGCCGAAAGATAAATTTGTCCCTGTTTTTCTCTGCAAGACAGCAGGGAGGTGTGTGTTTGGAGCTAAATTAATTTGATTTACATCATGCCATGGTAACTTCTGTTCTCTCTCCCTGCTGTCAGATATCTTAGCTGGCTTCCCCGCCCCTCCCCTTCCTTCACCTCCTACACAAATTTTCATAACACGAGGAGAAAGCACGGGTTGGCTTCGGGCAGAATTTAGAAATGGAATAACTTTAATTTGATTATTCTGCATCCAGCGCTATTGTCTCCTCCCCCTTTCCCTTCTTTCTTGAGGGAGAGAAGTTGTAAACCTGAGCATAAGTGTGATGTATTTTTATAATGTGCTTAATGGCGCAAACTGCTTGACAATCAGAACTTGTTCCTTGTAGCAAAACCTGTCAGCTCACCTATCCTCCTCCTGTGTTTCTTCAACAACACTAATACTAGAAAATGAAGTTATGGCCTAGGATCTCGTTAGGACTTTTTTTTTTCGTGCTTTTTCTGGCTATGTAGCTTTCAGGCTCCGGGGGCCGGGCTGGGGGTCGCCTCCTCCGGGACCCCCAAGGTGGGGCTGGGCCCGGAGTCTGGCTTAGCCGAGCCGCCTGCGTGCCGCCTGCCGTCGCCTGCGCCGCCGGGACCCCTCCTGGCCCGTCGTCCCTCTACCCTGCCAGCCGGGCGCTCTCGACCGGGCTGGATAAGGTTACGCCGAGGCTTCCTTGGACGGAGGAAAGGAGGCGGGTCCGAGCCCGCGCCCCAGCCCGCGGGGGAGTCGCCACAGTTGGCAGCTCGGCCCGAGGGGCCACATCCGGGCTGCGGGTCGGCGCGTGCGGGCGGCGGAGCGCAGCCCCGGGCCCGGCCCGCCATGGCGTGGGAGAGGCTACCGGGAAGGGGCTGCGGTGCCCTGCACCGCTGTCTGCTCGGCGCTGCTCTGCTGCTCGGCCTGCGGCTCTGCACGGAGCTGCGGCGCGCCGGGGCCCAGCCCCCGGCCCGCAGCGGCCTGCCGGGCCCGGACCCCCGGCCGCCCGAGCCGCCCCTACCGCCCGCGCCGGCCCAGCGGCGGGGTGCCAGCCGGAGGCAGGTGACGTACGTGCGCAGCGGGCGCCGAGCGCCGCCGGGGGGCGGCGGGAGCGGGACGCAGGAGCCGGGCTGCTGCCCTCCGCGCGGGCGTCCCCGCCGTAAGGTCAGTTGCAAAAGATACAGTCTTGGGCCTTAGACCCAGATCCCCCTCCCGGTCCTCGCTACAGAGCCCTTATTCAATATTCAGTATTTGCTGAGCGCCCACTGTGTGCCAGGCCCCCTGCTATGCGGGCATCCAGGAGGGAAGGACCAAGCCCTGCTCTCAAGGAGCTTATCTTTTGGGGAGGGAGGGCGTGAGCGATTTACAAGGCCAAGAAAAGAAAGGAGTTGTGGTTTTGTTGATGTTTTGTGCCCCTCCCCGTTTTCTCCTTGAGGCCTGGACAAAGCTGGGTGGGTATCCACTGTGAATTGCTTTTCCATTCTACCTTCATCGCGGTGATGAAGATACACTTAGTCGAAATTTCCTTGAATTCCACCGCAGACTTTGGCAGGTTGTTGGGCGTGGGGTGAGAAGTCGAGCCCCCAGCACCACTTAATGGGAAGTTAATTGGAACTTGGAGGACTGTAGTAATAACCCGGCTTTTTCTTACAACACCAACAGTGTTGGTCTCACTCCCTCATTAACTTCTTGGCTCACACATTAAGTCGTTATCTTACTCAATTTTAACCTCTGATTGTTAAGCCTCTGGCCTCCTATCCACCTCTTGGAGCTCCATAATTTACTTGGTATTTGGGAGTGAAAAGATTAAGAACTGCAGGTATGAGCTTGCCTGGTCTTTATACCCATCAACGCTAACAACGTCCTTTGCCTTGCTTTCCCTCTTTTCTTTTAAACATCCCCCCTGCATCCCTCCAGCTTCCCCACCACCCCACTATTGGGAAGAAAGAGAAACTCTTCCTTGGACTCTGCTGCTTTCTTTAACTTCTACCTTACTTTTCAATATCATGTCCACCAATTTCTACTACTGTTTTCCTTTCCCTCACTTCCTCTCCAAGCCTTGCCCTCTGTCTTTCCACACCACTGCTGTCCCTGTCTAGGCCATCAGTGTTATCTTCCTGGATAAACTCATATATATATATATATATATATATATATATATATATCTGAAATGTCATTTCCTATGTAAAGTCCTAATTTGCTTTTCTAGAAGAATGTAGTCACTTCTTCATGCTCCTAACGCACTTTCCATGATACCATGTTTTGTTAAAGGCTTTTCAACACTCTTTTGCCAAGGGCTTACCAGGTCCCCAGTGCTGCATCAGGTGCTGGGGACACAATATGAGTGAGCTCAGAGTCTAGTGGGGGAGGCACACAGCACAGACATCCAGTACTGTGACCATTGCTATACTTAAGGTCCTGAACTCTGCCTGGGGAGTCAAGAAAGGCTAACCCGGAGGGGACCTTTGACCTAGGATTTGATATTTCTTAGGAGTTCAGGTTTTTTTGTCCCTCTGGATGTCCTCAAATGTTCCATCCTTGGCACCTTCAATATCCCACCTTGCACTTGCCCTTTCACATCTGCTCTCAGCCTCCGTTGTTTCTGTTTCACCTGTTCAAGAATCATTCTTAAATGATTAGTCTCAGTCTCCACTTCAGATAACAGAATCGATAACTGGAGCCTGTCCTACAAGTGGAAAGGTTTGAAATGCATAGACTCAGAGGGCTACTGGAGAGCAAATTCAAATCCACCTCCTTTAGGAGGCTGCTCTAGTGATTCCTGCAGGAGATAGTGTTGGCTTAGATAGGACGGTTGAAGTGGAGGTGTGAGAAGTGGTCCAATATTGGATATATTTTGCAGGAAGATGAGAAAGGAGTAGGTTTTTTTGTTTGTTTGTTTAGTTTTGTGTTTTCGGTGGAGTGGATGGAAATCAGGAGTTTTGTTTTAAACATCTTGAATTTGAGATATCCTTTGGACATTCATGTGGAAATGTCAAATAGGCAGTTGGACATATGAGTCTGGAGGTGGAGGAAATGTCCAGGCTGAAGATAGAGGTGTGGGAGTCATCAGTGTACAAGTGGTCCTTTTAAAGCCATGAGACTGCAGGAGATCATCTGGGCAGTGAGGGTGGCTAACAAAGACAGAGATCTGAGTCTGAGCCCTGGGGCTCAGTTTTATTAAAATTAAATTAAAAAAAAGAAATATTCATATGGCTGATTCACTTCACTGTACAGTAGAAAGTAACACAACATTGTAAAACAACTATACTCCTCCCCCCCAAAAAATGAAATATTTGCATCGAACCTTACATGTTGTAAGCATTCAATAATGGTAGCTTTAATTTTCACTAATCTGTCCCAAGTCTTTAGCCTCAGCCATTTGCTAAATGTCATTTGTTATAACCTATTTATATTCCTTTGGTTTACACTGATTCTTTTACCCCCATCCTTCTTTCCTATGATTCATGCCCTTTCCACCCTTGAACATTCAGGTCAAGGATCGTGGCCTGGAAACCTTTACTCATCATTCCTACTTCCTTGCTTATCTTTGCCAGTTTGGGAGACAACAGAAGTGCATTCTGATTTGTGAGTTGCTTTGTACGTGTTTTGACCTAATAATCTATTTCAGATTGAATGTTTTGTCTGCACAGTTGTTTGTGATGGAAAGGATCACATTTCCCAAAGTGACCCTTAGTAAATGCTTACTCCCAAGACACCAATAAGTAAAACAAATAAGAATCATCTTATTTCAACCTATTACGTATAACTCTAAGTGTCTTTGGTTAAAAATATATAAGAAAGAATTGAGTGAAAATAGCAATTAAAAATTACTATTTTTAAAGTATTGTTTTAGTTTTTAGCCTCTTAAAGAAAAAGAATTCCCTGGATTTTCTTTTCCCTAGCTACTTAGTTATTTATTTTCTTATTTTCAAGGTATACATTCTAAGGTTCCCAAATTCCTAGATAGTAGAAATCTTGAATTTATTTCATTTTTCCATTATTTCACAGTTGAATTAAAATGTTCCTCAAAACTGGAAAGACCAGTTATCTAATCTGTTCTCCCACTTCTGGGAACAGAGTGCAATGTCCCTTATCTCTTGGGGAACAAGTCTTGTTCCTTTTTAGCCTCCCATCAAGACAAGGTGTAATATAAACTGAATGCACAGTTAAGTAATTGATATAATTAAAGTTTGGAAGCTATGTGTTAAACTCCTTGGATCCTATTTTATTTAAATTTTGTTTGTTGAGGATAATGATAAATAATGTTATTTAGGTTCTTGGTTACTTTGCCGTAGGCACCTACCAGATTGGCGAAGGAGAAAAAGTTCCATTCTATTTTGAGGATGGCTTTCTGGGTGGATGAGAACCTGTATGGAATAATTGGGTTGCTGAGTGTTTCTTGTCAACGTGCTTCCTTTGCAGGTGTTAGAGGCTCAAAAATTTAGCAATTATATTGCCACTTTAATCATAGCTTATGCTTCTCTCAAAGAAAATAATCTATTATAGAAAAGAGAAGTGAAGTGTAGTTTCGGTATAATTCTTTTCCTCTTTTCTCATCCCCTTCTTTCACCAAGCTAAGAAAGAAAGAAATAGCTCTAAACAGTGAATCCTCTTTCACATCAGGGGTTCTAATCTTACAGCATTATGAATTGAGGACAAATGAGACATGATGGATAAATAGTGTCTTATGTGATTAGGACTCCCCTGGAACACATATATTTTTGTATATTACAGAGGCTTTAAGCCTACAAATACCACTATAATTCTATTTCATTCCTTTCCTTTCTCTCTATTTTCTGTCTGTGTTTCTTTATGGTTTTTCTTTCTTAAACAGACGTTTACTATGATTACATGGGTAAAGTTATTCTAGGGGGCGTTAATAGAGGACTAATGATGGTCTTCATGATTTATGCTTTTTTCTACAATCTTGGGTAGATGTTTCTTTTACACATTGGCAATCCACCTAAAAGACAGCAGCAAAATATATGTCTCATATGCACAGGAGAAGTACTGTTGACAAAATAATCAGTGGTCTGTCTAAGAAAGAAATGGAAAATTTTATTTGAGTCAAACTGAGGATTATAACCCAGGAGACAGTCTCTCAGAGAGCTCTGAGAACTGTTCCAAAGAGGTAAAGGGAGAGGCCAGTATATAAGTGATTTTAGAGAAGGGCTAAGTGCAATCAAGCACACAACTTGGTGGAGGGTTACTATTATTCGTAAGGAACAGATATCTTAGTTAATGGTTTTAGTGCTTTTCTAAGTATGGGAAGATGAAAGAAACTGTGTTCATGAATTTTCTCCTGAAAATATCTATCTGAAGGCCTATTCTGCCGGTTTTCTCAGAGCACAGTGCCTCATCCTGATTTTGCCCAGAATTCCTTTCTCAGGGTGTATTGTAGGTCAATGACTGCAGTGGCTAATAACTTGATTCTTGTAGAACTAGATGGTGGGCAACATTCTTTATTTTACAATCCCCTCCCTTTTGGTCTTAATTTTGACCTAAGTTTGGGAGGCATTTCATGATCAATTTGTCTCACAGCACTAGGAATGCGCATTCCCAGGTTAGTCAGGGATTTCATTGATAGGCTATTCAACATGCTTTTACTAGAGTAGACCCTGTTAACAATAGTCAAAAGCCTCTGGACCACTTGTCTTACTAGTCTGTTATAGTCTAGGAAATGCTTGCCTGTTGTTGCTTTTTCTTATATCTAGAGTTACACTATTACAATCTGTGATCTTACAGGACTATATATTTGGTCATTCGTTTCAAGTTGCCTAATCATCATTCATTTTATTGGAGGCTCCATCACACATTTGGCAGTACAAGAAACAATTATCTTTGTAAAATAGGCAGACTACAAGTAATATAGCTAGTAACATTAGTAAGGTCCTAAGTAAGTATTTAAGCTAAGAATTTACATTAGTTGAGGCCCAATATCTCCCCAGGTCATCTGACCCAGTCTGTTCTGTACCAGTTGCTATCTTTTAGGGAAATGATCTGTTAACATTGTACATAAAGTTCACCAAAAAGTCTGCATGTATAAGGTGAGTGGTGGGTCATCGTGACCTTTTACAGGATTGAGAAAGGAAGTTTAACTTCTAAGGAATTACATGGCTGGCTCCAGAAGAAGAAAAATTGATCTTTATGGTTAAGCGGGTATTTCTGCCATTGGGGTGGTCTGGTTAATGCATAATGCAGATGCCCAGTGCATGCTGGAAGGAAGGGAGGAGGTCCAAACAGGCAGAGAAAAGAATCTTATGTTTAAATTTTTCTCGTATTGCCTTAAAATATGAATTTTGTTTCATTAGTATTCATACAGGAGACAAGCTTCCTGAAGAAATTTTCTTCTCTCTTATCGGATGTATTTTGCTTGACATTTAATATGTTGGGTAGAAAAGTGACTTCTGAGTCACAGGCCTACAGAACCCAGCAATGTGCTGGCTTGGTTTGTTAGTTACAGATCCTTTGGAACAATGTGTCAGGGGAAAAAAAGTGCTGTTTCCTCTTCTCCTGAAAAACCATATGGCAAAAGTTAGTCTTTCTTCGTCACTTCTTGTTATCCTCTTAGTTTTCTAATTCCATGATTGTCATCAAGAAGAAGGAGGAAAAATGGCATAGTATGCCCCTTGATATATCCAACTGCCTTAAACATTATTCTTCTTTACAAAATACTTGAAGGTAGGTTTGAATTGCTTGTAAAATATGGCCCAGCAGTAGTTTCCAGCTACTTAGGTTTCTGCTGTATCCCTACACTTCTGTCCTTCAAGAACAACATTCATTAATCCTCTCACATTGTCCTCAGGAGGCAAAGCATTTTCATTTTAAACAGTCGTTGAGGGTAATTGAATGTGCTCCAGCAATATGTGGGTGTGAAAGAGCAGTTGCTTAGTTTTGCAAAGAAAAGCAGGTTCTGATGAAAACTTTGATGCGCTGTAGGTGGAGAATAGGCTTCTGCACTCCTTCCAAACCCCGCAGTTCCTCAGAGAGCATTCTGTGGGCAAAGAAACTGCTAATGGAGGCCCCACTGTTTTCAACAATCGGTGGTGGAGATTTTAGGTTTTTTTGTGTGCAATTTGTCCAGTTCATTTTCTCCAAGGAACAGAAAGCCTTACTGGTTTTCTCGAATTGGATTTCATTTTTGGTCTGTGAAGAGAATCAGAGCTGTGTTAAACTGGAGACTGTTAAGAGTGGTAGACATTTGATTTTTTTCCATCTGTGTTATGACACCTTTGGAGTCCTTATAAGGAGTTTGGCTCTTTATTCTGTGATTCATAGAAAGTAACGGGTGCCTGCTTCATTTACCATGAGATGCTAGTGTTGATAAGCTTCTCTAAAAGCAGCCCCTGAGTCCTCTTAGATACCTCACATCAATCCCATTAATGACCTGTAGAGTTTTCTGCTAAAACAGGGTGGGAAAATTTGCTGTCCAAGAAGCATTTTTATTCTGCTCGAATGATTGAAACAAAATTGAGTTTTAGCCTTCTAGTCTAGGACCACATGTAATTTAAACTAATAGCAAGGTGGCTTGTTAGTTTATGGCTCAGGGAGGTAAATTGGACCCGTGAAGAATTTTGTTTGAGCCACACAGTGTTTTTAAGCATCTAAACGTAAATATCTTCAGATATGACATATAGTGTCCAGTGGAGTCCAGTTCAGCACTGTCTCCCTTTATATTATCTATCTGATCTGTGAAGGCATTTGAAGTTTCAACCTCTGAGCCAGATGTCAAAATTTGCAATTGTCCAGATGAGTGGATAAAAAAGATGTGGAACATATATTCAATGGAATATTACTCAGCCATAAAAAGAAATGAAAGTGAGTTATTTGCAGTGAGGTGGATGGACCTAGAGACTGTCATATAGAGTGAAGTAAGTCAGCAGGAGAAAAACAAATACCATATGCTAACACGTATATATGGAATCTAAAAAAAAAAAAAAAGGTTCTGAAGAACCTAGGGGCAGGACAGGAATAAAGACGCAGACATAGAGAATGGACTTGAGCACACGGGGAGGGGAAGGGTAAGCTGGGACGAAGTGAGAGAGTGGCATGGACATATATACACTACCGAACGTAAAATAGATAGCTACTGGGAAGTAGCCACATAGCACAGGGAGATCAGCTCGGTGCTTTGTGACCACCTAGAGGGTTGGGATAGGGAGGGTGGGAGGGAGATGCAAGAGGGAGGAGATATGGGGATATATGTATATGTATAGCTGATTCACCTTGTTATAAAGCAGAAACTAACACACCATTGTAAAGCAATTATATTCCAATAAAGATGTAAAAAAATAAATTAAAACTATTATTAAAAAAAAATTGCAATTGTTTTTCCTAAAAAGTGACAAGCGAGGTTAATGCTGCTAAGCTCAATGGTAGCATGGCACATAAATACTTAAATACACAGAAGCTGAAGGTCCTTTTAAGTCATTCCTAGTCAAGAGAGTTGAGTTACCTAAGGCTAGAGTTGGCTATTGGGGAGAGTAAGATTATAGGGGAGTGTACTTAGTTAATACAATATTCTTTTGGTTATAAACAAGAAAGATGGACTCTGGCCTAGCTTAAGCAAAAAAAAAAAAAAAGAATTAAATAAATGTATTGAAACTTCGGAATTTACCACTGAATTGGAGGAAGAGTTAAATGATCATGCTGTTGAGGAGAGAAAGAGTAGGTTACTCTAGAATTCCCAGCTTTCCTTGGGCTTCTCCCTCCAGGGCCACCACAATAAGACTCACCTCCCTCAACTCCTGGGCTTGGTCTCTTAGATACTCACCTTGGGTCAGCCAGCACTAACCACAGGCCACAAATAGCCCAGCAACCCCTGTCCCTGTGCAGGGAGCCATTTTTAGAGAAAGGAGAGACTTTCTGAGCACCTGGAAATAGAGTGTAGGTCTTTTTTAAAAAAAATAATCTCGGAGCTTAGCCTCTGTGCCTCTGTGTGTGTATTTCTTTATTGGTTAACTGTTTCTCTATTTAAAACTGTTAAAGATAACCTTACTTCCAAGTAGCACTCAGCACTAAGTTGGCACCTTGTGCATACTTCTGATTTTTTATTCAGTTTGGTATATATACACAAGATCTATACTTAGGCAATATATATATTTTTGGCCGTGCCACGTGGCGTGTGGGATCTTAGTTCCCCAACCAGGGATCAAACCGGCGCCCCCTGCATTGTAAGCAGAGTCTTAACCACTGGACCACCAGGGAAGTCCCTTCTTTTGAAGTAAAACGTTATTTGTGAGGACTTTTGTGGAGAAGGTAAATATAATCAGTATTTATCCCGTGATCCCCATTAGGGTTCTCAAACCAAAGTTATTAGAGTTTTATGTTCTTTGATTTTTTGTCTGTCAGTTCAGAAAGTTACTTTGCAAAAAAGATCTGAAAAATTCTTCAGAGCATCTGAATATTTATAGCCCTTTTTGCAACTGGTTGGTTTGGGATTCTTTAACATATGATTACTTCTGTATCAGGACTCTCTAGGTTGCAAGTGACAGAACCCAACTGAAACTAGTAAAAACGGATTCATCGGAAGGGTACTAGGGTAGAACTGAAGAAAGAGCTGCAGAAACCAGGACAGCTCTCGGAGCTTGATTATGGACTAAAATGAGTATTGAGTACGTTAGTTATCCGTATTACCCATTACCAAAGGTGTAATGGGTATTTATCATTCTTTTTTGGCCACACCTTCGGATTCCCTTCCTGTGTTTGAGGAATTCTCCACCTTTCTAAGAAAAAGGTAAAAAATAAATTTCCTTGGCCCTAAAGGGCATTCTTGTGACCTGGGCTTTACCATTCACATACACCTGCATGAGAGTTTGGATTGTACTTCAGAGATTTGAAGAAGCAAGCTTCAGCACAAGGATCACAGAGCTCCAGGTTCTAGCAGAGGCATCCAGTGCCTAGGGTGGTGAAATGAGCCATGGTGTCAGTGCCCAGTGGTGGGGTAGTGCGGTCTACACTGGTGTCCACGGTGCTGTTCCTCCTGCCCTTGAGATTCTGTAAGCTAATAAATCTTTAATTAATTCCTTTTCTACTTAACTAGCCAGAGTGGTTTCTGTTGTTTACAACCAAGAACCTTGGCAGATCAATAAATTAGAGTTGGCAGTTTGGAAGCTTACAGCTGTAGCTTTCCCTCTTCAATTTTGCTTGCTCTATTTAATTCAGATTTTGGAACATGATGATTGGGGTCCAAGTGAACTATGGGCTAAGGGACCTTTCCTTGACAAGATAATAACATTTAGCACCAGATACTAAATCATACAAATCTGCTGACTTATCACTAGAAACACCAAGCCCTTTTTCACGGCACCATTTGTCTAGGGTATCGGGCAGGGGAGGCCAGCTTATGCTGTGATCACAAACAACCCTTAAATCTCAGGGCTCTTACCAACAAAGGTTTGTCTTGCTTATGCTGCGTATCCATTGCTGGTTGGCAGGAGTGGGGTGCTGCTCTATGCTGTCTTCATCCTCTCTCTGGACCCCAGTCTGGAACATTGCCTGTCACCTCGGCAGAGCAGTGAGTGCTCTAGAGAGTCTTGCGTGGCATTGTTAAATGCCCTGGCCAGAAGCCAGATAGAACACTCCTGCTCACAATCCAATGAATAGAGCTGTTTGCTGGGCCTTACCCAGTGCAGGAGGCCAGAGGTCTGCCATGTGCTCAGAAGTCAGAGACAGGAACTGTTTGGTGAGCAGCACTTACGGTCACCACACTATGGTAACATTTCAGTCATCCGTATCTAAATGGACATCGTCTAGGTCATGTTTCATGCTTGTCATTTCCAGTGCCTCACTGAATCTGCACATTTGGCAGTATTGAATAAAGCATGCGAGGCTCTTTTCAGGGGATGTAGATCTAAAATGAAGCAGACATCTGAATTTAGCAGAACAGTGAAATAAAACAAGACGCGATTTACATCTTATAAACAGTGCTGTGGCATGTCCTGGAGTTTGTTAAGTACAGTGATTCTCGTTGATGTGTTTATGTTAATTCTTTGTGCAGAGCAATGATGGGATGATGGTCTGCAGTTCTGTGGAGAAAAAGGGCAAGTTATTTGAATAAATAAAGCCATGAGTGTAAATGAACCGAAGGCCTCTGGTGAGATGAATCAAACTCCATGTTTAAATGCATCTTCATGGCGATCGCTTACTCATTTTTAGTTAGAGCAAGCTGAAAGACTTCCAAGCTTGTTTTCAGAATCTGGCCACAAATCAGAGGCAGTATTCATGTTGTATCGTGTTTGCTATTGCGCACAATGACGACAGTATTTTTAGTTTATTTTCCATCTACTTTGAGTGCAGCACAACAAATCAATTTAAAATCCTAATTAGGGCTTCCCTGGTGGTGCAGTAGTTGAGAGTCCGCCTGCCGATGCAGGGGACGCGGGTTCGTGACCCGGTCTGGGAAGATCCCATATGCTGCGGAGCGGCTGGGCCCGTGAGCCATGGCCGCTGGGCCTGCGCATCCAGAGCCTGTGCTCCGCAACGGGAGAGGTCACGGCAGTGAGAGGCCCGCGTACAGCAAAAAAAAAAAAAAAAAAAAACCCTAATTAACAAAACACATGCCCATTGAGTGCAGAGGGATTCAGTCACATATGGAAGCAGGCCTCTTCTTTCAGCAATTTTTGGGGTAGAATATAGAGAAGCCAAGTAACGCATGAGATCCTAGGAGACTTATTTACTTGTATTTGGAAATGTCATGAAAACACTTCATTATGATGCATCCTCACCTCTAAGATGGGCTCGTAATTTTACACTTGAGGTCAGAAGTTTAAATTCTGCTCCCCTACCTACTGGTTGTGGACAAGTGGCATACCCTGTCTGAACTTTAGTTTACTCCTCTGTAAAAATGTAGTAGTACTTAACTCATGAAGGTTAAAGGAGAGTGAGTAGGTGAAAACACCTGGCCTATGGAAATAGTCCTGTAAATGAAGATTGTCTCTGTTCAGCCTCGTATTGCTGGCTGTGACACTAGCCCCTGAATCTCAAAAAGGCATAGGCACGTGTGTCTGTGTGGTGTAAAGCACAATATTCATTGGAATTTTTAATACTTCTTTTATTATTCTTGAAATTTAAAGCATATATAATATGCTGAGCCATCAGAGGTGCTGGAATATTTTTAATCTTAAATAAAAGCTAAAGGAAATATTAAATTTTTGTTAGCATTTTTATTATAAACTTATTCCTCATGTAACTCATTTATTATAAAATTGTTAAGACTTACTTTTTCATATAAGTTTGTGATTTTTTTCTCTTAAATCCAATTACAAATATCTTTTACAACATTCCTCTGTTAAATAATTTTGGTCCATGTTAGGGTTGACTGTATAAAATGTGTTTCCAAGCTTTCAAAATACAATTTTCACTCAAAAGAATGTTTACAAATCTCCTATTAACTGCCACTTACTGTAACTCTGCTGCTTCTTTAGTTCAGGAGGGGCCACTGGAGTAATTGTGGGTGAAAGAGCTAATTGCTAAACTGTTTTTCTGGTTCTGTCTTCCACATTTTAGTCTAATAATTAAGTGCATATTATTCTACTTGGTACTTTGTATGCATTTTATTATTTTTATTTATTTATTTATTTATTTATTTGCGGTACGTGGGCCTCTCACTGTTGTGGCCTCTCCCATTGCGGAGCACAGGCTCCAGACACACAGGCTCAGCGGCCATGGCTCACGGGCCCAGCCGCTCCGCGGCATGTGGGATCTTCCCGGACCGGGGCACGAACCCGCGTCCCCTGCATCGGCAGGCGGACTCTCAACCACTGCGCCACCAGGGAAGCCCAATGCTAGTGTTCTTTCACTCAATTCTCACAAAAAATCTGCAAGGTAGGAATTGTCCTTATTTTTCAGATGAGGGAGCTGAGGCTAGAGACATTAATAAATGTGAGTAAGACATAACTAAAAGGGATGGGATGAAGGTTTAAACTCACAATTCGTGACTTTCAATTTGCCCAATGAAATGGGCAGCTAACAACCGTCTCACGTCAAATAGATCATTTACCAGCTGAAAATTAAAATCTTCATGTAAACAAAAGACACCACAGAGTTAAAAGGCAAGTCATAGGCTGGGAGAGGATATCTGCAATGCATATCACAAATAAAGGATTAATATTTCAAAGTTTAAAAAAACCCAACAAAACAATAAGAAAAAAAGATAAACAACTGAACAGTAAAACAAACAGGGCATTAACTAGGAGTTAACAGAAGAGGGAACCTGGAAGACATATATATATAACACATACATAACTATCAAATAACAATATAATATAATATAATTATAATATGGAAAGAGAGAGTGTGAGTGCAGAGAGATGATAAATCCTACCAATAAGCAGAATAAGCAAATCAAAACACAGTGGGATTATTTTCACCCCCAGTCATATTGGAACAGTGCAAAATGTCTGATAAAACAAAGATTGATAAGAATGTCGAGGAAAAGGAACTCCTTACTAAACTACTTTATCCAAAGTAGCTCCCTATCCCAGTTGTTCTTCTAATACCTTCTCTTATTATCTCTATGGCATTCCCACTCTCTGATATTTTTTCCTTCTCTAATTCTTGTTTGCAGTCTCATCTCCTATGAAGATAGGGGGCTCATCTGTTCTGCTCACCACTCTATCCCCAGAGACTATGATAGCATCAGCACAAAGCAGGTGCTTAGTAAATAGGGCTAAAAAACGGTTATTTCAGTCCGCTGGGGTACTAGACCAATGTGTTTGAGGAACATTTGGATCTTTCAAGAGCTTTTCTAAAGCCCCCTCCAGATCTCTAATTTCTGAGTCAGGGTTTTACACCCCAGACTCTTGGAACAGAGCTCCCAGTCTTGACTTTGCTTCAGACAACAGTGACTATACTACAGAGATTTGAAGCCACATCCAGCCTGTACCTGTTTTTGTATGGCCCATGAGTAAAGAATGGTTTTTATAGATAAACATTTGCAGTTGACTTGATGTTAGGAAACACTGACTTTGAACCCCAATGAGCAAAATACTATCCAAAAGTAATATAGTATATCTATGTTACAAAACATTCTGCACAATTTTTATTATATGTTGAATTTTATCAATAAAAATGTAGAAATTTATCTTCTCTCTTATTATGTAAGAATCTACTTAATATCCTTGATTTTGCCTCTTGGCTCGCAAGGTCTAAAATATTTACTATCTGACTCTTTACAGAAAACATTTGCCAACCCCTGCTGTGGAAATAGCCTCAGGGCAACCTACATTTGCCTCAGTCGAGTCCACGAGACTCTTGTGCTAGAGTTTTGCCATCCTCAACATGAGAAGAATGGTCCTAGGCTTCCAACAGGGATACTGAGAATATGTTTTGGTCCTCTGTAACCATTCATGGGAATGTCATCATAGTTATCCAAGGTCTTTGTTTTCAGACCACTGCCATGCAGTGAATGTTAAAATGGTTTAAATCCTGGTGTTTGCTTACTACTGCCTGTTACCCACCTTTTCTAACACACATGTAGATTTGTTGAGATTATATTGTGACAGTCAGCTGACCATATTTTTTCCAGCTTCTGGGTTCACTCTTTGTTTAATACTTAAAATGGTTTGAGCCGTGTGCTGTGAGAGGTCCAGTACCTTTCCTCCCCTCAATGTTCTGATAATATCTGGGGCTTACATTTTCTGATCACTCTCCTAGCTCAGTGTTTTGCCTCTGGCCACTGCTGTCTCCTCTCTGTTCTGCTCTGCCCACTTCTTTTATCCCCCAGAATGATGCAGGCATTAGTGAAGGTCTCAGGGTAATAGAGATATCTGTGAAGTTCCAAACAAATTCAACTTAAAATTGATTAAAGATTTCTTTCCCATTGGGAATTTCTTACTGGCTGTCTTTTCTTCTTAGGCTCCTATACCATTGATCCTGCCTTCTCTTATCTACACATCAATCCCTTTCTTCCATTTTTCAAGCCTTCAGACCATCTTTTCCCATCCTATTCTCTTGAACTTACAGCAAACAAATCCCAAATGCATGTCATTTTCTTACTCAGGCAGTTTAGTTTTCTCCTCTCCTTCCAGGCCTGGCATAGAGATGAATTATACCACTCTGGCAGGAAAGCAGAATTGGTTGCAATCAGTGTTTGTGTTTAAAAATCATGTTTCCTGGGCTTCCCTGGTGGCGCAGTGGTTGAGAGTCCACCTGCCGATGCAGGGGACACGAGTTCGTGCCCCAGTCCAGGAAGATCCCACATGCCGCGGAGTGGCTGGGCCCGTGAGCCATGGCCGCTGAGCCTGCGCGTCCCGAGCCTGTGCTCCACAATGAGAGAGGCCACAACAGTGAGAGGCCCGCATACCGCAAAACAACAGCAACAACAACAACAAAAATCATGTTTCCTACATCCTCTCTACTATTAGACAGTCTGTATAATGTGCTCAGCACAGTGCCTTGGATGTATGTAGTAAGCACTCATTACCTGTTGATTGTGTCAGCTTAGGTCCAGTGCTGGTCCCCTCATCCTGGCTGTGGCTACTGCTGTTTTGTGATATAGGGGAAACATATTACTAGTGACATTTTGGGAACAGTAATATGTTGCTTCATGCAGAACTTCCTTTTTCCTTCATACGTGTCTTCATTACTTCCTTTGGCTTTTGGGATCCCTGGTGAACTATATTTCCTTCTGTCTGCCATGGACATTAGTTTAGATAGAGGGTTCTAACATGAACTTTAGGGTTCAAGAGTGCCCAGAAATGGCACACCTAGGAACGTACCCAAGAGAATTGAAAACATGTTTGCACAAAACTTGTATGAATAGTATAAATGAATGTTTACAGCAGCACTATTCATAATAGCCATAAGTTGGAAGCAACCCAGATTTCCATTAAATGATGAATACATTCACAAAATGTGGTATATCTGTATGATGGAATATTATTCACCTATAAAAAGCATGAAGTCCTGATACATGCTATGATGTGGATGAACCTTGAAAACATGATAAGTGAGAGAAAATAGTCACAAAAGGCCACATGTTGCATCACTCCATTTTAATGAAATAACCAGAATAGGCCAATCTATAGAGACAGGAGTAGATTAGTGTTTGCTAAGGGGCTGGGGGAAGAGGGGAATGTGAAATGGCTGCTACTGGAAATTGTTTTTTTTTTGCGGTGATGAAAATATTATGGAATTAGTGGTGATGGTTGCCTAATCCGTGTATATATTTAAAAGCCACTTAATTGTTCACTTAAAAATGGTAAATTTTAGGATGTGTGAATTATATCTCAGTTAAAAAAAATTCTCAGAAGCCCATGGAATGAATGGCAGGTGTGAAACCACATGCTTTGCTCTGTCTGGATAAAGGTAAATTAACTGTGAGAGAGCCCTGGGACCCCAGCCTGATGGTGCTCACTAATTGGCATGGGTGTGCTCAACAGAAGGGCAGAGTCCACATGCTTGCTTCTCTAGGAAGTACCTGGCTTGGCCTCTCAGGAGTGGTCACTTGGCTCCTGGTGAACTGCATGGTGCTCACTCTCCCATCAGCTCCCCAGGCGTGGCAGAGCATTGCAGAATCAGACACAAGCAGCCGTACATTAGGAATCCAGGAGCCGGCTGTTTGCCAGATAAGGGGGAAGCTGAAGCTGCCATCACTGTGAGCTTGCTGGCCTCCTAGTGCATCAGTTTTTTTGTGCAGAGCTCTGACCCAGAGCACCGGGGGTTTGTCAAAAGAGGTGGCCGAGCACGGGTCAGCCCACTGCACCTCTTCTAGGAGTGAGTTCTTCTGCTTAGGACTTCAGTTACCTTGGCTCTTTCTTTTTCTCACTTTTACCCACAGGACCCTTGTCACCTCATTCATAATGACTTGTGTGCAGGGAGCATCTTATACATTTTGGAGGGCATTTGTGTTAAAGGGAACAGCAGTTATACCAATACCTTGCTTTTATACAACTCTCCCCACCTTCCAAAGGCTTGCTCTGATGTTACCCCAAGTGGCTCTCATAGTAGCTTTATAAGTGAGATGGCTGTTATTTCCATTCCACCAAGAAAGAATCTGTTTAAATAATTAGTTCAAGGTAAATAGAGATTATAACCCAAGTTGGCTGAGGTCATATTTAGTATTGTTTCTACTATATACTATGGCTACCTCCATGCTGAAGTCTGGATCTCAGAAAAATAGTTGACTATTGTAGATGTTAAGTTTGATACAAAGACTTCTTAGATATTTTCCAAGTCAAATAATGTATTTTAACCTTTTTTTTTTTCTTTTTGCGGTACACGGGCCTCTCACTGTTGTGGCCTCTCCCGTTGCGGAGCACAGGCTCCGGACACGCAGGCTCAGCGGCCATGGCTCTCGGGCCCAGCTGCTCCGCGGCATGTGGGATCTTCCCGGACCCGGGCATGAACCCATGTCCCCTGCATCGGCAGGCGGACTCTCAACCACCACGCCACCAGGGGAGCCCCAAATAATGTATTTTAAAGCTTACTTTTAGCTATTTTATCAGGTTGGAATTTTCAAGCATGCCTTACATTACTTAAGAACAAATTTGAACTGATTATATAATTATGATAGGTAATGTTCTTTTAAATAGTGAATATTCATTTTGTACAGAAATAGTAAAAAATGGCTTATTTAACTGCTGTGCACTTAGAGGACATTAACCTCAATCAGGAGCACACAGCTCCTGAGTTTTGAAACTGAGTTTTGAAACTGAAGTGCTTGAATTTCTTTGGGTACCCTGGATACAGAGAATTGTTTTGGAAAATCTGAGTGCCTAGGCCTTCCTCCTGGACAGAGAACGTTCTTACTTATAAAAGCAAACCACCAGCACAGATCGGAGCCTGTTTAACACATACAACATTGTATCCTTCCTTGTTATGAGTACTATCTCTATGTATAATTTGTTATTTTAAAAATATAGGCAAGCCAGGATGCTGATAATTAAAATAAAGGCACATATGTTTGGTCAAGTCATTAACCTAATAGGAAAAACAGAGCAAAAGTTCTCTTAAGGTTTTAAAAAAAGTTTCAATAACAAAACCATACAAGAGTGGGAGAGGACTTCCCTGGTGGCGCAGTGGTTGAGAGTCCGCCTGCTGATGCAGGGGACACGGGTTCGTGCCCGGTCCAGGAAGATCCCACATGCCGTGGAGCGGCTAGGCCTGTGAGCCTGCGCGTCTGGAGCCTGTGCTCCACAACGGGAGAGGCCGCAACAGTGAGAGGCCCGCATACCGAAAAAAAAAAAAAAAAAAAAAAGAGTGGGAGAAGTGGAGTAAGGGAAATTGGAAATTTGATTTTCTGTGTCTTTTATTGGAGGAGTTCTTAGATTATAGTTATTTTGAAGCCAAAAATTTTCAATTTAAAAATAGAAGTGAAGAAATAGGAACAGATTGGAGTTTGGAGGAAAAAAAATTAGAGCAAAAAAGAGAAATATAACAGGAAGGCTCTGTACAGGGAAAGCTTGTCTTCAGCTGCTTCTCAGATTTCCTCAGGATTGTGTAGACAACTAGTGAGGTGAAGACTAGAATCGAGTTCAGAACAATGAGTCTTAACAATTTTTGAGTTATGAAAATTCGATGAAAACAATTAGATGAAAGCTATGGATAAGCGTTCCAGAATACTGAACATCTGTTTGCATACACATTTGTTTACAGTTGATTTCAGGGGGTTCATGGGCCTCACAAGAATTCTTCTTTTGAGAGTGGATCAGAATCACTCATGGCGTTTTCAGAATACAGATGCCTCAGCCTCCCATACCCCAGACCTCCTTCCTGAGGGAGGCATGAGTGCTGGGTTAAGACAGGTTCCATTATGGTTGGGACAGTTGATTCCTAAAGTTGGGATAAATGTTTCAATAACTAGTGTTCATCTCTAACTGAGGGGTGCCCCCGTGTGATGGGCTTTTGTCTGCTGGAATCATCTCACTGCTGGCTGGGCTGAGCTTCCTCAGAAGGTGGAACTCGGAGTCCTGGTTAACAGCCTGTAGAGTCGGGACCAGCCCAGGTGAGGCCTGGTGTTGAGATATGGTGCTGAGAGGTACTACCAATCCTACTGATGGCCTCTTCTGCTCTCCGGGGTCTCAGGCTACACCTTGAAGAAGAGCCATGTTTTGTTTTCAGAATAGCAGCCAATGGTTCCTCCCTGGTATTGATTTTTATGTTTTTTCATTTGTAAATAAGTGCGTGTTCCATGCTGTTAAAATATTGAATGCTAAAAAAATATTTTAAGGCAGAAAAATTCATAGCCTCTTGAGAAGCTTATGTTTATTATGTTATGGGTCATCTCTTCCAGTCTTCTGCCTTGTTTACAGTCCTGCTTTATGTTTATATTTCTCTAGCTATTCACCATCGTTAGTCCAGCATCTAAGCTAATTGGTAATGTTGCACTCTCTAACTATGCACTTATGGAATCTCTAAAATGATATAATTAGCAAGTGGACCCATATCCATAGTCACCAATTCTTAGTAATTGGTTAGTTACATAGAAGGTGGTTAAAATAGAGAATCCCCAAAAGTATACACACAGCCTATTTTAACTTAAAACATATGCAAGTGCATTCTTTTGCCAGTCTTTTGTTATGAGTATGAGCCCCTACTGGAGTTCTGGTCTCTTGCAAAAACCCATGAACTGCATCACCCACCATTTTCAGTTTTGGTTTCTTTAAAGTAGAGCAAGAATTTGACACTTGTGAAGCAATCTGAGTGCAGAACATCTCTAGATTATAGTGATTTTGTTATTCTCTTTTACAGTTACTTCACCCATGCCTAACCTGCAACAGTATTTAAAAATAGCACCTAGCTTTTCTCGACTTGGTTTTTATAGAAAAGAGAACCCGTTTTCTTTCCGTGCACCATTTCATCATTTTACCTAAATTTTAATTAAATTATATAATTTCAGTAACTTGTACAACTGATATAAACTGGTTTGGGAACAAATCAAATGACTCCTGGTAAAAATATGACTAAACTGGTAGCAGCAGGAGTACACAGGTAGAGTAAATACTGACAACAAAGAGTAGCCCCCTCTCGCCGCAACTAGAGAAAGCCCACCCTCAGCAACAAAGACCCAACGCAGCCAAAAATAAATAAATAAATTAATTAATTAAAAAAAAGAGGATCTACACAACATTGTTGTACAGATTGAATGATTAGAACTAGATCAGGACAGTTATGAGCAGAAGGTCAATCTCTACAAGGCTCTGTGGAATCAACCTCCCATGGCAAACATAGTTTTCACCTTTACCTGAGCATTTAATTTTTCTGCATTTAACAAAATTTACAAAAATATTTATAGTTTCAAGGTTACGTGCCAACAATCTTTAGAATTATGAAAAAAAACGTTCAATTTTATAGAAAAGCTCTGTGCTCTTGTTAACAAATAGATTTGGATAAAAGCTAACTGATTTCAAGATATAGAATATGTACAGATTTAACTTAAATTTTATAATCAGTATATAAATATTAATTAACCTTTTAATCTATCAAAACATGTTAATTAAAAAAATTTTTTTTATATCCCCTCCCTCTTGCGTCTCCTTCCCACCCTCCCTATCCCACCCCCCTAGGTGGTCACAAAGCACCTACCCAGCTGATCTCCCTGTGCTATGCAGCTACTTCCCACTAGCTAGCTATTTCACATTTGGTAGTGTATATATGTCAATGCCACTCTCTCATTTTGTCCCAGCTTACCCTTCTATCAAAACAATTGTTAATTTTTTTTACCTTCAGAATCTCTAAATTTTTTCTTTTGATTTAACAGAATTTTTTTTTTTTTTTACATTGTATGATTCCATTTATGTGAAATGTCCAGAATGGGTAAAGCTCCAGAGATACAATGTAGATGGATGGTTGCCAGAGGTGGAGGAGGGGGAAGTGAAAGTATAGGCAATGTTATCATCTGTACCTTTATCCACCTTTGAGCCTGTGTCCTAGATCCCATTTCTAACTAGGCTGACACTGTCACCTGTAGCCTCTTAGCTTCCCCACATCCCATAAATCCTAAGCTCTGATGACTCCACTTTCTTTGATTAATGGCTTTCAGGAAGGATTTTGCTTCTGCTGGATGGTAAATTGTGGGATGGACTGAGGTCACAAAACCTGTTTTCTCTTGTGGGTTCAGTGAGGTTTGAACCCAAGTCTCCAGAGATGAAAAATTACTTCTTTAACCCACGACATCAGGAGCCTCCCCTTAATCTGCAGGATCTCTGAATATTTTTAAAAATTTTTATTGGAGTATAGCTGATTTATAATGTTGTGTTAGTTCCAGGTGTACAGCAACGTGAATCACGTATACATATACATATATCCACTCTTTTTTAGATTCTTTTCCCATATAGGCCATTACCGAGTATCGAGTAGAATTCCCTGTGCTATAGAGCAGGTCCTTATTAGTTATCTATTTTATTTTATTTTATTTTATTTTATTTTTTTGTGGTACGTGGGCCTCTCACTGCTGTGGCCTCTCCCGTTGCGGAGCACAGGCTCCCCACGCGCAGGCTCAGCGGCCATGGCTCATGGGCCTAGCCGCTCCGCAGCATGTGGGATCTTCCCGGACCGGGGCACGAACCTGCGTCCCCTGCATCGGCAGACGGACTCTCAACCACTGCGCCACCACGGAAGCCCTATTTATCTATTTTATATATAGTAGCGTGTATATATCAATCCCAATCTCCCAATTTATCCCTCCCCGCCTTACCCCCTGTTAACCATAAGTTTGTTTTCTACATCTGTGACTCTATTTCTGTTTCATAAGTAAGTTCATTTGTATCATTTTTTTTAGAGTCCACATATAAGTGATATCATGTATTTGTCTTTGACTTATTTCACTTAGTATGATAATCTCTAGGTCCATCCATGTTGCTGCAAATGGCATTATCTCATTCTTTTTATGGCTGAGTAATATTCCATTGTATATATGTACCAAAACAAATGTTAATTTTGAATGAAATGGCTTAAATTCTCAACAATGCTTGCTTTCTTTTTTTCTCAACAATGCTTTCTTAAAGTTTCTGTCAGAATTCCTGCTAAACTTCTTGTCATCTCTGTTTTTATTTTAATTTGAATCAAAGACATTTAAGGTTGATAATAATTTATTTCCACCTCAATAAATAGTATTTATATTTAGCTAGATTAAGATATTACTATAAAACCCAGCTAGTGAATTTCCCTGCTTTCTTCAAAAGTAATAAAAAAATTGTCCTTAATCCTAAGAATGCTATCATGTTCTTTCCTCCCTGGCATTTAAATCAATGTAAAAATGTCCCTTGGAATAATATCTCTGGGGGACTGCAAAAGAAATAAAACACATGGTGTCCTCACAAGGCTTCTAGTCTCGTTTGAGAAACAAGATTGACACACATGAAACAAATTATAGCAAACATCTGATTTAGCATAAATGAGAAGTACAAGCAATAGTTGCTGAAGATCCAGCTTTGCATAGTTTATTTTGTGTATAGTAGAGGCTTGAGTGATTAGGAAATTTGGGGGACGTATGTGGGACTAAAACTGGATCCAGAAGAATAAGTGGAATTTGAACTGACTAGGGAATAAGGGAGAGAATTCTGGGTAGGAGGGAAAAGGCCTGGCCTGGCATGTTAGGGGCAAGATGCTTTTAGGAAACAGACCAGAGAGTAGGATCTGTTTTGTAATCAGTGTCCTTATGGTCTTTATCTGAGCACTTCCTAACTTCCCTGAGTCTTGTCTTGGCAATGAATTGTCATTGGTTACACTTCCTTTTTTTCCTTATGGGAGAATCTCCATAAGACCAATCATCCATTCTAGCCTACCATTCAGTCCTTGACGGCATGGCATTGGGAAGATTCTGTGGGGATGCATTTATAATAATGATAACCATCTTTTACCCAGTGCCTTTTAGGGACCTGTATCAGTCAGAATAGGCTAGGTTATACTGCAGTAACAAACATCATCAAAATTTCAGTAGGTTAAAAGAAGAAATATTTATCACTCATGCTATATTCCCAGTGTGGGTTGGGGAGGGAGGTGAGAGGCAAGATCTCACCTTCTTGCTGTCATTCAGGGACTCAAGATGCCCTTGCCTCAGCTTAGATATACCATTGCCATTCATCAGAGAGGCCTGAATCTTTTCTAATCCTCCTTTTTAACTCACTGAGGATTCATCGTCCATGACATTTTCAGAGCCACTGGTGAATTTTTTAGTATATTCCACATCTTATGGATGAAGAATTTCATAAGTTTGTTACCCCTTGCATCAATGAGTATGTAAGTGCAAGACAGCCATTGTGGTTTTCACCTGGGAATCCCTTCTAAGTTGCTATTGGGCGTAAAATGTCTGTCTTTTTTTTTTTTTTTGCGGTACGCGGGCCTCTCACTGTTGTGGCTTCTCCCGTTGTGGAGCACAGGCTCCGGACGCGCAGGCTCAGCGGCCATGGCTCACGGGCCCAGCTGCTCCGCGGCATGTGGGATCTTCCTGGACCGGGTCACGAACCCGTGTCCCCTGCATCGGCAGGCGGACTCTCAACCACTGCGCCACCAGGGAAGCCCAAAATGTCTATCTTAACAGTAAAACTAGATATGGGGAAGATAAAACTCTTGGACCTGGGATGAAGGCAGCATGGTGTAGCAGAGCAACGATGGGACTAGCAGCCTAGAGGTATGGGTTCAAGCCACAGCCCTCCTCCTCCTACCTATGTGACTTGTACGTCACTTCACCTCTCTAAGCTTCATTTTCTTCAATTATAATATAAAGGAGTTGGTCTAGATCACTCTTTAGGTCTTTTAGAATACAGTGATTCTCTATTAGTATGAAACAAATAAAATTTAAGGCTAGAAATAGTTTCTGTCTTCTGAATTCTATAACTTGTTTATTTTTAAAGCTCTTCCTGTGGATGGAAGTTTGCTTGTTTTTCTTTAATGCAAGGAGTGTTAGTGCTCCTTTCTCATACAATTAAGAAATACGGTCAACATTTTTCATCAGTTTAGATCTGCTGTATTTATTTTCACAATCTGTCCCCTTTACTCTTTGTTATTTCCAGTTTGAAATGGGGAAAGGGGACTGGGCCAAGGTCAGATGACACTTTGGCAGCTTCACTTCTAACCTTTGAGAGTCCCTTTCTCTTTCACCAAAGAACTCTCAGTTCAGAGAGGTACAAACCCGGTAATAATTGACCTCCGAAAAGGTCTGCTTCCTTTGGCAATTCTTCGTGTTCCTGAAAAGGGCCAGTTAATGATAAGCTTCCATTTAGGTTTGAAGCTTAAAGTGCTTTTGGTTCCAGAGTTGTCCAGCCAGCTCTCTCTCTGCCTTGTTTTACACTGCTGGTAGCCTCCCACAGATGAAAAAGAAACATTTATTGGGCTGCTTCTACTTGTCAGACACTATAACTTACAGTGCACTCAGACAGAAAAATGTTCTATAAATATAGAATCATGTGAGGAATGTCCCAGAACCAGAGTCTTATCTCTAATTGTCAGTAGGATTCATTCAGGCTACCAGATACTATATCATAATCAAAAGGGCCAGAGAGGCAATATGGACAATATATATGGACAATATAAAGGTGACAGTTAATAATGAATGAACATACACTTAAAACTGAGAAACACATATATGCATACATACACACGTACAAATATACATACATGAATAGTTGTGTGCAACCGATGGCTTATAGTCATGGGATATGACAGCCTCATCAGGAAACTGATGATACCCTTGAACCGTGGTGTGTGGTTTTTCTGGGGTCCCGAACCCCATTTTCCTGTTTCTCTCCCACCCACCCTCGGCTGTCCTACTCACGGCAGAGCACCTTGTCTTGCTTGCTACGTCCTTTTTCAAAGGAGGCTACCCAAGCATCATCCAGTGTCTCTGGTTGATTTCCAGGGATGGCTTTGTGTCCCATCTATGCATTGTGCCACATGCAGCTGCTGTTCCCCCTGTCAGCCTGCGGGGTGGCTATTGGATGCTGCAGCTCTGCATCTCAGATGTGGCCTCTGGGATGCATTCTTTTTGCCATGATCCCCATCTCCCTGCACTTGGTGATGCTGGGTGACGCATTTTAATTCTTTTTGGTAATAAAAATCATGTCTTGTTTAGACTGTAGAACTGAAACACTTACCCTGTGAAACTGCTCAGCAGCACTGAGCCTTGCCACTGACAGGCTTTCTGCTCAACATTGTGCCACAGAGCCTCTTTAGAGGTTCGGAGGCTGAGAGGCTAAGGAGGCATCTGCATGGACGTGACTGGCAGCCTCAGGATCACACTGAGGGAACCCATGGGGGGACTTGTGGTTTGGCATGAGGTTTGAGGACTCATGTGGCTCATGAGAGCCACCAAAGAGTCCTGGGTACCACTTATTGTACAACCCTGGGTCCCAGGTGAACTTATGGGGAGGATGGAGATTGCTGAGCAGGTATTGGGGGAGCAACCCCTTTTCCTCTCATGTCCCCCATTTTCTTGTTTCCCTTCTCTATTCCTCTCCCTCCCTCCTGGTGGTTTTCCTGTTCTCCCTGCCCTCTGCTAACTCCATGTCTCCTTTGGCTTTGGCAGCTACTCAGGATTCAAGAATCCTTGAAATAACACACCATTGTAAAGCAATTATACTCCAATAAAGATGTTAAAAAGAAAAAAAAAGAATCCTTGAAATGGGTTTATAGGGGTCCTGCAGACCATCCATTTTGAGAGGGTAATGTTTTGGGAACTGGAATAACTTGGGGGATATTAACTGGCTGGAGTTTTCAAACTGAAGTAAATCCATGACCTCATAACAGATTGATGTTGATTCAGATGATATTAAGCTTCTAAGATTCTGAGTCCCAAGTCTGGGTAACTTATATGTTTTGAATACAGTGTGCATGTATGTGGAGGGGTGTGTGTGTGCCAGAGAGAGAGAGAGAGAGAGAGAATCCTTAAAAATGTGATAAATGATGTTTCTACATTCGTTTTTGCTTTCTTAGGCAAACAGTCTTGTATAATCTTACTTTCATAAGACAAATGAAACTCCTCCCTTCCTTTCATGGTTGATGTGTAACCCTAGTGAGATCCATGATTTGACATTTGAGTGCCTACTGTGTATGCAGATGTTATATAGTTTCTATATCATGAAAATGAATGAAAACCTCTGCATTTCACTGGATCTACTCCAGGAATTTGGCTTCTCTTTCTGTTGTCAATGATAAAAACCTAAAATACATTATATATTTTATTCTCTTCACCATCCCTTTGTGTGTTTCAATCTCACCCAGACTTGAACTGTTTTGCCACACACAGAAAACACAGTGAATTTAAAGATGTCAGTTTAAGAACAAAACCCAACTCAAATTAGTTTGGCATTTCTTTCCAACTTACCAGGATAACTTAGAGAATAAATCTAGAGCTGAGCATTTATTCCTCCTTGTCCTTTTATTTTTTATTTTATTTAAAACATTTCTTCCTAAAAGTTATCTGCTTGAATGATAGTGCATTTTTTCTTGTCAGAGTTGATTTGATTTCTGGTTCCCTTGCCTCCCAGCCTACGCTTTGTGTAATGTTGCAGAGGTGGCGGCAGATTGATGGGGATGGGATTCACAATGTGCTCTGGATTTGGGTTTCAGTATGTGTGCTTTCTGCTGCCAAAGACATTTAGCAGATGGACTTGGGGAGGTGGGACTGGGCCTTGACAGGGAGGGGACCTCAGGGTAAGAAGCCCTTTTGAGCTCGGCTGGCTCTGCCTTTCCCATCTAGCCATTTGAACCCTGGCCCACTATTAAGTCTATCACAAGATTAAAGAGACTGAGCTTTTTGTTGTTGTCAGTGTCTTTAGTTTTCAGCAGTTTGATTAAGATGTGTATGGGCATAGATTTCTTTGTGTCTTTCTGTTAGGGGTTTGCTGAGCTTCTTGAATCTTTAGGTTTATGTCTAATGTCAAATATGAGAATCTTTTAGCCATTATACCTTTAAATATTTTTTTCTGCACTGCATTCTTTCTCTTCCTCCTCTTGGATTGCAATAACTGAGTGTTAGACCTCTTGATATTGTCCACAGGTCCCTGAGGCTCTTTTTATTTTTTTAAAAAATAAATTTATTTATTTATTTTGTTTTTGGCTGCATTGGGTCTTCATTGCTGCGCGCGGGCTTTCTCTAGTTGTGGTGAGCGGGGGCTACTCTTCCTTGCGGTGCGCAGGCTTCTCATTGCGGTGTCTTCTCTTGTTGTGGGGCATGGGCTCTAGGCGCACTGGCTTCAGGAGTTGTGGTACGCGGGCTCTAGAGCACAGGCTCAGTAGTTGTGGCGCACGGGCTTAGTTGCAGTGTGGCATGTGGGATCTTCCCGGACCAGGGCTCGAACCCGTGTCCCCTGCATTGGCAGGCGGATTCTTAACCACTGTGCCACCAGGGAAGCCCTCATTTGTTTTTCAAATAATGTTTTCTCTCTGTTGTTCAGATTGGATACTCTCTATTGATCTATCTTCAAGTTCACTGACTCTTTTTTGTGTTACATTCATTCCGCTATTGAGTCCATCTCCTGAGATTTTTATTTTGTTTATTGTATTTTTCAGGTCTGAAATGTCCATTTGGCTCTTTATATATCCTATTTCTTTGCTGAGACTTTCTATGTTTCTGCTGGTTTCAAGAGTGTACACTATTACTTCTTGGAGTATTTCTGTAACAGTTGCTTTTAAGTTTTTGTCAAATAATTCCAGTATCTGTGTCATGTCATTGGCATATGTTGATTGTCTTTTCCCCACACCAATTGGGATTTTCCTGATTCTTCATATGCTGAGTAGTTTGGGGTTATATCCTGGGTATTTTGTATGTAATATCGTGAAACTCTTGAGTCATGTTTAAATACTATAGATAATGTCCATATATTTGTTTTTATAGGCACTTGACCTGGTTGGGTTCAGGTCTCAAGTTCCAGCCAGACTTCTATGGATTATGGTTTCAGTATCAGTTCTGTTTTCAAAATCTTTGCAGTGTTCTTCAGATCTGTCCCACATGCATGACACCAGTGGCCAGTCTGGCACCTGGTGGAAGTCTGTCTGTTAGCTTGGTTCTCAAAGTTTTTGATACGCTAATGGTTCAGATGCACGTGCAGATGCAAGTATCTAGGTATCTGGGGTGGGGAGGGGATTGTTTCTAGCACGTGTACTGATACCAAAATCTGTGGATGCTCAAGTCTCTTTTACAGTGGCATAGTACATTCGGCCCTCAGGATCCCCAGTGTTCCGCATCCACAGATACCGAGGGTTGAGTGTATTATCTAGCTCCCTGCATTTCTGAACCTCTGGCTAGAAAGGCTAGACTTTAGTTACTCTTGCTCTGCCTGTGTTTTATGGCACCCTTCCCATGAAGGAAAGGCCAAGCTGCCCGAGAAGAGAGAAAATACTCAGCAGGGTTTGGGGCCACAACCTCAGATCAGAGAAGAAACTTCCCTTTCCTCAGTTTTAGGTGCTTGCGGACTCCTGCTGTGGCTTCCACCACTGCAGTGGGATTGCCTGGGAGTTGGGATGCTAGAATGAAGGAAAAGAAATGCAAGGAGAGAGGGAAATGGGGAAGCCCCCTGCTTTCTCTGAGCATTAGGAGACCCCTTCCCTCCTTGAGCCTGAACCAGAGGGCTTCTCCTGGAGCTCTCGGTCTGCAATGATGTCCACATCCAGTGTGCGGCTGCCTGAGTCGGGGCTTGAGGGGGATACCAGGAGAAAAACAGTGGTGACCTCACTGCTGGTTCCTGGTACTTTTGAGTTCTGGCCTTCAATCTGCCTGCCAGTATTTACTTTTCAGATTCCTCAAATGGCTGCCCTCTGCATTCTGTCCAGGTTTTATTGCCATATTCAGTGCCAGACACAGGGTGCGGACGTGCTTATCCATGTTACCCAGAACTGAAACTGAGGTATTTTTTTTAAATGAAATTTTGCATGGGGTACCTGAATTTTAAATGTTACCATAAAGTGTGTAACTGACCCCTGCTCTTTCCAAAGCAGGACTGATTCTGAGAGAAAGTCCTGTTACATGAGATTGGTGGGGAGAGACATGTGAGCTGCCACCCACAGACTCTGGGAGCCCCTAATCCCACTCGAGCGAAGTCCTAGAAACTATGGTTATCTCAGGGCATTCCAGAAAGACAGTGGCTGGTGCTACCTAGATTCATGCTCTGCCCAGGTACAATTTTGTGCCTCCGCCTCCCCCAACAACTCCCACAGTCCCCCTTCTCCTTCTAAAAAGGAGCAAACAATTTCCTTCAATCATTGTTTCCTGCCCACTGACAGATGCTCTTAATTAGTACAGAATTGCAGCAGAATTGCCAAATAAATAGCTTTTGCTTGTTTTGAGTTTGTTTTTTTTTTCTAGAAAGCTTAGGCTTCCCAAAATCAACTCATCACACAGGCTCAGCGTATTGTTTAGTTTGAGTCAAGGACTCACAACCTTGTTCTTTTCCACAGGCACAACCACAGCACAGAAAATCAATTGTTAGCTGTCTCTCCCAGCAGAAAATTGCTGGTTCTAAAACCATTCAAGAGCTTAGTAGCTGTGGGAATGCGCATTTGAGAGTATTGAAACATCGTAAAAATATCCCAGACACTCTACCAATTATCCATCACAATAAAGAAACTGATTATTTAAATCACTTATCATACAGTTTCATCCCCAAAGAACTGTAGCATTGAAACACAGAGGAGTGGGACCATTAAACTTCTTCTTTGGTTCTTATTTTAAAAGAAAGTAAAAAACATGCATGTACAAAACTTGCTTGTACAACTGATGGTGGAACTGTTGCTAATTGGACAATTTCTGTGTGGCCTGCATGAGGTCATTCATGGGTGTGGGGAAAATGGCCTCTGAAGAAGGAAGCTGTTGTTCCAAATTTCAAGGCAAAGAAAGCTTTTGCACAAGGCAGAATCGATGATTCTCTTTTCAGGTCATGGGTGGCTCTGCTTTTATATGTGTGTGTATATATATATATATATGTACATATATATATATATTTTAATGCAACCAGTTTTGCTTGGGGCTTATGGTCTTGAGTTAATATATTTCTATTATATGCATACATATAGGCTGGTAGGCAAAAGAGTATTTTAAAAGATTGCTTTATTTTTTGCATTATCTTTTATTAGTAAAATCTTGGAATTCAGTTTCTTTGGCTTGAAAGAATCATTTTCTTTTTTCAAGAAACAAATTTGATGCTGAAGTCATAAATTATAAAAATATGTGGAAGCCTCATGGCTGTGCTTGCTGTGGTCTTTAGAGCCAGATCCATCATCTCTGTGCACCAACTTGGGCTGACTCAGTGATCACTTTTTACCCTTTGGGAAGAGATGCTCAGATGTCTGCAAAATAACCCCCAAACAACATGAGTTAGTTGTGTATAGAATCCTTCACTTAGTGTTAATTTTTGGAATTTTTTTCTGTATAATCAAAACATTTCCCCTCGTTAGAAGAAACCAGTTCACTTTGCAACGCATGTTTCCTGGAGGAAGTGCAGGATGAATCCTTCACAGACGAAAAGGGGTGGGGGCTGCTGCCTTTCCTCAGAAACCTGGGACCCTGCCTTTTCTGGGATGGCTGTCTTTGTTGTGGGAGGGGCTCCTTTGAACGACTGGCCTGGTGGTTTAGGTAGGGGGCCGGACCACAGATTTGCAAAGGAATTGGACAATGCCCCCCTACCCTGCCCACCGCCCCTGCAGGGGCTCAGGAGCCTGGCCGCTCCTCTGTGGCAACACATTGTGTATGCTCCATTTGACGTTTCAGCTCAAGCCTGGCGGGGACAGACAGACCAGCCCCCAATGACCCCAGTGACTGTACTTCCACCACCTTCTGCTTAAGCTGCTCCTTTACCCACCTGAAGAGGAAGTGGGGGTGACAAAAGGGACTGGGGATCTACCTTCCCACCTCCTGGGAGTGAGGGGGGTAGCCTTGCCCTGGCCACTTGATATTTGGAGCACATGGCTAATGGTGGACGCTGGCATTTTAGGGAACTGTTTGAGGGTAAAATCATAATGATAAAATCTTTTTAAAAGAAAAAGATGAGTTTTTTTGCCTTGTACTAGTAAACACCAACCATGGGTATTTTAAGGTGCTCAGAGAATTCTGTTTGTGGGATCTTTGAAGGACAAATATTGATGTGTGCACTAGAGAATTAAGACAAGTGATAATTGAAAGAGATGATAAAAGCTAGTGGTTTCCTTGGGGAAATAATCACAAACTGCTGTCACAGTGATGCCGATGAGAACATTACTTTATGTGAAATGTTTTTTAAACAGCTCAACCAAAGCATTAAGCTGGAGCACTTCTGAGGGCATCTGTCTGCTGTATATTTCTATTATATCCCCACCTGAGGCCCCTCAACTTATGTTATTCACCATTCCAGCTGTCGCGTTTAGCTTTGTCGTGGTCAATGCTCAGTGAAACTGAGAAATATCAGATAGCAAGATGGATACTGCTTGTGGATTCTTAAGATAATTATATAGTTTTGTCATGTTGAGTCACCGTATGGATTCACTGTTATTGATCTGTGACATTACTTTCGTGTGTTAGCCCAGGTTAAGTGCTTCTACTGTTTTTAAGTTGTCTCTTTAATGAGAGTTTTGGGCTTCTCACATTGGAGACTGCTTCCTATAATCTACATTTGGATTCTCTAGCATTTATTTTGGAGTGGTACTTGGGTACTTCTCTCCGTGACCCCATTGTGCCCTGTAGAGATTTCAGTCAAAGCTCTTGCAGAACTTCATTGCATTTATTGGTGTACACAGCTCTGTCCTATATTAAATTGTAACCCAGAGCCTGGCACGAGGCACAAATGGCCACTGAATGAATGAATGACTCCCTGGTCAAGTCTCAGTGCCTCTTTCCAGAGATGCTGTGCAGGAGGCCTTCCACTTGCCTGTCTAGAGCCACTCTCCATCCTGCTCCTCCTGCTCTGCACCCCCTAGGCTGACCTGTGGGCCAACCACAGCCTCCCTCTTCTCTAGCTTCCCCTTCGATTTGACAGTTAGGGTGGGTATGTAATAGGGCTGGATGTGATGGGATTGGCTGTGTTCTTCCATGAAACACCTTCTCCGTGCAGTTTCCCTCTCTGGGTTCCACAAATTCCTCCCCCTCCTTGCTCCTTCAGGCTCAGGGTTTGTAAGGGCTCCCTGGTGCTACCAGCCACAGGTATTGCATTACTCCTTATTTGTTTCCTAAACTCTGCCTACACCTTTGTATTATAAATAGTCTCTCTATTAAATTCTTCCCACTGTATCCTGCTGGGACCTGGCCGATATTTCCCCAGTCACCCAGATGACAAAGTTGTTTGTAACCTAGATATCATAATCTGTGTCTCTTGCATTATTTCAAGTAAACACTCTCCTAGGCTGGTCTACAACCAAATTAGAATCAAGTAGAGCAGGGGTCAGCAAACTACAGCCTTGCAGGCCCAATCCAGCCTGCTGGCTGTTTTTGTAACTGGAGTTTTATTGGAACACAGTCCTGACCATTTGTTTACTTACTGTCTTTGGCTGCTTTTGAGCTACAACAGGCGGTGAGGAATTGCAACAGAAACTGTATGGCCTGCAAAGCCTAAAATATTTGCTGTTTGACCTCTTATAGAAAAAGTTTACAGATCCCTGATTTAGAGGAAAACCATAATGTGGGAACTTTATCATTTTCATCAAGACGCTCCTGGGCCAGGTGCCAGGGTACTTGTCAGGGTCCCACGACAATGATGTGGGGAGTTTTAAACCCCAGGACTGGACAAACTTGCATGCAGCATTGCGTTGCTGTGCTGACAGCAGCGGCAGCCTGGGAAGACCCTTTTTGTCATTATGTCATTTATGATTTCATAATTAAGTAATTTCCCAGAAAGAATGACTTTCCCTAACGTTTCAGCATTTCCCTGTCAAACTTATCTTGTATGTATCTGTCTCCCCCACCAGACTGTGAGCACCTCCCAGGAGCCTCCAGGTGTTGTTCCCACGTGTGCCGACCAGTGCCTGGCACAGAGTGGCTGATGCTCAATAAGTATTGTTTGACTGAATGCTAGTCAACAGCTAATTTAGAGAAGGAACAAAGAAATAGGGGGTGGGAGCCATTAACTGGGAAGATACATTACTTAATGTTCTCAGGCTCTCTCTGACCGGAGTCTCTTTGCCTACTCAACCTTCACAGAACAGGAACAGCTATACGAAAAGCCTGTTTCCCCAAAAAAGGTGCCCCTCAGGGCAGACTGACTACATAATTTTCAGGGCTCAGCACAGAATAAGAATGTGGAGGCTCTTGTTAAAAAATTATTAAGGGTGTCAGCACTGAGCCAAACACAAGCCCTTCTAAGACTGTGCAGGTTGCATGCCCATGAAACTGTCCCTGCCTTAAGGATTCCTGAGGAAAAGACAGCCTGTGGGAAATCATTGAGGGTTTTTTCAGTCCAGAGGACTGCAGGGGTCTCCGCCACCGTAAGGCAGTGCAGACCTGACTAGCCAATAAGACTGTGGGTTCTGGGGACTTGGTGCAGTGATATGAGTCTCATAATGCCTAACCTGGCATAACGCCTTACCACTTACAAAGTGTCTGCATTTATCTCTGACCCTCATGCCAGAGTGTACTCTTCTTCCCCAGGCCTACACACTTGGCTCCACACTGACTAACCTGCTTGTCCCCCGCTCTTCCTTGCTTTCCGTTTAACCCCAAGTAACCTAGGCCACCCCATTTAGGGGCAAAAAAACCATAAATGTACTAAAGTGCCTCAGGGCTAGCCTGTTTCGATGTTTCTTTGTGGGTGACAGACAGTTCTTGCCATAATACCTGTCTTAGGCTATTCTGGCTGCCATAACAAAATACCACAGACTGGCTGGCTTACAAACAACAGAAATTTATTGCTCACAGTTCTGGAGGCTGGACGTTCAAGGTTGGTGTGCCAGCATGGTTGGGTTCTGGTGAGGGCCCTGTTTTGGGCTGCAGATGGCTGACTTCTCTCTGTGTCCTCACATGGTGTTAGGGCCTAGGGAGCTATAAGGAGTCTCTTTTAAAAGAGCACTAATTCCGTTCATGAAGCCTCCACCCTCATGACATGAGCACCTCCCCAAAGTCCTACCCCCTAACATCATCACACTGGGCATTCAGATTTCAACATAGGAATTTGGGGTGGGAGACAGACGTTCAGACCATTGCAATACCTGACTGGAGAACAATGTGTGTACATGAACAGTCCCTTTATTTTGTCCCCAGAACCCTCCCCTGCCCCTTTCCTCACCTTAAAATGGGGTTTAGGGGCCCATCTTAACCACTCTGCAGGAACCCCTGTGCCCAGACCCCCAGAGTCTTTCCTGACGCTAGATGTTCACCCTGCCAGCTGCTGGGGCTTCTCCCTGCCCAGGCCCCTGCACTTCCGCATCATACACTCTGGGCAGTACTCTGCCCTTGGGATCACAGTGAGCCTCCGGAGGTTTCCAGGTGGTGACAGCTATAGGCGGGGAACTTGAGCTCTAGCAAGGATTTTATGACTAGTGCTTCCTTTTGATTGGAGGGGTCCCCATTTTTTATTCTTCTAGATCACCACTACTTTCCTCCAACCCTTCAGCCACTCTACCCTTGCTGTAAAAGGGGGCTTAGGGTTCTGATCCCCCTGCTCCTGGGAGCTCCTCATGTCCTCAGCTGAAAGCTGGAGGTTGTCTCACAGTGCTAGAAGGCCACCCTTGCCAGCTGTGGTAGTGCCAGCTCCAGGGACTGTTGGCAGGTGCATGGTCCAGACGACAGGTGCACTGAGGTCTAGAACTCTGGGTGCCGCCCGCTGCTTGCTCGGGGGGAAGGTGCCCAAGCGCCCTGAGGATTCAGGCATTATGGGACCATGACAACAAAACTGGCCCCTAGGAGGCACCTATTTCTGAAGCTCTAAGCCTTGGAAACCATAGTAGGCAGGGGAGGTTTTCTCCACAACGGGGAGCGGCTCCGGGTAATACAAAGCCGCAGCTGAGAGAGCCTGACGGGGTCGAGTGGAGTTTGCCTTTGATCAGAAGCTCGAGACAGACATCCCCTCTAGCTTTTGCAGTCTCTTGCTTAATCTGGTAGCTGGGCTTTCTCAGGCCTCATTTGTCTCCCTGTGATTGATGTGGCCTTACCTATAGCAGCTCCGAACCAACTCCCTGCCGCAAAGTGCAGCCGTGTTTGTTTTGCAGGCGGCTAGTAGTCTTGCTTCCCTGATGCTCTGCATCCTGCCCACCCCCATCCCAAGCTCCTGATACCTTACACACTGACCTATGTTTTCTCCTTACAGGGTCCCCGGTGGCATATAGACCTCCAGCCTTGGGCAGGCCCTGCTCGGTCCCTGGATGAAGAAGCCTTGAGGTTCCTGAGATACATCAGCACCATCCAGGTTGTGTTTCAGGCACAAGTGGGTATGGAGACTCTGTAAAAGACGCTAATTGCCCCCTTAAAAATTTTTTTTATTTATTTATTTTTGGCTGCGTCGGGTCTTAGTTGCGGTGCACAGGCTTCTCTCTAGTTGTGGTGCATGGGCTCTGTAGTTGTGGCGCACGGGCTTAGTTGCCCCATGGCATGTGGGATCTTAGTTCCCCAACCAGGGGTTGGACCAGAGTCCGCTGCATTGGAAGGCGGATTCTTAACCATTGGACCACCAGGGAAGTCCCACTAATTACCCCCTTTTAAAGAAGGCTGGGGAGTTTCTCAGTGCCTCCTGATAGAGACTTGATAGAGTTTCTGATGCCTTGCTGCTTAAATATATTCACTCACTTAGAGGCATATAATAGATGCCTTCCATCTGCTTCGGCATCTTATCCCTTCCAGGAGTATCGTCACCCTGAGATGTTTTAATGATTCATCCCGATGTGTTTTAAAGATCCACTTTAGAAAATTGTTTTGGAAAACCATGGGAAGTGACAGATTCGTGCCCATGAGTAGGCAGTCCAGTGTGTCACAAACCAAAACCATCATCTGGAGGTTCAAATTCCATTTTGTATTTGGAGAAGTCTGCCTTTTCGCTTTTCTGCCACAGAAGCTTGGCAGACAGGGATGCGTTAGGCCAGAGAGTAAAGGAGGCTTTGCAGGCAGCAGGAAGAGAAGCTACTGAATCCGAAGACTCTCTGTTCTTAAGGCACTTTAAATCATTACTGAGCACTGGCCTTCATTAGTGACTTAACACATTGTGGCAGCTCCTGCCCGGGCGACCCGAGCAGGCAGAGACCCTCCATTAAGGAGAGTCTATGGCTCTTGACATATTAATCAGGAGGTTCCATTCTCAAGTAGCCTGATCCTGAGGAAAGAGAGACGGAAAAGAAAATCAAGGCCCGAGGGAAACTTCGCCCTGAATTGAGAGGTGCTAGTAAATTAGAAACTCAGACTGCCTGTGAAGCTGCAGCTGAGGAGGCTGCACTATGGGGCTGGTATGGCACTGGGGGTCCCTGGGTCTTTTGATCTCCCTTCGGCCCACTCGCTCTTGGCAACCCACTTCCCCTCCCAAACCTCACTGGCGGCCAAGCCCGTTTTTCATCCATGGGAGAGCATATATTTCTGGAATTTTAGAAGGCTAGTTTAGGGGTAAAAGCAAGTCCCATTTCTCATATGATGCAGTCAGACAACCAGGAATTTTAATATTTGTCACCTAGACATGGAAGTAAAAGCTTGTTGAATTCATCATGAATAATGGGATGATAAATTGGTCCCTGTGCTTTACATAATTTCATCTTATTTTGCTGCTGCAAATTAATTTGGTGGACTTACACAGACAATTAAAATACTGAAATTTTAATTTTATAGTTTGGTTTTACACGAAGAATAAGAAGCTGGATCTCTTAACTATGACTATAAGAAGCCCTTAAAAGCCCTAGAGAAAAATGAGAGGTGTTAAATTTATGAGTTGAATTTGAGAATTGTGAGCTTCACCCCCCAGTATAAATTGACCACATGAAAGCCTCTAAATTCTGTTTTATATGTATTTCAGGTTAATGTTCTGTAACTTATAAAAGGCATGTTAACTTAGAAGAAGCTCTTGAGGCGTGAAAGTGTTGTTTCAAGCCCCTCTTGGAGTTTTCCCATGAGTTATGGGCTGAGAGAGAAAAAATTCTTTAAGAAAAGCATCCTGTGATGTAGCTCAGTGTTGTGACCCTGGGCAAGTTATTTTGCTTGTTTGGCTCTGGCTGTTCTGATCTTGAAAACGAAGAGATTGTATCATGTTATTTCTAAGGTTCCTCCCAGCTCCGTGAGCCTGTACTTTGTTAAGACTAGTGTAGAATTGTTATTAACCAAGTATTACTGAGCACCTACTATGTGCCAGGAGCATAGGCCTTGGGAATACAGTCTCTGCCCTCACGTGGCTAACAAACTAGTTGGGAAGGTAGATAAATGGACATATAATTATTATTCAGCTTGATGAGTATAATAATAGAGAGTTGCTTGTTAAAGCTCGCTAGAAGATTTTTTCATCCTCTGGGAAGAACAAGATAAGGTTCCAGACCTCACAATTGTTTTGCAATCAGAGGTCATTTTACCCAGTTAAAGTCCTGTGCTTTTGTGTGCTTCCAAGTCACTAGACCAGCAGGTGGGAGCTCATCAGAGATGACACTAACTGGTTTAATCAGAATCCTACTGACCAATGCTCCCTCCCCCTCTCTATGTAATGCAGAGTTTTCGGCTGCTTTGGGAGCTTATGCCTCATTTAGAACTCATCTTGACAATGAAAGCCTACAAAGCTGGCAGAATATTAGAGTCACTATTACCTAAAATTTTCACAGTTAGCAGTAGTGAGTCATAATGGGCAAGGGAAAAAAAAAACCAAAAAAAACCCCTCTGTAAGTACTTAAGCAAATTCCACCTCCATCCTCTTACACTGCTTTAATATATATATATATTTCCCTGAAATCCGTGTTCAAGCTTGTACAGCAAGGCCTACCTAGCATTTGATATGTTTATCAGTTGATTTATTCATTCCTCAATTCAGCAGGCATTTGTTGAGTACCTGCTCTGTGTATGACGCTGTGCTAGGCACTGGCTGGGATGTCAAACCGGAATTAAATACCCCCCCCACACACACACTGGTGAACGGTTAGCATGCAAGAGAGCCGTGTGTTCTCTAACAGGGTGGACAGATGGGGTGGGTAAACTTCCCCAGGCCAAAGGAGCTTGGGAACAGAAGCACAGAGCAAGGTATTTGGGTAGAGTGGGCATAACATCAAGCTCAGTTTTACTAGGTATTGTTATCTAATGCGAAAGGCCATGGTTACATCTCTGAGTTCTGGAGTAGACGATACACTGCTGCTAACAAGCAACAGTTAAATCATAAACCCAGTGCTCTGTTCTAAAGGAAGGCTCCAGATCCAGCTTTTTATGGCAACCCCCGAACCATATGCCTTCAGGAAGCATGGCTTGCAGTATGAAATTAATCTAAGCAACAGTTGCTGTTTTAAAAAGAAAAAATACGTTTTAAAGTCAGTCTATCTATCTATCTAATCATCTACCCATCTAACTGATTGTAAGAATGACATAAGAACCTATGGATCTAGAGATTCAGATTTTACAAATTTTACAAACTTTTTTACAAGAAGTTTCTATTATATTTACTGCTACACACATGCACACACACACAAACCGGGATAAAAGCAACAAAAATACAACTTTTTCCTTGATATTTTACCTTTCAAAATAATGTATTTCATTAACATACAGTTTGATTATTGAAGTAATTCTTGCCAAGTCCCCAAAATTTAAGGCCTCCCTTTGCCAGATTCTACTTATGGGTTGGCAGAAATGCTGTTCAGGCTTTTGAGATACAAAATGAAATGAAAATAAATTAGATCCCTCAAGTTAAATAACTAAAAAGCATTTCAGAAAACACTTTCTCCTGGAGTCTATTTTCCTTTGTCCAGGCTTACTTCTGTTTATATGGCTAAAATTACAAGGGGAATTAGAGAGAGGGAGAAAAAAAACCATAATTACCTGAGTTAGAGCTTAGCTAGGAGTTACTGCCCTCGCTGATTTTACTCACAAGAGAGTTCATTGAAGCCCTGGCCATAAATCTTAACAAGAAAGATTGAAAAATCAATATTTAATTAATTTTTAGGAGCTGAATTTTACTGAGTCCTTACTCCTAGTTGTTTTCAGAAGCTAATGTGTATAAATGAGATGGTTAATAAATGGTTAAAATTTCTGTGTTCTATTTTTGAGCTAGGAGAGGAAAGGGGAACATTAGCAGATTGAATGGAAAAGAATGTTTTTCCAGTAGGGATATCTGTGCAAGATGAAGTCTGTGGAGGAAGAAGAAATGCTTAAAGTGTTAACTTTAATAGAATAAAACCCCACTCCTCAAGGTTCAGTGGAGGAGCAGCTGAACCTCAAAGCCCTCTATCTTGACCATTAATACTTAGCAGACTCTTGGGGGCCTCTGGCTAATTGTAGGGGCCGCCTCTCTGGCCCTTTGCTAGGGGTGAGGTTGGAGAGGCTGCTGTTTTCAGTTGAAAGCTCTGGCCCAAGTGTAGCCTCTTCCCTTAATTTGCTAAGGCACAGGTGAGGCCAGGCTGGAACATTTCAGTGGGACTTTACAAAAGGCTGCCAGGAAACTCACAGGACCACCTGCGTAACAATCACCTGGGGGAGCTTATTAAAATGCATGTTCACGTGCATCGGCCTCAAAGATTCTGATTTTATAGAATGGAGTGGGACTCAAGAATTTGCATTTTTAAGTATTCCCACATCCATCAGAATGTAGGTGGGCCACACCTTGAGAAACGCAGTGGGAGAGGCTAGAGTTAGGTTTAAATGGTGTTGGGAGGGTACTATGAACAAGTACCTGCGAATGTCAGTCTCCTGATCTGTCTTTTGGAGGCTCTTAGGGAGAGTACATACAAAGAAACAATAGCAAATCATCATACCATTTTAATAAATAAATAAATCATCATACCACTTTAATAAAAATACCCCCAGGAAGCTGCCCTAGAACAAAAGGTTCAGTCTTAAGAGATCCAGGCACGTCTTTGGGGCCCACCAAACTGCCTGGGCTTAACTAACTGCCTGCAGGAGCCAGGGCATGGAACCAAGTTCCAGTGAAGGTTGAAGGCATCATAATCTACCTACTAGTGAAAACCAGCCAGATGAACATTGAGCTTTGAGTAATTAGATTAGCAGCTTCTCCTTTGGGTGGGTGAGTGGAGGCAAGAAGTGGGCAGGCAGAGGCATAATTTCCATTTATTTGTGGGACAATCGTAGAAAATGAATTATACAAATTAACATGTTGATGGATCCAGTTAATAAGTGTGTTCTGTACTAGTTGCTTGAGAGAAGATTCAATTCCATTTTCTATTATCACTTTTTTCTTTAAACCATGGCTGTGGATAGAGAAGTATTGAGAGCAAGATACTGGGTTGAGGATATTGACAAAAATTAATCAATAGTGAATCTGAGAAAGAAATGGAAAATTTTATTCAGGCCAAACTGAGGATTATTACCTGGGAGATGGTCTCTCAGCTCTGAGGACTGTTCTGAGGAGGTTAGGGGGGAGGTTAGTAGATATATGATTTTGACAAAGGGGTCCGTGCAATCAATAACACATCTTGGTAGAAAGTTACTATTAATAGCAAGGAACAGGTGTCTTAGTTAATAGTTATAGTGCTTTTCTAAGTATGGGCAGATGCAAGAAACAGGATTCATACATTTTCCCCTGAAAATATCTAACTATCTGAAGGCCTATTCTGCCAGTTTTTCCAGAGCACAGAATGTCTCATCCTGATTTTTGCCCTGAATTCCTTTCAGGGTGTACTGTAGGTCAGTGACTGCAGTGGCTAATGAGATTCTTGTAGAACTAGGTGGTGGGCAACATTCTTTATTCTACAATCCCCTCCCTTTTGGTCTTAATTCTGACCAAGGTTTGGGAAGCATTTCATGATCAATTTGTCTCACGGCACTAGGAATGCTCATTCCCAGGTCAGTCAAGGATTTCATTGATAGGCTACTTAATGTGCTATTACTGGACTTGGCCCTGTTAAGTATAGTCAAAAGCCTCTGGACCATCTGTCTTTCTAGTCTGTTATGGTCTAGGAAATGCTTGCTCTTGTTGCTTCTCATGTCCAAAGTTAACACTATTACAATCTTTGATCTTACAGGACTATATATTTGGTCAGTTGTTTCAAGTCATCTAATCATCATTAATTTTATTGAAGGCTCCATCACACATATGGTAGTACTACAAGAAACAATTATCTTGCAAAATAGGCAGACTACAAGTAATATAGCTAGTAACATTAATAAGGTCCTAAGTATTTAAGCTAAGAATTTCCATTAGTTGAGGCCCAGTATCTCCCCAGGTCATCTGACCCAGTCTGTTCTGCACCAGTCTCTTATCTTTAAGGGGAAAGATGTATTTGCATTGTACATAAAGTTCACCAAAGATGTCTGCACATACAAGGCGTGTGGTGGGTTATAAAATTTCATGTTTAAATTTTTCTTGCCTTAAAATGTGAGTTTTTATTTCATCAAAAGAAAAGAACAGATAAATATTTAGGATTTCACTTTTTAAACTTTCCTATAAAATGTCCAGATTCTAGCAGAAGGCTCTCTCTCAGTCACTGATAGATAGTGCTGGGATAATTTTGCCAGGCCAGCCCTAGATTACAGCAAGAATAAGGGAGATGCTGGCTCCATGTAATATGCTCTTTTCAGATTAACATTTTGGAAAATCAGTTAAATTAGTAAAAGGATTGGGCAAGTCTGGAGTACCTTCTTAAGAAGAAAATTGTCCTGTTATGTTTTCTAATGCATTAAAGCAATGAACCTCAAAACATCCTTTGCATCTGGAGTGGTCTGTTGTCTGTGATGTGACAGCAAGAGCTGCTGCATGATTCATGGAGCATCATGACGACTGTGAGAGTTTTGAGGGATTAGGCGGAAATACTATTGCTCAGTAAGATAAATACCTTGGCCACAGAACTTGTTTTCTTTGGTTCCAACAGCCTCAGTTGTGCGCACAGTGCCAGCATCCAACACAAGTCAGAATTCCTCACTAAGTATGTTTACTTAATGTACATTTGAAATTAGAGACTGGCTTCCTTCCACTTGACTTAGATACATGTTCCTTTTGGTTTTCTTATCTAATTTTGATGGATGAGTTAAGAGAGTTGCTTTGGCTAGCTCTGGAAAACCTCCTTCCTGGCTGGGGCTCTTGCCCTTTCCCCCCAGGAGGAATTTCAATGGACCAGTGTAACCCAGAGAGTACTGTTTTGTTAGTAGGAACTATGCATTAGTCTCACTTGACCCCAAGCTGTTTACCTTGGTTAACACATTGCTTGGTCAGACCATGGTGGCCTGACCTTATCTGCCTGAGATAAAGAGTAGATAATCTTGTATCCTTCAAAGATCTATGCTCTTGGTCATATCTCACAACTTCTAATTGGAATGCTGTGGGTAACAGACCTCTGTGGTTTGGGAGCACTGTTCTCCATGTCTGGAATGCCCTTCTTGGTCTCAGCCTCTTAGTCAACTTCTGTTCCTCCTCCAAGACTGACACACCTCTGCAGAGCTTTCCTGACTTTTCCTCCCTGCCTTCCTTGCTCCTGATTTGTTCTCCCCTGTATACTCCATGCACAAGGCTATAGCAGTTCTTAACTTCCCTTCAAACCTGCCTCTAGTCTCCACGAGGTTACTTATCATCTAGTATTTGGAATTCCTCCAAACATTTTACAGCAGTCTTGTGATTCCCTGGGGAGGGGAGTAGTTAGCAGTGGAGAAGGACATAACTCTCCCGTTACGGTTTTCAGGGACTGGGAAAGCAGTCAAATCTCTACCTACCATCTATCACCCCGGTGCTTTAAATTATTCACATTGATTTCCAATCCTTACAGATTGCGTGTGATCACGTGAGCACAGACAGCCTGGCTACTGACTCCAGCCCTTCAAAAAAGCCCTGGTCTGTCTGTCTTGATGACAGGTTTGGCTTAGGTCATCAAATTCGCAACAAGCAGTGCCGCCTCTATTCTTTAGGGTAAGTACATTTTACAGCAGAAAACAAAAAACGCTCCTGCAGGCAGCCAACGCTTTTTCAGCAACACAAATTATGAATGGTTGCAGGGTATAACGGGTGCTATGCTTCTTCTCCTGCCATCATTTCAGACTCATCTGTCTGTTATGTAACTGTGGGCACTTGCAGAGCACCAGTGGCCAGGGCCACTTTCTCTCCCATTCTGTTGGTAGTAAGTTGACAACTTCCATTTTCAGCATGATGATGATCCTCTTGGTGAAGCCGATGATTCTCAGCTAGAATTAGAGCATTCTTATTAGAAACAGAAAAGTATTAAGAATGCACCTAGAAAAAAAAGGAACAGTGAGTATATTAGAAGTTTTATGCTCAGTTATGATGAGTGACCCAAGACAAATGGCCACTGTTGGATTTTTATGTTTTATGTTTATTTTATGTTCAATGCCAATGGTAAATCTGTGTGTACTTTTACACTGTAAAAAGAAAGAAAAGGGAACTCCTATGAAAATAATGAGATTTTGTCAAAACTGTGGGAAGTTATTGATATTCAGTTATTCAGGCTGAAAATGACCTAAATGTACGCATAGATATAGAGAGCTTTTTGTAAAAGGGTGAATATAAAATAATGAGATTATATAAAAAATATACGAAACGCATCAGTATTCATATAAACAGTCCCGAGAATTTTCAAATTATATGTGTCTCAAAAAAAAGGTAGGAGAGGGTTATTTTTGTTTGGAATACTCTGTTGCATCGACTCTAGAAGCTGTGTGGTTAGGTTCTCAGGCAAGATCCCTGGAGTCCTTTACAAAATACTGGGGACCCTCACAAGTGTCCTTTGCTTGTTCCTCACCGATAGGTTTCATCTCCTCTATGATTTACATTCAGGCTCATGAGTGACAGCTGCCACCCAGAATCCTAGATGATAAGGGTTCAGAGCTGACCTTTGGGTGCTGTGGAGACCCACCAAAAGGTGCTAATGCACAGAGGATCACGACCATTGTCAAACTTCACCAAACAAGAATTCTTAGAGTCATTGTGGATTAAAACAAAAGCAAAAACAACAAGTTTGAAATAAGTTTCAGGATAATGGACACATTCTTCTATGGGTTAAATGAAGAGCCATGGTATATATCAGTGGAGCGTGGTACACAGTAGGCACTAAATATGTATTTGCTACATAAAGATTGCTTGAGGTAAGAAGACTAAAGAGGGAAGCTGGTTCTGCCATTGTTTAAACTAGGAGCCTGAAGATTAGGAAATGAGTTGCTCAGCCAGTTGATTAGAACAGAGCTCTTTTTCTGGGAGCCCACCAGCTATGATGCAAGATTGTATAAAGAATGGGAACTTGTGACAGTTGAAAGTTTATTTTATATCATATTAACAATGTATGAAAATAGGTTATAAAAATAATTGCATAGTACTACATGCAAATTAGAGATCTCAGCTTGGTCCTGTTTTCTTGCTCCAAACTGCCTTTATGTTTTGGTTAATATTTTACACCCCGGAATAATTTCATTTAAAGCATACAACTGTGTAAAACAAAACTGCGAAAGCTGTTTTGGGGGAAATTTTTCACGTTCCTTTTTGCTTTCCTTATACTTCAGAGCCATTAGATGAAGTGGTTCTGCTGTGAGATTTCAGATTATTACATGTAAAGAGGTAGTTTCTTATTTTCATTTAAATGTTCACTATTCAAAATCAACTTTGTAAAGAGCAGATAGGAGCAGTTGAATTCCACTGGGAAAAGAAATGAATAGATTTTAAGTGCCAACATTTGATTTAAAATCTAACAATGCTTAATTGAAAACTGGAAACTAAAGAAAATATTTCTTATGTCCTAAAAAAGGATGCTTTGTATTGTGGATGTTTATGTTGATTGTCCTGTTACTCAGGATTGAGAATCTTCTCAGGTGAATTGCTTGCTTCAGGGGCAGGTAAATAGCCAACTGACAACACCTCAATTGATGCTGAGGGAAGAAGTGGTGGTCCTGAGGTGCAAGCATTTAGGCGTGTTGGGATAGCTGTGAGATAGGTGGGGAGGGCAGGTGGCAGGTGGGTCACGGGGCGCCCACATCCAGGCAGTATGTGCTCCAAACCTCAGGGCTGTGGCAGCCATTCCTATCCTGAGCATAATGAATGAAGCTGCAACGGAGGGGTGAGCGGGGGTGGTGGCCTTCTGGGGGTGAGAGGAAGAAGCGATCTGAGGATATACTGATCAGAAAGCAGAGGCTGAATGCCCTCCTTCTGATCCATGTCCTACCTTTCTTCCACTCCCAAGAACTGAAGCAGCCATCACCTCTACCTTCTCTCTGATGTCTGAAATTTCTTTACTAAGAATCAAAGCTTTTTATTCTGTAGTTAATGTAAAAGACATTTTTCTAGGAGAGTATACTCTGAGTAAAGTTCAGTTGAAAATTTAAAGAAGATCCTTTTTAATTTTGAAAAGGGATAGAATAGACCAATTAAGATAGGGGAAGGCACTGAAAAGGAAGGTTATGTTACGGAGAAAGAGAAAGAGAAGAGATATGAGGAGAGGCTGTGGGTTCACATGATAATATTTTGTCTACTGCATGACTTTAGATGGGGCCTGCCCTGAAAGTCTTTTTGTGTGTGAGGTGGAGGGGTGATGGTGGGGAGATGGGGTGGGGATGAGGGTGGTAGCTAAAGTGCATTGGGAAAATCATCTTTTTATCCTTCATATCAAAGATTATATTTCAGGGGTAGGAGTGGGAATAGAAGAGAAAACTTGAGAAGGGATAATACATAGGTAAATCTTTTTCATCTCTCCTTTAGTTCTCTGACATGTTAATACCATTTGGTTTGAAGACAGATTCTCAGTGTGAGAAAGAAGAAAATTTGATACATGATACATGGTTAGGCAACAAGAACCAATACCTTAGGCAGAAAATCTGGGACTTCTGGTTGCCCTGAGCATTTCAAGAGGAATGGAATGAGCTTCAGAGCCAAAATTTTTATCTTTTAATAGTTTAATTAGCACAGCAGGAGCTCACATTCTTTTTTTTTTTTGCGGTACGCGGGCCTCTCACTGTTGTGGCCTTTACCGTTGCGGAGCACAGGCTCTGGACGCGCAGGCTCAGTGGCCATGGCTCACGGGCCCAGCCGCTCCACGGCATGTGGTATCTTCTCGGACCGGGGCACAAACCTGCGTCCCCTGCATCGGCAGGTGGACTCTCAACCACTGCGCCACCAGGGAAGCCCAGGAGCTCATATTCTATATGAATGAGGAATCAGAAAATCATGGACCCAAGGACCCTTTTTAGACAATTTTTTTCCTAATCACTCTCCCCATGAAATTTTAATACTATAGATACACCGTATATCTGTTTATGTAACATATGTATTATCTATGCTTTAGACATAAAAACAAGAAGATTTTTTTTGGCCCTCAAGAATCAATTTTTGCCCCCTTAGGTGTGATATCATCCCTGTTAAGAATATATTTTAGATGAAGTCTTGTCATTTTATGCAATGTTATTTAATAAAAATTAATAATTATAAAATATTTTAATCCACTATTCAATGTCATTTATGCTTTGGAAAACCTATTTCTCCTTCTCTAGTAGTTGGCAGTTTACAGATCTAGATAATTATTTGGCCAGATTCTCTGGTTCCTGCTAGGATGAGGAATGGACGACTGAAACTCCTCCTGGGAAAAACAGTAATTGTCTTACTTCTTCCAGCCTTTCTGTCTTCAGTGATGAGAGTTAAAAACTTTCCCTGTATCTGCTCTGATTTTATTTTTTTATTTTTTTAAACAGCTTTAAATTGAGGTATAATTCACATAACACACAATTCATCCATTTAAAGGGTACAATTCAATGGTTTCTAGTCACCACAGTCAATTTTAGAACATTATCATCACCGCAAGAAAGAAGGCCTGTACCCAGTAGCACTGACTGTCAATTCCCTCCAACCCTCTTTCAGCTCTTTGTCTCCCAGTCCTAGGCAACCACTAATCTACTTTCTGTCTCTATAGATTCACCTATTCTGGACATTTCAGATAAATGAAAGCATATAATATGTGGTGTTTTGACTAGCTTTTTCACTTAGCATAATGCTTTCAAGGTTCATCCGTGTTGTAATATGTATCAGTACTTCATTCCTTTTTACTGCCAAATAATAATCCATTGTATGGATATACCACATTTTATTTATTCATTCATCAGCTGATAGACATTTGGGTTGTTTCCACTTTTTTGGCTACTAGGAATAATATTATTATGAACAGTCATGTATGAGTTTTTGCGTGGACATATGTTTTCATTTCTCTTGGTTATATACCATTTTATGTTCCCACCAGCAATGTATGAGGGTTTCAATTTCTCCACATTGTCATCAACATTTACTATTATTGGTCTTTTTGATTATAGCCATCCTAGTAGATGTGAAATGGTATCTCATTATAGTTTTATTTTGTTTCTCCCTACTGGCTAATGATCTTGAGCATCTCTTCATGTGTTTATACTCTGAGCTTTTGCTTCTTAGGGAACATAAAGGATAGTCACCTTAATACTCTTAGAAATATTTTAAAAGAATAACCAAGGACTTGAAACAGTGCCACATCCATCCCTTCTACTCTTCAGTAACACTAAAGGGGATGCAGTTGCCAGCACTGTAGCTAGTTCAAGGGACACTTTTATACAACATGGGAAAGGCATTTGCTCTCTCAAGAACCTTTACTTATCTGCTGCATAATCATTATAATGATTAGGCGTGGTGCCCCCTAGAGTTGTTTAGTGCACATCCCGCACACCCACACTTAGGGATCCTAGTTGTTGCTTTCTGAGACATCAGGAGAGGAAGGCAAAAATGGTTACTCTGTTATTCTACTACCTTTGGCTGTTTAGTCCTTTTATCTGCCCCCTTCCTATTTCTTCAACAAATCCCTCAGATTTGATGACCTTTCTGTACTGAAGAGTTTTTGTGATCTCAAACCTCTCCATTAACATATACAGCATAATATTTATAAGCATGAGTTATATCATTTATCTCTCTGCCACATAGAAGGATAGGTTACAGTCTTCATGAAGGCTTATACCTTTGAATATATGTATTAACAGCTTAACTATTTCAAAAATGGGTTATAGTAGAAATTGCTAATTGTCCCCCAGTATTCATTCTTCCATTCTTCTTTGGTAACAGAACTCCTGAGTTTAGCAGGGCACGTGGCCACCTTGCCAAAGATTGCATATTCTAGCCTTCCTTGCAGCTACAAGTGGCCATATGACTAACTTTGAGCAATGTGATATGAGTGCAAGTGGTGTGTGCAATTTCTAGGCCATGCGCCTAGGAGGAAAGGATGTGACCTTCACCTCCCCTTTTACTTTTCTTGATGGCTGGAATGCAGTTGTGATGGCAGGAACTGGAACAACTGTCTTAGACTTTGAGGTAAAAGCCATATGATCATGCTCTATATCTATATATGTATATATATAGATACAGATAGACAGATAATTTCTATAAAGTAAAATTTTCTACAGCGAATTCTCTTTCCAGTTAGATAAGAGCAGAAAATAGTTTCCTTATAGACTAAATACATTTTTGCTATAAAAAATAATTTTCTTTTACTTAGTTTATTGTAGTTATTTGTTCAAAAATCTTTCTTCTTTACTGCTTCTGAGTTTCTTCAGATCAAGGATCATGTTTAATTTATCTGTCTGTCTCTGGTGTCTAGGGTACTGCCTTGAACATATAAAGTGCTCTGTAAATATTTATTAATAAACATGAATAAGTCAGTGAAATGTAGCCCATTCCATGCTGTGTTGGATATTGTACTGTATATTCTGGGAATTCCAGACCCTACCTAATAGTTTTCTTTTACTTAGTGCAGCATTTTGTGGGTTTGTCTGTCATCATTCATCTATCTCCTCAGCACTAGGGATACAGAAATAAGCAAGATTGACACAGCCCTTTACTTCATGGAGCTTTACTATCTAGTAGCTGACAATTTCCTAGATCCCTAAGTTCACAAATATTCCTTCCATGATTCTGTGTCCTACCCTTACTTGCAGTGAGGTAGAGTGTAAAGAGCACATGCTTTGGAACTACCTGGATTGGATTTGAGTCCTGATTTTACCCCTTTGGGCCACTTTTTGCAACACTTATGTATATTAAATTTGTTCTCCCTGTTGCTTTTTACACCTACCACAAACTTGACTAATTTAAACTAAGTGTGAAGAAGTAGCAATACCATTTTGAATAAATGAAAGTAAGAATTACAGACCTTGATTAAATAAATGTAGTTTATTACTTTCCAACACAGTACATATTATATATTTAGATTAAATGGATTTTGTTTAGTAAAAGTAGCATAACAAAAAATTTACAAATTTCGGTAGTTTCATGTTATTTAGTGTATCATACAGAATAGTTCCTCTTCATCTAATGATTAACTTATATATGTGTATGTGTACTTATGATATTTCTAATAGAGAATCCTTGTACATGTGTAGAAAATCTCTGGAAGGATACACAAAAAATTGCTAACTGATTTTCTCTGGAAATTGATGGCTAAAATTCTCGTGGTAGGAAACTTTTTGTTTTATATACTTATATACAACTTTAACTTTTTCTAAGTGTGTTTGTTATTTTTTTAATTGTAAGAAGCTAGTTTAAATTGAAAACATATCAATACATAATATAGTGCCTTACTAAAAAAAAACTAGTTACACAGCTGTTATGTGGTTAATTCTTAAAAATTTCTGAGGGCTTGATTAAAATACATACATGTTTTACAGTGGAAAGCGTTTTCTTGAAATTATATTTTGAAAACTCATGGAGAAATCATTCACTTTTTTACATAGAAAATTTATATGGAAATTATATTTAATGAGTACTTATTTGACTAGTGTTTTGTTCTCTTAGTAAAGCTACAGGACTGCCATTTTCCCATTGGGTTCCATGTTTCCATGATAACACAGGTTTTGCTCATCTAAATTTCAAAAAATTCTTTTTTTTTTGGCCATGCCACACAGCTTGCGAGATCTTAGTTCCCCGACCAGGGATCGAACCCAGGCCCTTGCAGTAAAAGTGTGGAGTCCTGACTATTAGACTGCCAGGGAATTCCCTAAATTTCAGCAAATTCAATTAAGTGAAAAATCTCTTGGGACAGGTGAGTTCTATAACATTCTGATCTATAAAGAAATAAATCTGTGTACTAAAAAGTGCTTTGCAGCGTCTACTGCAACTCTTAGATACACATTTAATGCCAGGTTTATCAGTTAGCTGTTGCTATGTAACAAGTCACTCTAAAACTCAGTAGCTTAAAACCATTATTTATTGTTGCTCACATGTCTGCAGATCAGCTGAGCTTCAGTTGATCCACGTCAGGCTCAGCTGAGAGACTTTACTTCAGGCTGAGGTGGCTAAGGGCAGCTCTGTGTTTCATAGAAGGCCAGTGGATTGTCTGGGACACCTCTGCTCCTCATGTCGTTTAGTTTCCTGAGACCAGCAAGCTATCCAGGGTATGTTTTTGTCACAATAATAGTACAAAAGAGTGAACCATTGTTCATTCTTGAAGTGCTCGAAGCCTAGGATCAGGACTGGTATCATGTCCCTTTCTTCCAAAAAGCAAGTCACATAGCCAAGCCAAAAAATCAAGGGACAGGAAAGGACACTCCATACATGATGAGCATGGCAGTAGTGTGGATGAAGGGGTGAAGAGTTAGGGCCAGCAAGTCAATCTGCAACACCAGATTAGATAATGAACAAATTGGGGGAAAGCTGGGATAGAGATTACAATGGTCTGAGCTGTGTGGGTTCAATAGGAGTTTGAAAATAGGAAGCAGGATCTCTTGGGTAGAAGGAATGGGAATGTTTGTGAGAAGAGTGCTGAATCTTTTTCTAGCCAAAAGTGTCAAGAGAATTATAGCTGAAGAATAGCAGAGGGCTAACATGACATGGGTCCAGTGAGATTAAAAGAATGTAGTGGGAGTGAAGGGAGAGAACAAGGCAAACAGAATATTAAGAATGTTTAGGTGGAATATCTCTGTAGTGAAGACTTATTTTAGTTAACTAAATTGTTACCCAATAAGCTTGTATATTTCCAAATTATAAAATAGTCTGTAATAGTAGAGTCTAAGAGGATGAAGCATTTCTGCCCTGGGTTCAGGTTTGGCCAATGCATTATAGATACTCTGGGATTTTGGTATCTTTAAGCACATCTAATTATAGTATTTGGGGCAGAAAAGTCATAATCACCATTTTTTTTAAAAAAATCATCTTCTCTTGGTTAATTTCATGTTTTTTCATTCAAAATGATGCTTTAATCAAAGTTATGAATCTTACATCACCAAGTAAGGAATATTTATGAGTAAATTAAAAATTTGTAACTATGAATATTCCACAATATGTGTTACCTAACTGGGTACTTAATACAATTAATTCATGATTTCTACCCCCTGCTGATGTGAATTTAGGTGATATACCTCTTGCTTTTTGAGTACTAGATCCAGTAGAACCACATACGTCTGCCTTTTTTCTTTAACTGTACTATTTAAAATGCACTCCGTTCTTAAGAAAACAGCTGTTGTCTTTAAGTCAAACTGCACGCATAGCACCATGGCCATGCACCTCTCCCTAAGGGAACTGTTGCTCAGACTTATATTTTTGACATATTCTGAGAAAATCTCTTAAGACGACTAGATAGTCTTCTTTGTTTCATTGCTACTACAGTTTATATCTTTTTCAAAAAAATCAATTTGATATGCTTCTACATGTTTGAACATGTGGTTCTCTGGTCTGCATTTAGCACATAATTTCTCTCCTTTCTTTTATCCAGAAGCTTTTAGCTTTAATGCTTTTTGTGAAGGAAGGTTTATGGAATGTGTACAACCAGCCATGTGTTAAAACAGGAGAAGGCTTGATATGACTAAGAAAATTGACCTTGGCACTGTGATTTTTGTCAATACAACACTTGCTCCATATAGTTTTTTGTTGTTGATTTTCATCCTCTTTCTTTACAGGCTGGGAAGTGATGATACCCATTTTGAGGTCAGCATGGCCAATGATGGATGTGAAGTGCATCGTTTTGATCCTACTGTTAAATCAGCTCATATTCTGGAGAGTGAGCGTTTTTGGTGTCACCGCTTGTCCGTCGACTGGCGGGACTCCCATCCAGCTGTTGCTGCCCGAAAACCATATAGCAACACCAGAAAACTGAGAACCATTTTGAATGAATTTGGGCATCACAAGGTCAGAATTTTCATTTGATTTCATAGTTAAAGTGAACAAACTCATAAGCTTTTTTTTTTTTTTTAATGCTAACCAAGGATTGGATAGTTGAAGGTCCAGTTTTAACCTTACTGATCACTTATCATTATTTATAGAGTCAGCTCTGTAGATACAACGTTTTGGCAAGGATAGAGATTTTAAATTGATTTCAAGATTTTAGTTGCTGTTGAGTAGTGCTAAGGTTTTGACCAAGACTGGGCAAGGAGAGTAAGAAACTTACTCTGGTGTGGGCTCAAGAGTACCATTTTCATTTGGGAATTGATTTTAAATTTCCAGACAGAGCAAACTACTTACGTCAGCTTCAAATACAAAAAGTAATCAGAACCAGGTTTGTGTTTGATAAGAGATCGCTTGTTTCTCACTGTTGTAACAATGATTTTGAGTCTCTTAAAGGTCAGAAGATACATGTAGCTTTGATTAAAATGTACTTTGTAAAATTGAATGGACATTATATGTATTGCAACTGATATAATTATGTCAAAAGACGTCAAATCTCTACAAATATTGTGAATGGATAGCAAAAGGAACCTCAGTCTTTGAACTGCATTTTTTGAAAGCAATTTTTAGATGTGACTAATTGCATTCTGTAGGTAGATACTAGAGAAATTCTCCTGAGTGTAGTTGTCTTGCCTTTGATTACCAGCTCTTCTTGGGCTTGGCCTATCTTGGCCTATTATTCCCAGCCAGAGATGACATGTAATTTAGGACATGCCAGAATGGGTGTTCCTGAGATACAGTGTACATGGAACTCAATTTTAAATCTGAGTTGGCTGCTTGATCTTTAATAAAAAGACTTTTCCTCTGCATTGTTCTTTTTGCTCCCCCTCCCCCTCCTCCCCTCCCTCCTCCTCTTCTTCCTCTTAAAAAAAAAATCCAAAAACAGAAAACAAAAACTTCCTTTAATTGGACAACAGGAACTTTTTCAAGAACAACTTCAAAGAATTTGGTGTTCTTTTAACATGTGTTTTGAATTTTGTATTTATTTTGATTTGTATTTGTATTTTGACTTGCCATTCAGAGTAACTAGCATTTAATAGTTAGGAGCCTTAATGAAACACATATAGGGGTTTTTGCGTAAAATCTTTGAACAGAACCCAAAGAAGTGAGAGCATTTTTTCAGAATATTATTTTGTTTTTGCTGCATGTTACCTTCATAGACATGTTTTTTGCAGCTGAAAATTACAGGCTTGACCCTTTCAGCATATCAACTCTAGGTTATTCAAAGAGCTAACTACTGATTCCTTGTGTTCATTTAGGAGTCTTGCTGCTCCCCCCTTAATGCTCTTTACATCCTGGCCCTCCACCCCCATTCTTCAAAGAAAAGACTGAGTAGAGAAAAGAGGTGAAAAACACAAAGCCATTTTGCTTTTATTGGATAATATTTTAGCCAAAGATTTGGAAAATGTGAGGATAAAATTGACTTCGAAAAATGATCTGTGGATATAATTTATCTGTGCCACATTTCATATGAAAAACGTGTTTTCAGATAACCAGGTAGGCACTTGAATTGTGCTTGTTTAATTAACTCCATGGGAGCTGCAGTGGGCGAACCTTTATGCTGTAGCTGAAGCATGATGCCTTTTACAACACTGCTCCTGAGACAGCAGAAATATTTACAGTGATACTTAAAAAGGATAAATGTTTTAAAGGATTTTTTATATTCTTAGGGCTATTATTTTATTGAAAACACTAACAATGACTAAAAATGATTAAGATGGTAATTTTATGTTACGTGATTTTTACCATAATAAAAAAAAAATGGAGGAAAGAACCCCATAAATAGTGAAAGTGATCTGGCTCAGAATTGCCAAGTATGTATTTGTCGCTTAAAAAAGAGTCCCTTGCTGAAAATTGAAAAGATACTGGTATTCTCATAGAGATTTTTTGGGTGAATCCTTTAAAACAAAAACAACAAAATCTAAAGCCATTGGTGAGTGATTGCTTCCATTAGGAACATGCTTCTAGCTAGAAGCTACGTGGTGCCAGATAAAAGGAAACCTCATTTCTGGCCTGCAGCAGGCAAGGTCTGTTTTCATTTCTCTGCATGTGTACAGACCCTGGTAAATACGATGTAGCGCTCTGGCAGGGAAAACAAATGGAAAAGACACACTAAAAAATGTGAGTGTGTTTGCCTTGCCTCCTTCACTTATTTTTCCTGCAAGTGACCATAGAGACCAAAGGGGTTTTGTTGTTTTATTTTCACTTCATGACTTTAAAATATCACATATAGTTTTGCGATGTTTTCCATTTTAAGGAATTATTTCTCTTCTTCTCTTTAGCCATATATACATTCCAGCAACTCAGGAAAAAATGTAGGCAAAAATGAAAGGCAGAATTTTGAGATGGTGACAGTAAAATGCATGTGGCTTTCTTACTGCTTTTAAAACTCTTGGGTAATTTCAACTTCAAACCATAAATCAGAAAACCTTTCTAAAGCATCAAGTGAGAGCAGCTGTATCAGCAAAAGTGTGTGCACAAGAAGCCCAGTCTGTCAGGGAATAATATCACCTGGATCCAGCATTATTTGGAATGATTAACTGTCTTCTCTTGGCTGAAGTGCTTGTTGCTGTAACTATGCATAAGAATTTTTCCAGAACATGACTAGAAATATCGAATCTGAGATTTCTGCTCATATTAATCGTAATGGTTGCTTTCTTCTGAAGACTTTATTACACAGAGTATCCTAAATGATCCAGGCTGGTTAATGAGAATTATTATTTTCACTCATAACCATGCTGGAGATAATATGAATAACAGGACTGCATTAGAGCTTACCTCTGTGAGCTCATTACTCTAGGTTTGAGGCATGGGTGCTCTTGTTGGTTTTTGGCATTGGGCAAGTCATTTAACCTTTTGGCGCTCAGTTTGACTGTCAGTAAAATGGGGATAATGATACCACCTAAATGGATTGTTTCTGAGAATTGGGTCAGAGAACACAGTGTGAAAGCCTTCAGCAGAGTGCCTGGCATCAATTTGTCATTTGATTGTAAATTCAAAGAATTTTTTATTAACAATTTCAGTAAGTTTTTACTAAATTTTATAGAAATGTTTTCCTTTTTCTCTTTGTTTCCAGGGAAAATATATCGGCAATTTCTTTGGAAATTGCTAACTGCACCTAATTCTAGTCAAGAGTTTTTAATGAAAGTTTTGTGTGAAATTGAAGGGAATTGGTCCTTCAGACTTGGTCATAGAAGAACTGTTCTTATTTGCCTCCTCAGGGCACTGAACGGCTTTGTGGTGATTGTATAGAAAGTAAATCCTGTGCTATATAGAAAAATAAGCTGCTGAGAGTTAATTCAGAGCAGATGTAGACCATGGGGTTGGGGCTGCTGGTCAGGTGATGCAGGTGCAGCTGACTTCTTGTTCAGCCCTGGGGGGGCAGGTCCTCCCCCGCCGAGGACGTTGCCCCCAAGGCTGAGTGCCCGCTTGGACTCTGAAAGGAATGCCAGTTTCTGCTTTCCTGGGCAGCCAGCCCGCTATTAATTGCAAAACATCTGTTGTATGCTTGGTGCTGTGTTTAAGAGAATATGAGCTTTGAAATTAAACTACAAAAAGATTCCTTTTTCTTTTTGCTTATCGAGTTTGCAAATATAAACAACATGTTGATACTGCCCTACATTGAAATGCTTGTTGGGAATACTGTTCACACTTTGCTGTCGGAAATGGAAAATGATAAGATTCTTTCAGGAAGAACATTGGACCATGTGTATAAGTTATGTCACTTTTTATTTCTAGAAATCTTTGCCTTAAATTCTGTTTTGTCTGCTGTTAGCTCTGCCATACCAGCTTTTTTTTTTGGCGGGGGGGAAATACGTTTTATATTAAATGATATTCTAGAGTTCTTTATTTTTATATTTTTTGGATATAGTTTCAGTTTATGTGTAGTCTGTAAGAGTGACATATTAAGTATAGGCCTGGATTGTATTTTTAAATCCAATCTGAGAGTCTGTCTTTAAACAGGTGTGTTTAATTCACTTACCTTTATTGTGATTACTGGCATATTGGACAAATTTCAATTCTTTTAAATTGGGCTATTTTTTTTTAATTCGTCTTGGTTACCCTTAAATTTTAAATGTATATTATTAACTATAAAATTTTAAAACAACGTATCAAATTAGTCAGTATTTCTATATTCTTCCTAAACACAGCAAGGATCCTAGCAACTTAACTACCCATTGAATATGAGCCACACATTGCTATTATCTGGAGTTTTAGTTTACCTCTTTAACATTTTTATATTTTCTTTTGAAAAGACGTAAACATAAACGTTGGAAGAATAAGAATAATACAATGAACTCTCATATATTCATCACTGAAATTCATCAATTGTTAATATTTTGCCACACTTGCCCTCTCTCATTTGTACAAATACTACATTTGCATTTGACTATTGTCTCTGCAGATTTTTAAAAAACTCAATGGAAAGGAATGGATGGATACTTCTATAATACATCTATGTATGTGAATTTAATCCATTTGTATTTATCGTGATTGCTGATATATTTGGATTAATTGCATCTTTGTTATATCAGTTGGCATCACGATTAATGTTGAAACAATGAAAATATCCTTATTAAAGTCGGGGAAAAATAAGGATACCTGTCATTATCATTTAAAAAAACTGGATTAGAGCTCTTTAAAAAAAAAATCTTATTTTGAGATAATTATAGATTTGCATGCAGTTGTAAAAAATAATACAGAGATTTCATGTCCCTTTTCCCAATGGCAAACCTATAGTATGATATCACAGCCAGTATATTGACAATGATACAGTTCAGATACAGACCATTTCTAGTACTGTCGGGATCATGTTACCTTTTTTTTTTTTTCTTCTGTGGTTCGCGGGCCTCTCACTGTTGTGGCCTCTCCCGTTGCGCAGCACAGGCTCCGGACGCGCAGGCTCAGCGGCCATGGCTCACAGGCCCAGCCGCTCCGTGGCATGTGGGATCTTCCCGGGCCAGGGCACGAACCCGTGTCCCCTGCATAGGCAGGCGGACTCCCAACCACTGCGCCACCAGGGAAGCCCCCATGTTACCTTTTTATAGCCACACCTACCTTCCTTTTCTCCACCTCTTTCCCTAGCCCCTGATAACCACTTATCTGTTTTCCATTTCTATAATTTTGTCATTTCAAGACTGTTATATAAACAAAATTGTACAGTGTATAGTCACGGTTATTTAACACAGTTCCTAAGATAATAGTTAACACAATTAGAAAAGAGAAAGAATCTTAGGGGTAAAATTTAGGAAGAAGAAGGTAAAAATTGTTATTATTATATGCATATGTATTATATTATTGGAGCACTCATTATTGGTAGATAATATGATTGCATACTGGAAAACTCAAGAGAATCTAATGAAAAACTATCAAACAATAAGAGAATTTAAGGAACTGTTTGAGTGCAGTGTACAAAAATTAAAAACATACACTTTCATGAATAACCAGAATATATAAAGGCAGAGAAGACACCATTTACAAAAGCAACAAAAAAAAGATAAAAATAAACTTAAGACATGTGCAAGATCTATAAGAAGGAAACTTTATTCAAGAATTTAAAATAACACTTGAACAAATTCAAAAGCATAACATGTTCTTGGGTAGAAGGACTCATCATCATAATGATTTAATCTTTCTTATGTTAATTTATTCATTTAACATGATCCCAGTAAAATTGCCGGTAGAATCTTTTTTTTTTTTTCAGAACAATAAACACCTTCATTACACAAGCTAAGATAGGAGGGAGGAGGATTTATTTGACTTTCCAGGTCTTGATTTTCCTCAGATAGAATTCCAGCTCCTTTCCCTCTAGCACATAGCCGTCTACTTGGCCACACTGGCCTGGTCTTGAAGCGATGCATGCAAGAACCTTGCCCTGCTGGAACTGCTCCTCTAGAAGACTGCTGATTTTGGCATCCTTTTTCTTTCCATCATATTTCTTCTGAATTTTTTTGATTGTTTTTTGTTTAATATCTCTTCCTCCTCAGGAGTCATCTTGGCCCCCTTCTTGCAGTCCAGGGGCAGTGCATAGTGGGACTTGTGCCACTGTCCGTATGGTGTGCTGTCAATGAGCATGATGTAGTTCTTCACCAGGGTCTTGGTACAGAACAGTTCGTGGTTGGATGCATTGTAGACAACATCAGTTATCCTTGTCTTGCACGTACAACATTCCGAGCCCCAGAAGAAGTTCCCCACATCCAGCCTCAAGGCCTGGTACTTCCTGTTGCCTCCCCACCCACGGACTGTGTGTATGCAGTGGGCGTCAACCTTGGTGTCAGTGGGGTGTCCCAGCACGTACTTCTGCTTCTTGTGGTAGGGCTTTCTCTTGCCCCCAGTCTTGTGGCGCTTGTGCCAGTTGTCCCGACAGATGCCAATCACTCGGTGCTGGCTAGAAAGAGCTGTCTTTACCCCTTTGTATATTCTTGCCTCCTTTGTCACAGATTAATTGACCATAAGTGTGTGGCTTTATTTCTGGGCTCTCTATCTTGTTCTATTGATCTACGTGTCGTTTTTGTGCCAGTACCATACTGTTTTGATTACGGTAACTTTGTAGTATAGTCTGAAGTTAGGGAGTGTGATTCTTCCAGCTCTGTTCTTTCTCAAGATTGTTTTGTCTATTTGGGGTCTTTTGTGTCTCCATATAAATTTAAAAATTTTATGTTTTATTTCTGTGAAAAATGCCATTGGTATTTTGGTAGGAATTGCATTGAATCTGTAGACTGCCTTGGGTAGTATGGCCATTTTAACAATATTGATTCTTCCAATCCAAGAACACAGCATATTTTTCCATCTGTTTGTGTCTTATAGTTCTTGGAGTACAGGTCTTTTGACTCTTTAGGTAGGTTTATTCTTAGGTATTTTATTCTTTTTGCTACAATGATATTGTTTCCTTAATTTCTCTTTCTGATACTTCATTGTTAGTGTATAGAAATGCAACTGATTTTTGTATATTAATTTTATGTCCTGCAGCTTTACTGAATTCACTGATGAACTTTAATAGTTTTCTGGTGGCATCTTTAGGATTTTCTGCATATAGTATCATGTAACCTGCAAACAGTGAGAGTTTTACTTCTTCCTTTCCAATTTGGAAGGAATTCCACTCCTGGTTATATTCGAAAAAAAACCCCACTAATTCAAAAAGATACATGCACCCCAGTGTTCATAACAGCATTATTTACAATTGCCAAGATAAGGAAGCAGTCTAAGTGTTCATCAACAGATGAATGGATAAAGAAGACATGTTATATATATTTATACACACACACACACTGGAATACTACTTAGCCATAAAAACGAATGAAATTTTGTCATTTGCAGCAACATGGCTGACCTTGGAGGGCATTATGCTAAGTGAAATAAATCAGACTGAGAAAGACAAATACTGTATGATATCACTTATATGTGGAAAATAAAAAATACAACAAACTAGAATATAGCAAACATGAAACAGACTCACAGATACAGAGAACAAACTAGTGATTACCAGTGGGTGGGAGGGGTGATATAAGGGTAGGGGAGTAGGAGGTGCAACTACTGGGTGTAAGATAGGCTCAAGGATGTATTGTACAACGTGGGGAATATAACCAATATTTTGTAATAATTGTAAATGGAAAGTAACTTTAAAAATTGTGTAGGGGGTGACTGGTTCAAGATGGCAGGGTAGAAGGATGTGAACTCAACTCCTTCTTGCGAGAGCACTGGAATCACAACTAATTGCTGAACAATCATTGACAGGAAAACACTGGAACTCACCAAAAAAGATACCCTACATCCAAAGGCAGAGGAGAAGCCGCAATGAGATGGTAGGAGGGGTGCAATCACAATAAAATCAAATCCCATAACTGCTGAGTGGGTGACTCACAAACTGGAGAACAATTATACCACAGAAGTCCACCCACTGGAGTGAAGGTTCTGAGCTCCACGTCAGGCTTCCCAACCTGGGGGTCTGGCAAGGGAAGGAGGAATTCCCAGAGAATCAGACTTTGAAGGCTAGCGGGATTTGATTGCAGGACCTTGACAGGTCTGGGGGAAACAGAGTCCACTCTTGGAGGGCACACACAAAGTAGTATGCGTATCAGGACCCATGGGGAAGGAGCAGTGACCCCATAGGACACTGAACCAGACCTACCTGCAAGTGTTGGAGGGTCTCCTGCAGAGGTGTGGGGGGCTGGCTGTGGCTCACTGTGGGTACAAGGACACTGGCAGCAGAAGTTCTGGGAAATACTCCTTGGTGTGAGCCCTCCCAGAGTCTACCATTAGCCCCACCAAAGGGCCTGTAGGCTCCAGTGCTGGTTTGCCTCAGGCCAAACAACCAACAGGGAGGGAACCCAGCCCCACCCATCAACAGATAAGCGGATTAAAGTTTTACTGAGCTCTGCCCACCAGAGCAACACCCAGCTCTACCCACCACCAGTCCCTCCCATCCAGGAAGCTTGCACAAGCCTCTTTGATAGCCTCATCCACCAGAGGGCAGACAGCAGAAGCAAGAAAAACTACAATCCTGCAGCCTGTGGAGCAAAAATCACATTCACAGAAAGACAGACAAAATGTAAAGGCAGAGGACTATGTACCAGAGGGAGGAACAAGATAAAACCCCAGAAAAACAACTAAATGAAGTGGAGATAGGCAACCTTCCAAAAAACAATTCAGAATAATGATAGTGAAGATGATCCAGGACCTCGGAAAAAGAATGGAGACAAAGATTGAGCAGATGCAGGAAATGTTTAACAAATACCTAGAAGAATTAAGGAACAAGCACCTAGAAGAATTAAAGAACAAACAAACAGAGATGAACAATACAATAACTGAAGTGAAAAATACACTAGAAGGGATCAGTAGCAGAATAACTGAGGCAGAAGAACAGATAAGTGACCTGGAAGAAAGAATGGTGGAATTCACAGCTGCAGAATAGAATAAAGAAAAAGGAATGAAAAGAAATGAAGACAGCCTAAGAGACCTCTGGGACAACATTAAATGCAACAACATTCTCATTATAGGGGTCCCAGAAGGAGAAGAGAGAGAGAAAGGATCCGAGAAAATATTTGCAGAGATTACAGTCGAAAACTTCCCTAACATGGGAAAGGAAATAGCCACCCAAGTCCAGGAAGCACAGAGAGTCCAAGGCAGGATAAACCCAAAGAGAAACATGCCGAGACACATAGTAATCAAATTGACAAAAATCAAAGACAAAGAAAAATTATTAAAAGTAACAAGGGAAAAATGACAAATAACATACCAGGGAACTCCCATAAGGTTAACAGCTGATTTCTCAGCAGAAACTCTGCAAGTCAGAAGGGAGTGGCACGATATATTTAAAGTGACGAAGGGGGCTTCCCTGGTGGTGAAGTGGTTGAGAGTCCGCCTGCCGATGCAGGGGACACGGGTTCGTGCCTCGGTCTGGGAAGATCCCACATGCCGCGGAGCGGCTGAGCCTTTGAGCCATGGCCGCTGGGTCTGCGCATCCAGAGCCTGTACTCCGCAACGGGAGAGGCTACAACAGTGAGAGGCCCTCATACTGCAAAAAAATAAAAATAAAAATAAAGTGATGAGAGGGAAGAACCTACAATGAAGATTATGCTACCAGGCAAGGACCTCATTCAGATTCGACAGAGAAATCAAAAGCTTTAGAGACAAGCAAAAGCTAAGAGAATTCAGCACCACAAAAACATCTCTACAAGAAATGCTAAAGGAACTTCTCTAAGTGGGAGGAAACACAAGAGAAGAAAAGGACCTACAAAAACTAACTCAAAACGATTAAGTAAATGGTAATAGGAACATACATATCGATAATTACCTTAAATGTGAATGGATTAAATGCTCCAACCAAATGACACAGGCTCGCTGAATGGATACAAAAACAAGATCCATATATATGCTGTCTACAAGAGACCCACTTCAGATCTAGGGACACATAGAGACTGAAAGTGAGGGGATGGAAAAAGATATTCCATGCAAATGGAGATCAAAAGAAAGCTGGAGTGGCAATACTCATGTCAGATAAAATAGACTTTAAAATAAAGAATGTTACAAGAGACAAGGAAGGACACTACATAATGATCACGGGATCAACCCAAGAAGAAGATATAACAATTATAAATATATATGCACCCATCATAGGAGCACCTCAATACATAAGGCAAATGCTAACAGCTATAAAAGAGGAAATCAACAGAAACACAATAATAGTGGGGGACTTTAGCACCTCACTTACACCAATGGACAGATCATCCAAACAGAAAATTAATAAGGAAACACAAGCTTTGAATGACACAATAGACCAGATTAATTGATATTTATAGGACATTCCATCCCAAAACAGCAGATTACCCTTTCTTCTCAAGTGCGCATGGAACATTCTGCAGGATAGATCACATCTTGGGTCACAGATCAAGACTTGGTACATTTAAGAAAATTGAAATCATATGAAGCATCTTTTCTGACCACAACGCTATGAGATTAGAAATAAATTATAGGGAAAAAAACATAAAAAACACAAACACATGCAGGGAAAAAATACGTTAGTAAATAACCAAGAGATCACTGAAGAAATCAAAGAGGAAATCAAAAAATACCTAGAGACAAATGACAACAAAAGCATGACAATCCAAAACCTATGGGATGCAGCAAAAGCAGTGTTAAGGGAAGTTTATAGCAATACAATCCTACTTCAAGAAACAAGAAAAATCTCAAACAATCTAACCTTACACCCAAAGGAACTAGAGAAAGAAGAACAAACAAAGCCAAAAGTTAGTGGAAGGAGAGAAGTCACAAAGATAGAGCAGAGGGTCTTCCCTGGTGGCACAGTGGTTAAGAATCCACCTGCCAATGCAGAGGACACAGGTTCAATCTCTGGTCTGGGAAGATCCCATGTGATGCAGAGCAACTAAGCATGTTCGCCACAACTACTGAGCCTGTGCTCTAGAGCCCGCGAGCCACAACTACTGAGCCCGTGTGCTACAGCTACTGAAGTCTGCATGCCTAGAGCCCATGCTCTGCAAAAAGAGAAGCCACTGCAATGGGAAGCCTGCGCACTGCAACGAAGAGTAACCCCCACTCGCCACAACTAGAGAAAGCTCGCGCGCTGCAACAAAGACCCAATGCAGCCAAAAATAAATAAATAAAATAAATACATTTAAAAAACAAGATCAGAGCATAAATAAATGAAAAAAGAACAAAGAAAACAATAGTAAAGATCAATAAAACTAAAAGCTGGTTCTTTGAGAAGATAAACAAAATTGATAAACCTTTAGCCAGACTCATCAAGAAAAAGAGGGAGAGGACTGAAATCAATAAAATTAGAAATGAAAAAGGAGAAATTACAGTGGACACCGCAGAAATACAAAGCATCCTAAGAGACAACTATAAGCAACTCTATGCCAATAAAATGGACAACCTGGAAAAAATGGACAAATCCTTAGAAAAACACAAGCTTCCGAGACTGAACCAGGAAGAAATAGAAAATATGAATAGAGCGATCACAAGTAATGAACTTGAAACTGTGATTAAAAATCTTCCAACAAACCAAAGTCCAGGACCAGATGGCTTCACACGTGAATTCAATCAAACATTTAGAGAAGAGCTAACACCTATCCTTCTCAGACTCTTCCAAAAAATTGCAGAGGAAGGAACACTCCCAAACTCATTCTACAAGGCCACCATCAACTTGATACCAAAACCAGACAAAGATACTACAAAAAAAGAAAATTACAGACCAACATCACTGATGAATATAGATGCTAAAATCCTCAACAGAATACTAGCAAACAGAATCCTACAACACATTAAAAGGATCTTACACCATGATCAAGTGGGATTTATCCCAGGGATGCAAGCATTCTTCAGTATATGCAAATCAATCAATATGATACACCATATTAACAAATTAAAGAATAAAAGCCATGTGATCATCTCAATAGATGCAGAAAAAGCTTTTGACAAAATTCAACACCGATTTATGATGAAAACTCTCCAGAAAGTAGGCATAGAGGAAACCTACCTCAACATAATAAAGGCCATGTATGATACACCCACAGCAAACATCATTCTCATTGGTGAAAATCTGAAATCATTTCCTCTAGGATCAGGAACAAGACAAGGATGTCCAATCTCGCCACTATTATTCAACATAGTTTTGGAAGTCCTAGCCATGGCAGTCAGAGAAGAAAAAGTAATAAAAGGAACACAAATTGGAAAAGAAGAAGTAAAACTGTCACTGTTTGCAGATGACATGACACTATACATAGATAATCCTAAAGATGCTACCAGAAAACTACTAGAGCTAATCAGTGAATTTGGTAATGTTGCAGGATACAAAATTAATGCACAGAAATCTCTTGCATTCCTATACACTAACAACAAAATATCAAAAAGAGTAATTAAGGAACAATCCCATTCACCATTGCAATAAAAAGAATAAAATACCTGGGAATAAACCTACCTAAGGAGGTAAAAGACCTGTACTCAGAAAACTATAAGACACTGATGAAAGAAATCAAAGATGACACAAACAGATGGAGAGATATATCATGTTCTTGGATTGGAAGAATCAATACTGTGAAAATGACTATACTTCCCAAAGCAGTCTACAGATTCAATGCAATCCCTATCAAATTACCAATGGCATTTTTACAGAACTAGAACAAAAAATCTTAAAATTTGTATGGAGACACAAATGACCCTGAATAGCCAAAGCAATCTTGACAGAAAAAACTGGAGCTGGAGGAATCAGACTCCCTGACTTCAGATTATTCTCAAAGCTACAGTAATCAAGACAATATAGTACTGACACAAAAACAGAAATATAGATCAATGGAACAGGATAGAAGCCCAGAGATAAGCCCACGCACCTATGGTCAACTAGTCTATGACAAAGGAGGCAAGGATATATACAATGGAGAAAACACAGCCTCTTCAATAAGTGGTGCTGGGAAAACTGGACAGCTACATATAAAAGAATGAAATTAGAATGCTCCCTAACACCATACACAAAAATAAACTCAAAAACTCAAAATGGATTAAAGACCTAAATGTAAGACTGGACACTATATAACTCTTAGAGGGAAACATAGGAAGAACACTCTTTGACATAAATCACAGCAAGATCTTTTTTGACCCACCTCCTAGAGTAATGGAAATAAAAACAAAAATAAACAGATGGGACCTAATGATACGTAAAACCTTTTGCACAGCAAAGGAAACTATAAACAAGATCAAAAGACAACCCTCAGAATGGGAGAAAATATTTGCAAACAAATCAATGGACAAAGGATTAATCTACAAAATATATAAACAGCTCATGCAGCTCAATATTAAGAAAACAAACAACCCAATCAAACAATGGGCAGAGATCTAAATAGACATTTCTCCAAAGAAGATATACAGATGGCCAAGAAGCACATGAAAAGCTGCTCAGCATCACTAATTATTAGAGAAATGCAAATCAAAAGCACAATGAGGTACCACCTCACACCGGTTAGAGTGGGCATCATCAGAAAATCTACAAACAACAAATGCTGGAGAGGGTGTGGAGAAAAGGGAACCCTCTTGCACTGTTGGTGGGAATGTAAATTGATACAGCCACTACGGAGAACAGTATGGAGGTTCCTTAAAGAACTAAAACTAGAATTACCATATGACCCAGCAATCCCACTCCTGGGCATATACCCAGAGAAAACCATAATTCCAAAAGACACAGGCACCCCAATGTTCATTGCAGCACTATTTACAATAGTCAGGTTATGGAAGCAACCTAAATGCCCATCGACAGATGAATGGATAAAGAAGATGTGGTGCATATATACAATGGAATATTACTCAGCCGTAAAAAGGAATGAAATTGGATCATTTGTAGAGATGTGGATGGACCCAGAGACTGTCATACAGAATTAAGTAAGTCAGAAAGAGAAAAACATATTGTATATTAACACATATATGTGGAATCTAGAAAAATGGTACAGATGAACCAGTTTGCAAGGCAGAAAAAGAGACACAGATATAGAGAACAAATGTATGGACACCAAGGGGGCAATGGTGGTGGTGGTGGGATGAATTGGGAGATTGGGATTTACATATATACACTAATATGTATAAAATAGATAACTAATAAGAACCTGCTGTATAAAAAATAAATTAAATTTTAAAAAATTATGTAAAAAATCCTGGAGTAAGGATGTCATAAAAGAAGGAATGATTAATTTGATTACATATAAATATAAAATTTCTACACAGTAAAAATACCAAAAGCAAAATTAAAAGGCAAATAAAAAACTGAAAAGTATTTACAACTCATTTCATAAGCAGAGAGCTAATTTCACTGGTATGTAAGAGTTTTAACAAATCAATAAGTAAAAGGTTAGTAACTTAACAAAATTTGATAAAGACTGAAAAAGTAGTTCACATAAAAGGAAATACAAATGGCTCATGAAAAATTATTTAAACTTGCTCATAGTATGAGAAATGGAAATGAAACTACCCTTAGATACAATATTCTCAGGAATCAGATTATCAAAGATAAAGAGTGGCATGAACATAAATTGGTACAGTCTTTATGCCAGGCCATTTGGCAATATCTGTTACACTGCAGATGCAAATACCTTTTGATCCATCAATTCTACTTCTGTGAATTTGCCGTACAGTCATACTCCCATATATGTGAACTGATATATGAACAAGGTTATTATTATTTGCCTCATTGTTTGTAATAGCAAAGGATAGGAAATAATCTACGTGTTTACCATTGTGGATGTGTTTAAGCAGATTATTTGACTTGTATTCAGAATACATAAAGAGCTGTACAACCAAAAATGAAACAGAAAACTCAACTAAAAAATAGGCAAAAGATTTGAACAAACATTTCACCAAAGAAGATATTACAGATGGCAAAGCACACATGAAAAGATACTCAATTTTGTTAATCAATAGGGAAACGAAAATTAAGGCCACAATGCAATACCACTTCACAAACACCAAGATGGCTAAAATTAAAAAGATTGATGATACTAAGTGATGATAAGGATGTGAAGTAACTGGAACCGTCAAACATTTCTGGTGGGAAGGCAACGTCTTTGGAAACGAGTTTGGCAATTTCTTACTACGTTCTTACATTTACCAATTGACCCTGCAAACCCACTTCTAGGTATTTACCCAAGAATGTTGAAAACATATGTCCACACAAAGACTTGTACTTGAATGTTCATAACAGCTTTATTCATTATCACCCCAACTGGAAACAACCCCATTGTCCATCAACAGGTGAATGGTTAAGGAAGTTATGGTTTGAATATACCATATACAATATACCATACACCATTCCATCCATCTATGATGGAATAGCACTCAGCGGTAAAAAGGAACAAGTATAGTGATACATCAACATGAACAAATCTCACAGACTTCATATTGAATGAGGGAAGTGAGACACAAAAGATTACATGTTGTATGATTCTCTTTAGTGAAGAAGAAAAACAATCCTATAGTGATAGAAATCAGACCAGGGGTTGCCTGAAGCATGTGGTGGTGGAATGGAGGAGATTTACTGAAACGGTCACAAGGGAATGTTCTGGGGTGTTGGTGGTTACATGGGTGTATACGTATGTCAAAAGTCATCAACCTGTATACTTAAAATATGAATTTTGTTGTATATAAATTATATCTCAATAAAGACAAATTGCAGAAGAATGTATGTAGATTTTTATCATTCACATACTTGTTTTTATACATATAGGATCTCTCTGAAAATATATACAAGAAACTGTTGATACTAGTTGACTCCAGGGAGAAGAACTGAATGGTTGGGGAAGGGACTCTACTTTCTATATCTTTTAATTTTACACCTTGTGAATATTTGAAAAATTAAAATATTTTCAATGCTTCTCCTCCAATTTCCTTTATTCTCTACTTCTGGTGTTCCCTTTAGATGTCTTTTGGAACCTCTCAGTCTTGAGAGGTTCCTCCTTGTCTCTCAATTGCTTTTTCATATTTTAAAATCTAAGTCACTGGCCTACTTTTGGGTGAATTCTTCCTTGCTGGCTTCCAATTCTTTAATTTTATTTTTAACTATGTCCAGTCTAGAGTTCATACCCTTTGTTGATATTTTTAAGAATTACAATTATTGTATTTTTCACTTCCAAGATTTTTAATTGGTGTTTTGCCTGTCCCTCCGTTCTTTTTTAGTTCTGCATGTTTTTATTTCAAAGTGTATTGCCACTACTTCTGTCTTTGTGAAAGTAAATGTTATTCTTACTGATTGCTCTGAGTGCCCTAAACATACTTGTTTTAAACTTTTGTCAGACTGTTCAACAAAATTAATTTAATCTCGGAATGAAGTAATGTTCCAGTTATTGGCTTTGGTTGGCTGTTTCTCATCATTTAATTTCTGTGTGTATTTTCGAGTTTCATTTGTTAGTTCATTTTCAGTGGAAGGTTTTTGGTTTGGTTTTGCTTTTTTCTTTCCTTTTTGGTTCCACCCTTCTCTGCCTAGTGATTTTATAATAGCCTTCAGGCCTGGTCTTTTGTAAGCATTTGGGGACTCCTGCTTCTTCCAGTGATACTGGGAATATTCAGTTACTGAACCATCTGGGGTCTGGCTTATTTGCTGCCTGCAGGGGTGAGTCTCTCTTCTCTCACCTCCCTAGGCCAATGACTGGTTTTAAGCCATAGCCCCATCAGTGGTTGTCAGCAGTTTATTTTGAGCTCCTTTCTGGATCCAGGGTACTCCATTCCAGACTTTGGTGTTAATCAATGAATGTGGCCCAGCTGCTCTCTCATGGGAGCACTTTTAGTTCCTGTTCTCTGCAGGAGATGCACCCCCAGGACCACTGCTATACATGCTTTATGTCGAGAACCCAGCATGTCCTGGCTTCAGTCTTGCTCACTGCTCTGTGTTCTGGTCCATGGAGACATTCATCTTGTTTTTGAGCCCTGCTTTGATCTTTTTGTCCCCTCCCTCATCATTCTCTTTTTCACTTTGTGTTTGGTACAGTGGGGAGGATGTGCATCTTGCCTTCATACTTTTCTTTAAATTGATTCACCTTTCTTCCTTAGAATTATTTGCAGAAATAATATCCATGGACTCATGAGTCAACTGTCCTGGCTGTTTTCCAATATACATTAAAAATACCTTACGTGAAAGATTTTGAAATCCTTATTTATCTTGCCCTAAATCATATTCTATACCAATATTTCTCATATTTGCTGTGTATGTGAACCACCTGGGGAATCTAATGAAAATGTAGATGTTGATTTAGGAGGTTCAGCGTGGGGCCCGAGACTCTGCATCTCTAGCAAGCTTCCAGGCAATGCTGATGCTGCTGGTTGGGGACCATACAATGACTCGCAAGGTGTGTACCACAGTCTGAGAAGCATAGGAGCAGAGGATATTAATAGTAATTGTCAGTGCTGGGACCTGAACTTAAGTGGTGTCACCCAGAGGCCCAGCACTGGGCCACTTTGTGTTCTCCTGATGTCCTCTGCCTCTAGCCTGAGTCCTTACCAAAGGTGGAGTGAGGCACAGATGCTGTGCTGTGCTTCAGGTCATTTTTCTATTCATGTGCCAGCCTGTTGCACCAGCTTTGTGTACTAGACTTGCTGTTTTTCTGGGACATTTTTTTTTCTCAGGAGGAAAACTCCTTTATAAAAATATCCCCTGGTCATCTGCCACACCAGTGCAAGGACCAGACATGCCTGAGTCCTGGATGACTAATGGCTTTACCCTGTAGCTGGACCTCTGCTTCGCAGATGTGTGCTTCCAACTAAACTGTGTGTGCCTCAAGACCAGAGACTCTTTATTGTATGGAGTCACATCCTGACTACCCAGCAAGGAGCTCAGGAAATATATGCTTGTCCACCTGACTTTGTCCCTGGTACCTTTCTAAATAAAACGTGCAGGGTATCAAAGTTTGAATACTTCACCTTTTCCTACAACGTACCGTGGAATTAATCAGCAGCAGCATGAGCATCCAGAGGCCTTAGTCACTGGTATTTCAGAAGAATATTTGGGTAGAAAACTGCATGAAAACAAGATATGCTGTGATAAAGGTAGAAGTCCAGGTGATTCTTTTAGGGCCCAGTGGAATCTTCTATTTAGACTTGTTTATATTCCTTTTTCAAAGAGAGGTATGTATCTTTCTGTATATTTGAAGGCAACTTCATCTCACAGAATTGCTATTTAATCATGATGGTGCTGTGTTTCTGTGAAATAAGCCAGTGGCAATTTAAGAGTCATGAGTCATTCATGGTACTGAATTGTAATTTGAAATGCAGAGACATCTTTCTGTCTCCATCAATCTGCAGTGGACCCTAAGGACAAGCCATCTTGAGAACATGAGTCAAGTACTTGTGCACTCAACATTTAGGAAATGAGTTTTGGCTTTTTTTTACCCTGTTCACGCATCAGTAATGGTGAGATTTGCTGTGAAACAAAAAGTCTTGGCTCTTCTTAATAATTTTCAAACCGTTCAGTGCCTCTGCATAGAGCTACAGTTTTTGTTTCCTTAGATGTGTCCTCCCCTTGGTTTTCCATGGCCAAAAGCCATGACCGGAAAGGTTGTGTGTGAACAGTACCCTGGAATCCGGAGACCCACTCCCACCTGTACAACCAAGCGCTTCTCGGATTTCAGTGTTAGAATTCAGAACACCAGAAAACAAACCAAAAATAACAGCAACAGGCCACCGTCAAAGCATCCAGTCTTCTAGGGAGATTGATTCAAATGTCAAGCCCAGGACCAACCTCAGAGATTCTGATTTAACTAGTCTGGCATGGAGCTCAGGAACCTGCATGTTTAACCAACCCCACCCCACTCTTCCCCAGGTGATATGAACATCACCCTTTGAGGAGCCTCCCTGTGTAGAGAGGACTTTAGTGGCTCAGCCTTCCGTTTGCAAATCCCTCATCCCCTGCTGTGCATAAAACCCGTTAAACAGGAAAGGAGTCCCGAGCCTGGCTGTCAGCTTCTGTAGCCTCACTCCCTCGCTCCTCACAAAGTCTCTGTGTCCTCTGTGCCTCAGTGTTCCCTACTAAAAGGTGAGCGATATGGATCTCTGCCATTTGAGAAGGTTGTACAGGCAAATAAACTCATGTTGGTGACAGTGATGAATGAAGAGTATTCATGGAACCAGAATTGGAACTTTATTTTATAGAGCACTGTGACTGACTCTCACTCCTTTGAGATTTTCAAGGGGGTCCAGTATTATTACCAAAGAGGAAGATTTCACAAATGGAGGAAATTAGGCTCCAGGAAGCTGGCATTTGTTTTTCTTCATCGCTGTGTACCAGGGCCGGGTGTATTTGTCTGAGAATCTTCCTTTTTGACAAACTTTGGGGCATGAGAGCCAAATGAATCCTGAGGGAGCAGAGGGGCTCTCTAAGCTCCAGGTGCCTCTAAAGGTTTCCTTTTTTGTGACTTTCCTAAAGGAGATGGTGGGCCGATAGAGGGATGCTATGCTCAGTGCTACACAGCTCAGATTCACTGGGTCAGGCAGCTCTGCAAGTTCCTTTATGTGTGTTAAAAAATGCTTAATGCCTTTTGACATTAAGAGCCCCAAGAACTTGCTATCATATTAGCGAATCCTCTGAGGGAGAGATTCCTGAACAAATCTGTGAGGTCACGCCTAGGCCGGCTGTTTCTGCCTTGGGAGCTCAGCAATGCCAGCCTCTGGGGTGCCCATGCATAATAAACCCACAGAGCAGGCTCCAAGTGCATGGGGAAAGATGGTCGCAGTTTCACTTGGAGGTAAAACCTGATTTATTTTTCAGCCATGAAAATATTAGAAAAGGAAGATGTCATTTGCCACTTTTTAGTTAAAAATAAGGACCTTTTAAAAAACACAAATTTCCTAGCATGGAGTGGCATTCAACAGTTTTGCAATTAAAATGATAATGAAACATTTCTCATAAGAACTTTTTAAAATCAGTGCGATGGGTTCACAGCACACCATTAGAAGGAATTATGTAAAGCAGCCTCTCTGTTCCAAGTTTTAAGATCTAATTTATTCCAGATTCTGCGGGAAAAAACCGTTCATGTGACAAGCCTGCTAACAGATGTCAATTTAGTTTTATAGCACATGCCTGCACTTCAGAGTCAGAAAATGGAGATTATTCTTTTTGCCTGCTGTTTATTACACGACACAGCTTCATAGCACTATGCCCTGGAGGACAGCAGATTAATAACCTGTGGGCAAGCAACTTATTACCCGCTTTCATCTTCTGCAGTGTTGAGTGTAAGCTTTATTTCACATTACCCTTTCGGATTAAGAGAGGTGCTGGAAAAAGCAAAGGTGACAGAAAATGGATTTTTCTGTTTTAATGTCATGTAGGTCAGAGGACAGATTATACTGTAGTGAAGAGAAATAAGAGAAAAAAAAGGAATTATTCAACTAGATAGAACTGAATCTATATAAAAACGTTTTTGTAGTGTTGGTTGGTAAAACGAAGTAATTCTATATGAAAGATACTATGTCAAACCAACCATAACAAGAACTCTCCACTTCTTCACATTCACAGGGCCCATTTCTCAATGTTCACATGGTACAGTAATTATTGGTTTATATGTTACATTTCTGTTCACATTCCCATCTGTCCAGTCCATCCATCCATTTATCCATTCCTCCATCCATCTATCCGTCTAATAAATATTTATTAAGCATCTTCTATATGCAAGGACCTGTGCTTAAATAATAAAGATGTAGGGGCAAACAAGTCTCTTTTTAATTGAAAAAATTTTAAATTGTGGTAAAATACACATAACAGAAAATTTACCATGTTAACTATTTTTAAGTGTGGTTCAGTAATGCTATGTATGTTCACATTGTTGGGCATCTCTAGAACGTTTTCATCCTGCAAAACTGAAACTCTGTACTCATTAAACACCAATTCCCCTCTTCCCCCAGCCCTTGGCAACCACCATTCTACTTTCTGTTTCAATGAATTTGACTATGCTAGGTGCCTCATATAAATAGAATCATACACTGTTTGTCTTTTTGTGACTTATTTCACTTAGCATAATGTCCTCAAGATTCATCCTTGTTGTAGCATGTGACAGGATGTCCTTTCTTTTTAAAGCTGAATAATATTCCCATGTACGTATATACCACAATTTTGTTTACCCTTTTATCTGTCAGTGGACAATTGGGTTGCTTCCACCTCTTGCCTATTGTGAGTAATGCTCCCAAAGGGTGTGCAAATATCTTTTCAAAACGCTGCCTCTAGTTCTTTTGGATATATACCCAGAAATGGAATTGGTGGATCCTATGGTAATTCTATCTTTAATTTTTTTGAGAAACTGCCATACAGTTTTTCATAGTGGCTGCACCACTTTACATTTCTACAAACAAATGTCTTAAGATTTAACACATTTCTAAAAAGGCAGAAATGTGAATCTGTAGTGAGTGCTACAGAGAAGTGCGATGTGCCATGGGGAGTGTTTAACAGAGAAATCCAATCTAATATGCCATTTATTTTTGTATTCCTGATGCCTAGTCGATAGTGGAGACTCAGTAAGTGTTCAGTGGGTGGGAGAGTAGGCCATGGCGACTCTTTTCCTTTGTTTCCTTCCTGCTATGCAGCTGCCCTCAGTACTGCAGGAATGGTAATGGAGGTCAGTGAGAGCATTTGTTAATAGATTACTAGCTTTTCCTTGGTTGCCTCTACGGTTCTTTTGCAAGATTATGGAAAACATTTTCCCAGTAATGTTCTTTTTCTTATTCTGTACCTCGTCTAATATTTAGAGATGTTGAGATGTTTCCACCAGATATGTCCCTGCCTCTTCTTTGGGGGAGAAAAAAGCTGCCTGAGTATGTAAGATGACAGTGTAGTGATGTTAGGGAGTCGTGGGGTATTCAGGGAGAAAATGTTCTTTCTATTCTTAGAACACTGCTGGTATTCCCTAGAAAATTTTGTTCTATCAAGATAGCAAAAGGGCCTCTCGCTCATTTTCTCATTCCAGTAACATTTTTCTCAATCCTGAGCTATTTATAGATACTTTCAGTTGAAATTTCATTTTTGAGATTTTTCAAGGGATTGTCTGATATTTAAGATATATAGGCATATTTGGAGACTTAAACTTCTTGATCCTGGTTTTACAAAAGGAATCTTTTTATCTGATCCCCAAACCAACGAAAGACATGTTTATTATTCTGCCCAGTTTTTAATTTTGTTAGCAATTGAGGCAAAGGAAGAGGCTGGCTACAAAAATACTTGGCACAGCTCTTTCCTTAGAAACTTAGATTGTTTTTGCTGTTTGCTATGGCATTATTATTCTGATGGACTAGAGAGATCCAGTTATCTGTCTGAAATGAGTCCTGAGGGTTTTTCACAGTTGCCCTGCACAGGGTATTGGCAGAGGAAAACAAACGTTGATGACATTTTCCGACTGCTGTTTTGGGGGCAGGTGGGAGTATGGGGCCAGGTTGCCCAGTGGAGGGGTCACTGGCTTTCAGCCAAAAGGGCTCTAATGCTGCCTTTCCCTCCTGCTAGTTGTGTGAAAAGCATAGGCAAGTTAAGCCCTCTGAGCCATGCTTTATTTTTCTGTAAAATGGGGATGATAATACCTTTTGTGTGAGATTGTTAGGATTAAAGACAAAAGGTCTATAAAGAACCTAGCACACAGTGCCTGGGCTGTTGATCCCCAGATGGCAGCTGTTTATTTAATAGTTACTGGGTTGAATTGATTTGAATTGTTTTAGGCCGATATTCAGATACTTGGAATGGAATATTATGGTGTAGACCATTTGGTGTATTTCATTGTTCTTCTGCTTTCTTAGCGATAGTGGGGTATTTCCTATAGGTCAGCCATTTACTCTAGAAATCGTTAGAGAGTCAGTATCCTGGATTGGATTTTGGAAGTGCTTAGAACAGCAGCAGTGTGAATCTGATGTCCAGACATGCCTTCAATGTCCCTGGGATCAATCTTTCTGCAGTGACAGTAATAAATATGGTTGGTGTGCATTTCAAATAGTTCACCTGCTTCATGGCATTGGTAGAAAGCTTGTAATTCAGTCATTTTTTCCCATGTCCATGTCTTGGGTATAAGCCCCACAGGCTTATTGAGTATACCGTTGTGGAATCATTTGGGTGGTGAGTATTGATGTCTTCGAAGGTATTTTATATAGTAATAACTCTTTAATACTTGCCACTACATTTGCCTTATGGCATTGAATCTCCTCTAGGTTGATCTTTCTCTCCTGAAACCCTCTGTTAGATAATTTTGACTCCTTTTTGGAGACACATCAGGTATAGCACCAACTGTTGGCTGAACTAAGTGCTCAAGAATATTCTGAATAACTAAATTTTCTGACTAAATGAAAGATGTGCTGTTGCCCACCTCTGTCTTTATTGTTCCTCTACTGTGCTACTTACTGTGTTAAGTATAAACACCTCATCTGATGTGCAAGGTCTCAATTCAGTTTCCAACTTCTTTATTTTCCACCACTTTTCTACAGATATTCTATGCTCTAACCTAACTAGACAATTTTATTTCCAACTTGCCAAAACTTCCTCACCCCATATAACTTCAGTCACAATTCCTTTTGTCACTCATATTTTCTCTGTATCTGAACAAGTCAAAATTTCACTCATCTTTCAAGGTCTGCTTCAAATGCTGTCTCATCCACAAAGCTGTTCTTAAAAACATTTATTTTAGTGGTTTTTAATTATATAAATTGCATATGTTCATTGTAGAAAATTTAGATAATAGAGAACACAGAAAGCAAAAAGATGAAAATTAAAATCACCTTTAATTCTACCTCTAAGATAACTACTATTAATACATATAGTCACTCCTTTCAGATTATTCTCTGTATAGTAAATATATTTTAACAAAATTAAAATGGGATCATACTGTATATGCTATTTTATAATCTGCTCTTTTGTTATTGACTGTTTTTTTTAGAGCAGTTTTATGTTCACAATAAAATTGAGCAGAAGGTACAGAGATTTCCAGTATACTACCTGCCCCCGACACACGCAGAGCTCCCATTATCAACGTTCCCCACTAGAGTGGTACATAGTTTATGTTATGATTCAGTCTTGGTGTTGTACATTCTGTGGGTTTGGACAAATGTGTGATGACATGTATCATTATTATGCTATCATGCAGAGTATTTCCACTACCCTAAAAATCCTCTGTTTTTACCTCTTCATCTCTCCCGTTGCCCCCTTGCCCCAGACTGCTGGCAACCTCTGATCTTTTTACTGTCTCCATAGTTTTGCCTTTTCCAGAATGTCATACAGTTGGAATCATACTGTATGTAGCCTTTTCAGATTGACTTCTTTCACTTAGAAATATGCATTTAAGTTTCTTTCATGTCTTTTCATGGCTCGATAGCTCTTTTTATTCTTTTTTTTTTTTTAGTGTTGAATAATATTCCATTATCAGGATGTGTCACAGTTTATCTGTTCACCTACTGAAGGATATCTTGATTGCTTCCAAGTTTTGGCAATAATAAATGCAGCTGCTATAAATATCCATTTGCTGTTTTTTGTGTGGAAATGTTTTCAACTCCTTTGGATCTTATAAAAATAGTGTGTTTAATATTGTATGAAACTGCAAAACTGTCTTGTAAAGTGGCTGTACCAGACCATTATGTATTCCTACTAGCAGTGAATGAGAGTTCCTGTTGTTCCACATCCTTGCCAGCATTTAGTGTCAGTGTTACAAATTTTGGTCATTCTGATAGGTGCATAGTGGTATCTCATTGCTGTTTTAAGTTGCATTTGCCTGATGACTGACATATGATGTGGAACATTTTTTCATATACTCAACTGCCATATGTGTGTCTTCTTTGGTGAGGTGTGTGTTAAGGTCTTTGTCTAATTTTTAATCTGGTTGTGTGTTTTCTTATTGCTGAATTCAAAGAGTTTTTTCTCTGTTTTTGGATGTATCCTTTGCAAATATTTTTCCCAGTCTGTCACTTATCTTTTTCTCTTGACATTTTCTTTCAAAGAGCAGACGTTTTTAGTTTTAATGAAGTCCAGTTTATCTTATTTCTTCCATGGATCTTGTCTCTGGTGTGGTATCTAAGAAATCATTGTCAAATCCAAGGTCATCTAGATGTTCTCCATGTTATCTCCTAGGAGTTTTATAGTTTTGTATTTTACATTTAGGTCTGTTATCCATTTTGAGTTAATTTTTGTAAAGGGTATAAAGTCTGGGTCTAGATTCATTTTTTTTTTTTTTTGGGGATGTCCAGTTTTTCTAGCACCATTTGTTGAAAGACTGTTTTTCTTCCAATGCTGTCCTTTGCTCCTTTGTTAAAGATCAGTTGACTATATTTATGAGGGTCTATTTCTGGGCTACCTATTCTGTTCCATTTATCTATTTGTCTATACTTTTGTCAGTACCACAATGTCTTGATTACCATAGCTTTATAGTAAGTCTTAAAGTCAGTTAGTGTTAGTCTTCCAGCTTTGTTCTTCTCAATCAATATTGCATTGGTGATTGTTGGTTTTTTCCTCTCCATATAAACTTCCGGATCAATTTGTTGACAAAAGAAGTTGCTGGGATTTTGGTTAGGATTGCATTGAATCTATAGATCAAACAGGGAAGAACTGACATCTTGGAAAATATTGAGTCTTCCAAACCGTGAATGTGGAATATCTCTCCATTTATTTAGTTCCTACTGGATTTTATTCATCAAAGTTTTGTGATTTTCCTCATATAGATCTTGTACATATTTTGTTGGATTTATATATATTTAAATATATTATATAAATATATACTAGTATGTAAATATATATTATATATCAATGTATATATTAATATACAACATACATTTATATGTTGTATATTTATAAATACAACAAATATTTATATATAAATAAATATATATTAATGTATAAATTTATATATTAAACTTATATTAATATATATTTATATGTAATAATATATAATATAATACATATATAATATATAAATATATAATAATATATTTATCCATACAACTGCATTCTCTGTGACTATTTACAAACATGCTATAGAACTATATTTTGCTAATACATAAAGATATCTGAGATAAATGTTAAAGGCCCCAAACAAAGATCCAAATAGTATGTCACCCACTATTTGAATAAACGTGAAGAGTTTTACATACATATGTATGTGTGTGTACTTTATTTTTTTATTTTTTAATAAATTTATTTCATTTATTTATTTATTATTTTTGGCTGTGTTGGGTCTTCGTTGCTGCCTATGGGCTTTCTCTAGTTGCGGCGAGCCGGGGCTACTCTTCATTGTGGTGCGCGAGCTTCTCATTGCAGTGGCTTCTCTTGCTGTGGAGCACGGGCTCTAGGTACGCGGGCTTCAATAGTTGTGGCTAGAGGGCTCTAGAGTGCAGGCTTAGTAGACGTCGTGCACTGGCTTAGTTGCTCTGCGGCATGTGGGATCCTCCCGGACCAGGGCATGAACCCGTGTCCCCTGCATCGGCAGCCGAACTCTCAACCACTGCACCACCAGGGAAGCCCGAACATTTTCTTTTTTTTACCGTGTGTATTTTATACTTTTTCTATAACCTATAATGAAATACACATTTGCAATGTAAATTTTAAGACCTGCATATATTCTGATTCATAGGTGTATCAGAGTTTATTTAACCACTCCCAAAATGTTAGGCATGTCGATTATTTCCAGTTTTTAACTACTATAAACTGTGCAGTGTTAAGGCTTTTCATACATATTGCTAAATTACCCTCAAGAGAATTTGTACCATTTTAATTTATGGGGATTCATACAGTGAATGTGATTGCTTACCTCTTTGAGTTTCCCCAAATTTTTTTTTTTTCTTTTTCACACAATAATTCCACATTTACTAGAGGCTGTAATTCAGTGAGTAAAAAATGATACTAGAATATTAATATTTAAATATTGGAAAAGAGTGACAAATGTCTTTGAGATATGACTGTGATTCTTTTTTTTTAACATATTTATTGGAGTATAATTGCTTTACAATGGTGTGTTAGTTTCTGCTTTATAATAAAGTGAATCAGTTATACATATGTCCCCATATCTCTTCCCTCTTGCGTCTCCCTCCCTCCCACCCTCCCTATCCCACCCCTCTAGGTGGTCACAAAGCACCGAGCTGATCTTTCCCTGTGCTATGTGGCTGCTTCCCACTAGCTATCTGTTTTACGTTTGGTAGTGTATATATGTCAATGCCACTCTCTCACTTTGTCACAGCTTACCCTTCCCCCTCCCCATATCCTCAAGTCCATTCTCTAGTAGGTCTGTGTCTTTATTCCTGTCTTACCCCTAGGTTATTCATGACATTTTTTTTCCTTAGATTCCATATATATGTGTTAGCATATGGTATTTGTCTTTCTCCTTCTGACTTACTTCACTCTGTATGACAGATTCTAGGTCGATCCACCTCGTTACAAATAACTCAATTTCATTTCTTTTTATGGCTCAGTAACATTCCATTTTATATATGTGCCACATCTTCTTTATCCATTCATCTGAGGATGGACACTTAGGTTGCTTCCATGACCTGGCTGTTGCTTAGGTTGCTTCCATGACCTGGCTGTTGTAAATAGAGCTGCAATTAATTTTTTGGTACATGACTCTTTTTGAATTATGGTTTTCTCAGGGTATATGCCCAGTAGTGGGATTGCTGGGTCATATGGTAGTTCTATTTGTAGTTTTTTAAGGAACCTCCATACTGTTCTCCATAGTGGCTGTGCCAATTCACATTCTCACCAGCAGTGCAAGAGTGTTCCCTTTTCTCCACACCCTTTCCAGCATTTATTGTTTCTAGATTTTTTGATGATGGCCATTCTGACTGGTGTGAGATGATATTGTAGTTTTGATCTGCATTTCTCTAATGATTAATGATGTTGAGCATTCTTTCATGTGTTTGTTGGCAGTCTGTATATCTTCTTTGGAGAAATGTCTATTTAGGTCTTCTGCCCATTTTTGGATTGGGTTGTTTGTTTTTTTGTTATTGAGCTGCATGAGCTGCTTGTAAATGTTGGAAATTAATCCTTTGTCAGTTGCTTCATTTGCAAATATTTTCTCCCATTCTGAGGGTTGTCTTTTGGTCTTGTTCATGGTTTCCTTTGCTGTGCAAAGGCTTTGAAGCTTCATTAGGTCCCATTTGTTTATTTTTGTTTTTATTTCCATTTCTTTAGGAGGTGGGTCCAAAAGGATCTTGCTGTGATTTATGTCATAGAGTGTTCTGCCTATGTTTTCCTCTAAGAGTTTGATAGTTCCTGGCCTTACATTTAGGTCTTTAATCCATTTTGAGCTTATTTTTGTGTATGGTGTTAGAGAGTGTTCTAATCTCATACTTTTACAGATACCTGTCCAGTTTTTCCAGCATCACTTATTGAAGAGGCCGTCCTTTCTCCACTGTACATTCCTGCCTACTTTATCAAAGATAAGGTGACCACATGTGCATGGGTTTATCTCTGGGCTTTCTGTCTTGTTCCATTGATCTATATTTCTGTTTTTGTGCCAGCACCATACTGTCTAGATTACTGTAGCTTTGTAGTATAGTCTGAAGTCAGGGAGCCTGATTCCTCCAGCTCTGTTTTTCGTTCTCAAGATTGCTTTGGCTATTTGGGGACTTTGTGTTTCCATACAAATTGTGAAATTTTTTTGTTCTAGTTCTGTGAAAAATGCCAGTGGTAGTTTGATAGGGATTGCATTGAATCTGTAGATTGCTTTGGGTAGTAGAGTCATTTTCACAATGTTGATTCTTCCAATCCAAGAACATGGTATATCTCTCCATCTGTTTGTACCGTCTTTAATTTCTTTTATCAGTGTCTTATAATTTTCTGCATACAGGTCTTTTGTCTCCATAGGTAGGTTTATTCCTAGATATTTTATTCTTTTTGTTGCAGTGGTAAATGGGAGTGTTTTCTTGATTTCACTTTCAGATTTTTCATCATTAGCGTATAGGAATGCAAGAGATTTCTGTGCATTAATTTTGTATCCTGCTACTTTACCAAATTCATTGATTAGCTCTAGTAGTTTCCTGGTAGCATCTTTAGGATTCTCTATGTATAGTATCATGTCATCTGCAAACAGTGACAGGTTTACTTCTTCTTTTCCGATTTGGATTCCTTTTATTTCCTTTTCTTCTCTGATTGCTGTGGCTAAAACTTGCAAAACTGTGTTGAATAAGAGTGGTGAGAGTGGGCAACCTTGTCTTGTTCCTGATCTTAGTGGAAATGGTTTCAGTTTTTCACCATTGAGGACGATGTTGGCTGTGGGTTTGTCATATATGGCCTTTATTATGTTGAGGAAAGTTCCCTCTATGCCTACTTTCTGCAGGGTTTTTATCATAAATGGATGTTGAATTTTGTCGTAAGCTTTCTCTGCATCTATTGAGATGACCATATGGTTTTTCTCCTTCAGTTTGTTAATATGGTGTATCACATTGATTGATGTGCGTATATTGAAGAATCCTTGCATTCCTGGAATAAACCCCACTTGATCATGGTGTATGATCCTTTTAATGTGCTGTTGGATTCTGTTTGCTAGTATTTGGTTGATGATTTTTGCATCTATGTTCATCAGTGATATTGGCCTGTAGTTTTCTTTCTTTGTGACATCCTTGTCTGGTTTTGGTATCAGGGTGATGGTGGCCTCGTAGAATGAGTTGGGGAGTGTTCCTCCCTCTGCTGTATTTTGGAAGAGTTTGAGAAGGATAGGTGTTAGCTCTTCTCTAAATGTTTGATAGAATTCGCCTGTGAAGCCATCTGGTCCTGGGCTTTTGTTTGTTGGAAGATTTTTAATCACAGTTTCAATTCAATGCTTGTGATTGGTCTGTTCATATTTTCTATTTCTTCCTGATTCAGTCTTGGCAGGTTGTGCATTTCTAAGAATTTGTCCATTTCTTCCAGGTTGTCCATTTTATTGTCATAGAGTTGCTTGTGGTAATCTCTCATGATCTTTTGTATTTCTGCAGTGTCAGTTGTTACTTCTCCTTTTTCATTTCTGATTCTATTGATTTGAGTCTTCTCCCTTTTTTTCTTGATGAGTCTGGC